>NC_073254.2:19020000-19325000 GCF_029289425.2 Pan paniscus
GCAAACTAACACAAGAACAGAAAACCAAACACCACATGTTCTCACTCATAAGTGGGAGTTGAACAATGAGAACACATGGACACAAGAAGGAGAACATCACATACCAGGGCCTGTCAGGGGGTGGGGGCTAAGGGGAGGGAGGGCATTAGGACAAATACCTAATGCATGTGGGGCTTAAAACCTAGATGACGGGTTGATAGGCGCAGCAAACCACCGTGGCACATGTATATCTATGTAACAAACCTGCACGTTCTGCACATGTATCCCAGAACTTAAAGTAAAATTTAAAAAAGAGATATAATTGTCATAAATGCAAAAATGAACATATAAAAAAAACTTGGGAGCCATGATTTTTAATCATTATTTACATTTTCATTTCCTTAAGTCTCATTTGTCCAAGTAGACTGTAGGCTTCCTAAGGACAATGATCATATATTGGAATAAAAGTCTTTGTCATCTCCACAATGCCTGGCACACAGATGATGCCTAGTGAATGTGTGTTGACATAGCAACCACTCCCTGGAAATCTATGTCACCAGACGCTTTTTAAAAATAAATATGTTTAAACTATCTATGAAAAGAAAGAAAGAGCAGTGTATATATACTACACATCTAATTTCCACAAACCTGGTGAAATATTTTAAAAATTTAAATGTGCATCAACATTTAAATGATTCTACATAAAATAAATTAACAGATCAAATTTGAAGTTTAATGCCAAAAAAACTGTCCAATGTCTTTTTTTGTACTTGGCTTTGATTGTTATGTTGAATATTGCTAAGTTAGGTAAGCCATTACTTGGACTTTGCATTATGTTACATTTTGTGTGTATGCATGTGATGAAACTTAGTAAGATTGACTTCTGTTATAAGAATGTCTCCATATACAAAATTTTAAAACAAAATCTTAAGAAAGGTAAGCTAAATCTATATAGCTGATTCACAGTACTGACTTTTTAATTTTGACTACATTCATTTGTTAGAGAATTCCATAAGGGTAGAGCTGAAAGTGCCCTAGAGAGCCAATTCCTTCATTTAACTGACCAGGAAACTGAGACCTAGAAAAGTAAGGTCAAGGCCATATAGTTAGTTGATGGCAGAGCTGGGACTAGAATCAACTCTTTTCCTTCTCACCCTAGTAATGAGATTCCAAACTTGTTGCCCTTCTCTCAAGATCAAATTAATTTAAAGTTCCTTTTTTAGAAGCAGGCTTTGTAAAATTTTTGCCCTTGTTTTTGGGAGAAGGTTGTCATTAGATCAAACTAATTAACAACAAGGGCCCTAAAACTCTCAAAAGATAAGTTTTTGCAAAAAGCTAAATCTGCTTTTTTAGAAAGACCAAGATCACTTTCAATACAAAATGGCAGCTCAATAAAGCCATTGACAAAATACAGAATGGGCATAAAAGTCAAAAGAGGCAGACAGAGAAAAATGTGGCAGTACATGCCAAAGGAGAAGTGACTTTCAATAGACACTATAAATGGACAAATCCATCAAGCTGACAGAGAGGGTGGAGCTGGAAGACAGCAGGAGGCACATCAGGTGGTACTGAGGGAGAAAGGAGGAAGCATGAAAAACATTTCGAACAGCTCTCCACTTCACAGGATTTCACAAGCCACTTCAACTACTGAGATATATTGAGGAGGTTCCCATCTGGTGAAGAAGACAGCTTTATGACCTAGAGTGTAAACAATGCAAACAGAAGGAAAATGCCCCCAATCAAAGGCAATGCAGCCAGAAGGCTGTCTGACCACAGACCGTTCATTGACTCCAGTCAGGTAAAGGTGAGTCACGAAAGATCAATGTCAGGTAGGCAACGCATAGCTCTTTAAATTTAGTCCAGCAAGAGAGAAGTTTATAGATCCAGGCATTATGTGTCAAGCAAAAGGGAAATACTTGTGTTCAGTCTCCTTTTAGAGAAATAAATACCAACAAGAGTGCAAAATAGAGAGTCAGAACCCACCCATAAAGATAAAGTTCTAGGAAGCTCCAGAAACCTTACGTACACTAACAGTTTTCTAACACTTGCAGTTGTCAATAAAATGAAGTTTAGCTTATTTCACCATCATCTTTTTACAGATTGGGGTAAAAAGAGTATTTTCTCATAGGGACAAAAGTAATAAACACGGAAGTTGTTCCCTGGGGACCAGGATTCTCTGGCACATCTGAGTTATTTAGCTTGAAGTATTACAATGAATGTATTTGTAAAAAGCAAGGCAAAATTGCAAGTGGATTGTAGATTTAAATGTGAAAGGCAAAAGAATAAAGCTTCTATTGAATAACAGGGAAATATCTTCATAGCTCTTGGGGTAGACAAATATTTCTCTAGCAGGACATGCAAAGAACAGTGACCATAAAGGAAAGTGATAATTTGAACTATGTTAAAATTAAGAACTTCTGTTTTGGACTCAGCCCGCCTGCACCCAGGTGAAATAAACAGCCATGTTGCTCAAAAAAAAAAAAAAAAAAAAAAGAACTTCTGATGAACAAAAGGCACCACTGGGGAGAGATTGAAAAAGCAAGCCACAGGATGGGAGAAGACATTTGTGATACATATATCCAACAAAAGTTCTGTTGAATATATAAAGAACTCCTGTGGAATATATATATATATATTCATTCCTTATATATTCTGTTGAGTATATAAAGAACTCCTAGAATATATAAGGAACTCCTACGAATCAATTAGAAAAGACAGATGATAAGCTAATTAAAAAATAGTGGTAAAAGACTTGAGCAGATGCTTCATCAGAGAGGATATCAACATGACCAATAAACATATGAAAAAAATGTATGGCAAGGAAATGCAAATTAAAACTCCAACGAGAGAAAAAAAAAAGGAAACTCCAATGAGATTCCACCAAACACACACCAGAATGGCGAACATGAAAAAAACTGTTGGTAAAGATGTAAAGTCACTGGGACACTAATACCCTGCTGGTGAGAATGGAAACTGGAGCAATTGCTTTGGAAACTCTTCTGACAGTAGCTACTAAACTTGAATACAAGAATATCCTATGATTCAGCAAGTCAACTCCTGGATTTACATTACAAATACATTACACCAAAAGAATGTATCTCCAAGAAAGCTCAGAGAAGCATTCATGGAGCAAATAATAAATATAATTATATTCACTATAATTATCTAAACATTATAAATATAAATATTATATTGTTTTCATTATCACCCCAAAATGAAAACAAACTCCATGCATTCATCAACAACAGAATGGATAAATAAACTGTGCTATATTCATGTAATGGAATACTACACTGTGATGAAAAGGAACAAACTACTGTTACTATGACACGGGGGGATCTCTCAAATGTGACATTGGACAAAAGAGACCAGGCACAGAATAGTACACATTATACAATTCCATTTATATGAGGTTCAAAAACAGGTAAAACTTACTCCTATGGTGCTAGAAATAAGGATCATAGTGCCATTTTGGGGATGGGTGGGGGGTGAATTGGAGGGGCGCATGCAGGGTTCTTGGGGTACTGATAATATTCTATCTTCTAATCTGGGATGGATTACACAGGAATGTTTGCTTTGTGAAAATTCACTGAGCTGTGTGTTTAGTATTTGTGTACTTTTCTATAGTATATACCTCAATTAAAAATCTGTCTAAAATTGGTGCACGACAATGTGAATGTACTTAACACTATTGAATTATATTCTTAAAACTGTTAAAATGATCAGTTGTATGTTACATGTATTTTATCAAAATTATAAAAAGATTTTTAAAAGAATGAACCAACTTCACTGATACCTTGATTTGACTTCTGGCCTCCAGGGTCATGAGATGCAGCCATATTTACTTCCAGTGAGTTCCCAAATCAGTATTTTTAAGGCTCAACTTAGTTTCTTATGTATGTAACATCTGCCACCAAAAGTAAATATTTTCTAACTGGAAAAAAATAAATTTAAATAAAGGAATTTCCCTGCAGACTCTAGTGCTAATAGGAAAAAATACGGCAGTCCATCAGAGCTCACCAAGCTCGGTGATTGGATCAACTCTGCCAGAGTGTGAAATCAAGCAAGTAGACTTAAAATCTCAGCTTCTCCCTCCCTCTGTGCCGACAGGCCCCTGGAGGGAAGTTCAGCTGGACGAAGTTCACAGGCCTGGGGATGCCTACGGAGACAAAGCCCTTGCCAGCTGTTGTTTTCCTCACCCTCATAGTGTAGGAACTGAAGCCAGGGCTGACCTCAGCAGCTGTCCCCACAGATCATGTCTAGAGCACACTAAAGGGTTGGACCAACCCCAGATCGCAGACAGCTCCACAAGGTCACAGTTCCAGCCCTGCAACTGACCTCACCAGCAGCACTGTTTAGAGCACTCAGCATTGTTTGCAAGAAGTTTGTCTAAAGTTTGTCATGTAACTGTGCTCATCAAACATCCCGTCCATCCATCCATCCACGCATTTATTCACCCAACAAATATTTGTTGAGTATATGTTTGAGGCCCTCTCCTTGGTTCTGCCAGAGAAAGCTCTAGCCTCCACGGAGACTGTCTTATATTTTTAGAGGTGTCAAAGCTTCAATTTGAAGGACAACATAAGATACGGATATCCTCTGGACGGAATTGACAGGACACATACAAAAAATAGACTTCTGTACCTTTCCCTTGGATGTTCCATCCTCCTCCCTAACCACTGCTTGTGTCTGCTTTCAGCATGTGAAGTAGGCAGGAGGAGCAGAGAGCAGAGGAGGCTTAATTTCAGCCCTCACTTGGATCAGGGGGTGCAGTAAAACCTGTCCTCTTAGGATAATAGGCACTCTTGGGATTCACTGTATGTAAGTGACTTCTCCAAACCAGCTCTTTTCTGGCAAAGAAACTGTGGCTGACACTCCTTCATCCCCCTTCTTTGGAGCAGAATCCTGATTTTGTGAAGCTATCTATCCTCCTGTCTGCCTGTGTGTCAGGGAAGACCCCAGCTCAGAGGGCTGATCCTGAGAGGTCTAAGCCGATGGTGGCTTTCTCCTCTCCCTCTGCCAGTGGCTGATCTAGGCATGGGTCCATGATGAGCAAACTCCAGCCTGACACCTGAGAGGAGCGCTGCTGGGGGCTTCTGGGAAAGTTCACTGTCTCAGACAGAGCTTGTTTGTGGCTCCATGATGCCTGGGTTGCTGCAGCCCAACTTGCCACCAGCCTGGTATAAAGCCCTCACAGGGGTGGCTGGGCAGGAAGAAGCTGGTCCGTTCTGACATAATTGAACCACTGAATTAACCAAATCCAGAGACCCACCCGAGCCTCTTGTGATGGGAGAGAACCCATTTCCTTATTAGATAAACCTATTTGAGACAGAGTTTTCTCAAGGCATCTCAACTGATACAGAGACTCTACAAGCAAGATTAGAGATACCCTTGTAATTAATTGTTCAGTGAAATCAAGCCAAGAAGGGAGACTGAGGCTCCATAAAATCCAGTTTGAGTCACTGGTCCACTAGCTTTCCTGTTTGCACCAAGCGTCAACAGGAGGAATGAATGCCAGATACATTGGAACACAACACATCTGTTTAAAAAGGGGCCACAGAATACATACACTAATAAACTTGGATTAAATTGGTCACTGTTTGAATGACTTTCTGTTCCTGGATCTTTTTCTGCTCAAGAATCAAATTTCTCAACTTGCTCTCCCTCCTTTAAAGCCCTTTTAAAGAAAATGGAAATGATTCTTAACAGCTGTTGGAGGTGGAACACATGCCACGTGCATCCAGGGAAGCATTTCGCCCTCATCTCAACCTCAGCCAGAGAAACAGCTATGAGGAATTCTCCCCTAGCCTTAGCTTCTGACATTCTGACTCAGCAAGGCTGGTCTGGGGCCTGGAATCTATATTTTTAACAACTTCCCAGGTGATACTGAAGTGGGTAATCCAGGGACCTTGCTTTGGGGAACGTTGATCTGATGCACCCAGCACCAATACGAGCTTTCTCCAGAGTGACCTGTGGCAGAGGAAAGAAGGAGCACTGAAGTCATGATCTGCCGGCCCTGAGCCTCTGCATCTCAGTTTCTTCACATGGAAAACAGGACTAACAACCCTCAGTCCCCACTGCTGTCATGAGGATGGAACACTCAAGGAGAACTGCACAGTGTGGCTCAGCCTCACGCTTTGTATGGTTATCAGTTTTGATTCTGCAGGGCTCTTCAGGACCACAGCCCTGTCCCTTCTTCCAGTCTGTATCAGCATCTGATCTCTCAGGGTGGGTCTAGGTCTTCTTTAATAAATCCATCCAGCTGAGCTTTCCATCCACTAGCAAGAAGGGACGCTCCCTCCTGCTCACCTTCTGTTTGGTGCCTACCTGCAAGTCCTCCCGGGTCAGTTAAAGCTGCCCTATGTTTCTGAACATTGCTCTCTGGAAGCCAAAGTTTCACAATAATTAAAGTTAGGAAAGGGGACTCTCCTATTTAAGGACTAGCATGCCAGCCTCTTCCCCCTTCATAGGAAAGAAGAAGGAAAGGAAGGGAATTGGCAAAAATCAACCTCCAGCTGACTCGCAGGCAATCCATTTATCCAAAACAGATTTATCCAGCGCTTATGCACCAGACACTGGCAAGCACTGAGTTTGTCCCCGGCCCATGTCACCTTCACCATCCTTTATCTTGTAGGAACACATTGAGAGCCAGAGTCTGCAAGAGAATGAGGCAACAGTTGACTTTTCTTCAACCTGAATTTCACCTTCTCCTCCCTTCCTGTGATCCCTCTCTTCTCCAGCTTCCAGGCACCAGGTGAGTGCCCTGGTGCTGTCTCTGGTTGCACAGAGGCCAGTTTGGGACTTTACCCTGTCTTGCCCTTCCTCGAGGGACCTGTGCCATGGGGGCACACTCAGAGTTAGGGATAGCCACCCAGTCTTCCCAGCCCCAGCACCCTGTGCTTTGCAATCTGTGGTGAGATCCACCAAGGAATGTGCTGTTCAAAGAGCTGAAGACAGAACTCATTTGAAGCTTGCAAATGCCTTAGTCTTTAAAGAATTCACTAGAGCCAATGCAAGGCTGTCCCTATCCAGCCTGTGTGCTCCATCCTGGTCTCATGAGTAGACTTGGGGACAGTATCATGGGTTTGCACAAACCTTCTTCTCCTCATCTCATCCGTCATGATGCTCAAGGCAGATGGGGGAAAGAAGAGACCCCTGTGTGTGGCCCCAGTTGATGCTGCTTGGCCTGCATTTCTCTCTAGTCTCCAAGACAGGGAGGAAAATAATTTTTGTCCTAGTGAAAATTCTCTGTGTAGAGAGAATCCCGACATTGCTCCTAGCCTCCTCCTCCCCAGGCAACCTATGTTCTCAGCCTGGCTGGGACAGCATGATCCCCTATCCCTGTGATCTCCCTTGTGCCCTTCCTGTTCCTCTTTGATATCTTCAGGTTTTGGTCATGTTCAAAACTGGACACTGTGGATAAATAGGGTCTAATTAATGCCCAAAGGAACAGGATGACTTCCAACCAATGGCTTGGCACAATACGCTTCTTCTAATATGTCTTGGGATTCAGCTGATCTATGAACACAGAGCCCAATTAAAACCCTCTGTAGCTGCAGCAAACATGCCAGGAAAGGAGCTAGTCACAGATCCTGGAGCTCTGGGGAATTTCTTCTAGATACAGAGCTTTGGGGAGCAGGCTAGAGGAAGCCACTGAGGCCCACACACAGCCTCTGCTCCTGGGAGAGCCCTGAAGGGCCATGAGATGCACTCAAGGAGATGATACTATGGTCACCCAAGGCTCCAGCCCAGGCTGACCCCCATGGCCTCCTTGGCACACTCCATTCCCAGCCACATCAGGGCAGTCCCCATCCTCAGAGAAGGCTACACAACTTGACACTTTCTGTGCCTGGGTCTGTGCTAGCCCTTTAGCCTGGGGTGCCACCCACTCCACCTTCCAATGATTAAACCCCTCTTTCCCTTCAAGGTACTGTAAATGCTCCTTTTCTGATGCCCCTGGGGCTTCTCCCATTGCAGTCCTATACCATGTTACTTGCATGTTGCTGAGTAAATCCCGATCCTGGTTTGGGATTCAGTGGTAGCTTCCACGACCCTCTCTCCCACTGAACAACTTTGCCACTCTCCTCAAGGGGAGGGAATCTTCATTTACGAATTGCCTGGAGCACAGAAGTCACGGTACCAGTTGTTTTGCATAAGAATTCCATTTAATCCTCATTGCTCGCTTCATTAGGCAGGTATTGATATACCCATTTTACAGAGGAGCTTCACCAAGTAAAGGCAGAGGGCTAGAATTAAGATTTAAACTTGAGTCTGACTCCAAAGCCCATGCTCTTGCAATGACCATGTTATGAATCTTATATTAATCTTTGTTTGGTCTTATGATCTGGCACAGTGCCTTGTACGTAAGCAATTCTCAATGAATGTTTGCAGAGTGCAATGTGTCATCTCAGAGTGTTGAAGGAAAGCAAACCAGCGTCTCAAGTAATTTAGACTTTGGCATAACTTTCTGAAAGGGACACTTACCCCTTAAAAGATGAATATTAAAAGAAATAATAAATGAATCTGGAATTAGTAGAAGGCAAAGATGTTTCCTGGCACCCCTCTCTTTTTCCTGCCACCTTTAATCTACATCAGAAAAACTGGGTCCAGCTGGTCAGAAAGGAATAGTCTTCATGGCCATCGCAGGTGACAGTGTCCCGCCCTACCTTTGCGGGAGCCCCGCCTGGGGTTATGTCTGACATGTCCTTCTTCAGGATTCTCCACTGAGTGTGTTTCAGGCTCTCATTCTGGCAGAATGTAAGACCAGGATCTCCACCTCAGATGGAGACAGGCGTCCCCCTTCCCTCTGCTACCCAAAGGAGCTGAGCTCCTTGCAATGGGAAGACTGAGTTCCTTCCCCCTGGCCTCAGCACTGGCACACACCCAGCAGCCTCTTCCCAGAGCGCATCTCCTTCTGTGGGAGCAGGATGGCTACAGAAGGTCACCGCCTATTTGTAGCTGCTCTGTTTCCAGCCAGAGACGCCTGCCAGCTGCCGCCGATCACCCCGCCGACCCTGTTTCTGTATGTCATATGGTGGCTGGGAGCCACGGGCCCTCTCCAAGTCCATCCACTTAGGATTTCCTCCTCCGTCAAACTCAGAGGCTTTGCCCAACTGCATGGGTGTCACGTGGAGGGAGCAAGTGTCACCTCCAGGCTCCCCCAAGGACTCCGCACGTCCTGTAAGCATCCTCCAACTAACCCATTGCAGAGAGTCCTTAACTCCAGTTACTTTCCCCAGAGCCACTCTGCAGATGCAAAGGGCTCGTGCTTTCATTTGTTCATTCATTCATTCAGCCATTCCTGACGTTTACTCATTCACTGCCAATCTCACACGCCTCTATGCTGCTCTCTTCCACAAGCGTTTGGCTCTTCATTTCAGAATTTCCGCTGAGTCATAGCTGGAGCAGGCAGTGAGGGTGTCCCTTCAGCTCTCTAAATTTACCTCCCTGAGCTTGATTTCCCATAGTGGCCAGTTGACCTTGACCAGATTGACTTCAGAGAAGCCAGCTGTAATTAGGCAGAGACAGAAAGCTCCGAGGAGGAAGGTGCCTCAGGTCGGATGCGTCCCTCCGGTCCTGTGGCCAGAGCAGTTGGCCTCAGTGTGTGTCTCCTCCCGTCCTGGCACTGCCCATGGCGGGGCTCTGAGTACATGCCTGGCCCTGCAGCCGCATGGAGGCGTGACATGTGACCATGACTTTCGGCTGGAGGTGGGGGTCATGTGCACGTGGCCTGGGGCTTAGCTCTCACCCTGCTACTCACTCAGAATTCTCCTCTGGGTTTGGAGGTCTGTGAGCAAGATGAAAAAACACAGAATTCTGTTATTCTGTTCCTCGTAGTGTAAGCATTCTTTTTCTTGGCTTCTTTTTTAGGAACAGAACAAAATTAAAAGTAAAGGGAGCCAAAAGCAGCAACACCCAGGGCTGAAGCGTAGGACTGAAGGAACACATTTAGAAACACGTGTGACCATCGCAGCCATGGCTGTGTGACTATAGGCCAGTTGTTTAACTTCTCTGGGCTTTGTGCTGCTCATGAGACCCACGGGCGCTGTTGTAAGACATCTGTGTGCATGTGTGTGTGCGTGTGCATATCCCTTGATCGTTCTATTTTTCTGTGTCTGCTTACTCTAGCAATAGAGAGAGCACCCAAAATGCTAAATAACACCAAATGCCACAAAATGGATGGCACGGTGGCACTGCACTCGAGGAGCCCGGGTTGCTATTATTTTCTGTTTTTCCAGAATGTTAACAGGAAACACAGAGTTCTATTGTGAGGCAAACCTTCTCCTTTTCCAATGGGGCAAATGTTCCAGGCACACACCCAGCTGAACAACATCGACATCCTTGCCTTTGGTCATTGAGATGCTGGCACCTTTTGGAAAACTTCCCAGAAGTTTTTCTCTTGCTGCTCCACAGCGTAGGGGAAGAAGAGGTGGCTGGGTTTTGTTACTCAGCCATCAACAAAAATGAAGAAAATGGGGGAGTCTTCCCAAATAAATGACTCCTGCTTTCCAGGGAGACACATTATTGGAGATAAATACACTAAATTTTGCTGTTTGACTGTCTCCATCTGAATCCATGTACCAGGAATATGACAAAGTCAAGGCAGGTGTATGTAGAATAAAAAACATAAACAGGGGAAGCTGAAACGTTAGAATATGCATATTGGATATCCTGTGTTAAGTCAAGTTTGCTTCTGAATGCCAACAAGCAGGACAACAGTATGGTAAATACAGAACTTGCCAAGAAGCACAATGTGTCCCACAGATACTATTTCATTCTTCACAGACCAGTGAGTCCTCAGCTGAGGGTGGGGACAAGGAGGGCAGCACGTGACAGTCCCTTGGAAGTTTTTCAAATCCCATACACACACTCATGCTTCTCCTTCCCACCCTTCCGTAGAGATTTCAGCATGCCGCCCCCTTTGAGAAGTGCTGTGCTTTTTAGGGACATTCTCCCAAAGATAGCCTGTGGTGCTTTCATGCTATTAATGGACCAGAGCATTAAAAATGAAATTCTGCTACTTCCTGCCAATCAAATTCTTCCCCGAGCCAAAACCCCCCAGCCCAGGTGATGGAGTCTTAGCATAACTCTCAAGGCTCACTAGTCTTTATGAACTTGATCCTTTTCATTTAGTTAAAAGAAATCATTTAAGCTTACAGCCAACTTTAAGTCATTGATAGTCATGGGAGACCAGAAGGTTATGGATAATTGATATCCACTGATAATCCCCAAGCCTCATTTGGATCAGTAGTTTCAACCCTCCCTCCCTGAAAGCTCTTATTGGAGCTGCTTATAATGCAGCTACCCTCACTGGTTTGTGTTATCTCCTATCCTTGTATCATTCCATCTCCCAGCAGAAGCGGAAAGTATTGAAAAGGCCCATGGGCAGCCAGCCAGCAAAAAGAAGAAGCTGAAACATCCCACAGCAGGGAATTGCTATGTATGTAAGCCCCATTTCAAGAACAACTAATACAGAAAAATCCAAATCTTAAAACCTACAAATTAGTGCACGAGTACTACAACTGATGTGCCTTACAAACAGATTTTTACTTAATAAACAGACTCTGTGAGATCTTTGGCCAATGGTTATTCCTTTGTATGGCTTCTTGAAATTCCCTGAGAAATTAAAGAAAGTGATGGACCCCTTTTCCAGAAAATTGTATTCACACATACAGACATAAAATTTTGCTTATAATTTCGAGGGTTTCACAGAACTACCAAGCAGCTTATAGATATAATGCAATATATTGAACCTAATGCAAACAATAAATAGATGTAGTCAGGCATGGTGTTTCATACCTGTAGACCCAGCTAATTGGGAGGCCGAGGCAGGAGAATCACTTGAGCCCAGGAGTTCAAGACCAGCCTGGGCAAGATAGTGAGACCCCCATCTCAAAAAATCAATTATTTATTAATTAAGAAAAGAAATGTAATTCCTTTCTTCTATTAGATTACGACCTATAAGAAAGAATAGTAAACACTACAAATCTGACTGTATTATGGGTTATAATGAAAGACATACAATGCACCAATATGATGTATACATAATTTAATTATATATATTTTATCAGGCAGAGTGGACAAGCCTTAACCAAACCTGTCTGAGTTACTCTAAAGACTACACTCTAGGTGGAGCCAAGATAGCCGACTAGAAACAGCGGCAATCAAAGGCTCCTATGAAAAAGAACCATAATTGGTGCGTAAATCCTTCATGGGCAACCAAGCTACTCAGGTTCTCTCATCAGGACTGACTTAGGCACCTGATGTGATCCATGATAAGGAAGGAAGAGCAGTGGAGTGTGGCAGCCACCTAAGAGCCACACGGGGCAGGGGAGTTCCACCCCCAGCAAAGGGAGGCGGTGAGTGAGCGTGCTACCCAGCCGGGGAAACCGTGCTTTTTACACAGAACTGTGCAACCTACGGACTGGAAGATCCCACTGGCAAACCCATGCCACCGGGGCCTAGGGTCCCAAACTTGGAGCCGCGCACATTCTCAACAGCCCCTCAGCTGGAATCTGCTTAAGCCTGCCAAGCTTCCGGGGGGAGGGGTGACCAACACCGCAGCTGCCTGCTGCCTAAGCCATTTGAGCTCCTTGGGGTAGAGGCAGCAGCCAGCACTGGGACTCATAACTGCCTAACACACTAAGCTCCCTGAGCGGGGGAAGGGCAGAAGCCATTTCTATAGTTCCAGGCCGCACTTTTCCCCTGCTGGAGTCAGGGAGGCACCACGGCTTGGTCCCCAAGAGGTGTCCCCCACAGCCCAACACACCAGCTGTGGCAGACTGTGGCCAGAGCGCCTCTTCAGGCCTGACACTGACACATCCTTCCTCACTGGGCAGGGCTTCCCTGCAGGAACGCCAACAACTGCAGCCAGAGGCTCAGGGACAGAACCGAGATCTCCCTGGGCCTGAGCCCCTAATGGGAGGGGTGGCCACACCTCCATTACCAGGAGGAAAGGAAGATGTAGCCTTTCCTCCTGGTAGTTCTGAGGAATCTGGACAGCCCAGATGAATGGGTTTCCCCAAAGCGAAGCACACTCCCTCCACCAAGGGACAGTCAAAATGCTTCATTAAACCAGTCCTGTTCCCTGTGCCACCCAACTGGGTGAGACCCTCCAACAGGGGTTGTCAGAGAGCCTATACAGGAGTGATACGACTGGCATCAGGTTAGTGCCCCTCAAGGTGAGAGGTCCCAGAAGAAGAAGCAGGGACTCATCTTTGCTGTTCTCCAGCCTCCTTGAGTGATATCTGTAGGCATGGGAGCGAACCAGATGAGTAGGGTCTGAAGTGAACCCCCAGCAAACAGCAGCAGCCCTTCAGAAGAGGGATCTGACTATTGAAAGAAAAACAAACAAACAGAAAGCAACAACATCATCAACAACAAAAAGTCCCCACAAAAACCGCATCCAAAGATCAGCATCCTCAAAGAGCAAAACTAGACAAACATGCAGATGAGAAAGAATCAATGAAAAAACACTGAAAAACCCAAAAGGCCAGGGTGCCTCTTCTCTTAAATGATTGCAACTCCTCTCCAGCAAGGGTACAGAACTGGACAGAGGATGAGATGGATGAATTGACAGAAGTAGGCTTCAGGATGGGCAACAAAAAACTCTGCTGAGCTAAAGAAGCATGATCTAACCCAATGCAAAGAAGCTAAGAACCTTGATAAAAGGTTAGAAGAGCTGCTAACTAGAATAATCAGTTTAGAGAGGAAGATAAATTACCTGATTGAGCTGAAAAACACAGCACGAGAACTTTGTGAGACATACACAAGTATCAATAGCCAAATCAACCAAGGGGAAGAAAGGATATCAGAGTTTGAAGACCACCTTGCTGAAAGAAGACATGCAGACAAGATTACAGAGAAAAGAATGCAAAGGAATGAACAAAGCCTCCAAGAAATATGGGACTTTGTAAAAAGACTGAACCTATGATTGACTGGAGTACCTGAAGGAGATGGGGAGAATGGAAACAAGCTGGAAAACACACTTCAGGATATTATCCAGGAGAACTTCCTCAACCTAGCAAGACAAGCCAACATGCAAATTCAGGAAATACAGAGAACACCACAAAGATACTCCATGAGAAGACCAATTCCAAGACACATAATCATCAGATTGTCCAAGGTCAAAATGAAGGAAAAAATGTTAAGGGCAGCCAGAGAGAAAGGACAGATCTCCTACAAAGGGAAGCCCATCAGACTAACAGCAAACTTCTCAACAGAAACTCTGCAAGCCAGAAGAGAGTGGGAGCCAAAATTCAACATCATTAACGAAAAGAATTTTCAACCCAGAATTTCATATCCAGCCAAACTAAGCCTCATAAGTGAAGGAGAAATAAAATCCTTTCTAGACAAGCAAATGCTGAGGAATTTCATTGCCACCAGGCGTGCCTTGTGAGAGCTCCTGAAAGAAGCACTAAATATGGAAAGGAAAAACCAGTACCAGCCACTGCAAAAACACACCAAAAAAATAAAGACCAATGACACTATGAAGAAACTGCATCAACTAGTATGCAAAATAACCAGCTAGCATCATGATGACTGGATCAAATTCACACATAACAATACTAACCTTAAATGTAAATGAGCTAAATGCCCCATTTAAAAGACACAGACTGGCAAATTGGATGAGTCAAGACCCATTGGTGTGCTGTATTCAGGAGATCTATCTCACATGCAAAGACACACATAGGCTCAAAATAAAGGGAAATGAAAGTGAATGAAAGCGAAAAAGGGAAGTGAAAGCATACCAAGTAAATGAAAGCAAAATAAATCAGGGGTTGCAATCCTAGTCTCTGACAAAACAGACTTTAAACCAACAAAGATCAGAAAAGACAAAGAAGGGCATTACATAATGGTAAAGGGAACAATTCAACAAGAAGAGCCAACTATTCTAAATATATATGCACCCAATACAGGAGCACCCAGATTCATAAAACAAGTGCTTAGAGACCTACAAAAAGTCTTAGACTCCCACACAGTAATAGTGGGAGACATTAACACCCCACTGTCAATATTAGACAGAATGAGACAGAAAATTAACAAGGATATCCAGGACTTGAACTCAGTTCTGGACCAAGCAGACCTAATAGACATCTGCAGAACTCTCCACCCCAAATCAACAGAATATACATTCTTCTCAGTGCCACATGGCACTTATTCTAAAATCAACCACATAATTGGAAGTAAAACACTCCTTGAGCAAGACTCCATCTCAAAAAAAAAAGAAAAGAAAAGAAAAGAAAAACCACTCCTCAGCAAATGCAAAAGCCCTGCAATCATAACGAACAGTCTCTCAGACCATGGTGCAATCAAATGAGGACACAGGATTAAGAAACTCACTCAAAACCACACAATTACATGGAAATTGAACAACCTGCTCCTGAATGACTACTGGGTAAATAATGAAATTAAGGCAGAAATCAAGAAGTTCTTTGAAACCAATGAGAACGAAGAGACAACATACTACAATCTCTGGAACACAGCTAAAGCAGTGTTAAGAGGGAAATTTATAGCACTAAATGCCCATGTTAGAAAGCTAGAAAGATCTCAAATTGACACCCTAACATCACAATTAAAAGAGCTAGAGAGGCAAGAGCAAACTAATCCAAAAGCTAGCGGAAGACAAGAAATAACTAAGATCAGAGCAGAACTGAAGCAAATAGAGACACAAAAACACCTCCAAAAAATCAATGAATCCAGGAGCTGATTTTCTGATAAAATTAACAAAATAAGTAGACCAATAGCTAGACTAATAAAGAAGAAAAGAGAGAAGAATCAAATAGACACAATAAAAAATGATAAAGGAGATATCACCACTGACCCCACAGAAATATAAACTACCATCAGTAAATACTATAAACACTTCTATGCAAATAAACTAGAAAATCTAGAAAAAATTGATAATTTCCTGGACACATACACCCTTCCAGGACTAAACCAGGAAGAAGTTGAATCACTGAATACACCAATAACAAGTTCTGAAATTGAGGCAGTAATTAATAGCCTACCAACAACAACAACAAAAAAGCCCAGAACCAGACAGATCCACAGCCAAATTCTACCACAGGTACAAAGAGGAGCTGGTACCATTCCTTCTGAAACTATTCCAAACAATTGAAAAGGAGGGACTCCTCCCTAACTCATTTTATGAAACCAGTATCATCCTGATACCAAAACCAGGCAGAAACACAACAAAAAAAGAAAACTTCAGGCCAGTATCCCTGATGAACATCAATGTGAAAATCCTCAATAAAATACTGGCAAGCTGAATCCAGTAGCACATCAAAAAACATATCCACCATAATTAAATTGGCTTCATCCCCGGGATGCAAGGCTGGTTCAACTCACACAAATCAGTAAACGTAATCCATCACATAAACAGAACCAATGACAAAAACTACGTGATTATCTCAATAGATGCAGAAAAGGCCTTTGATAAAATTCAACAACCCTTCATGTTAAAAACTCTCAATAAACTAGGTATGGATGGAACTTATCTCAAAATAATAAGAGCTATTTATGACAAACCCACAGCAAATATCATATTGAATGGGCAAAAGCTGGAAGCATTCCCTTTGAAAACTGGTACAAGACAAGGATGCCCTCTCTCACCACTCCTATTCAACATAGTATTGGAAGTTCTGGCTAGGGAAGTCAGACAAGAGAAAGAAAGGAAGGGTATTCAAATAGGAAGAGAGGAAGTCAAATTGTCTGTGTTTGCAGGTGACATGGTTTTATATTTAGAAACCCCATCATCTCAGCCCAAAAACTCCTTAAGCTGATAAGCAACTTCAGCAAAGTCTCAGGATACAAAATTAATGTGCAGAAATCACAAGCATTCCTTTACACCAACAATAGACAAGCAGAGAGCCAAATCATGAATGAACTCCCATTCACAATCGCTACAAAGAGAATAAAATACCTAGGAATACAGCTAACAAGGCATGTGAAGGACCTCTTCAAGGAGAACTACAAACCACTGCTCAAGGAAATAAGAGAGGATGAACAAATGGGAAAACATTTCATCCTCATGGATAGGAAGAATCAGTATCATGAAAATGGCCATACTGCCCAAAGTAAGTTATAGATTCAATGCTATTCCCATCAAACTACCATTGACATTCTTCACAGCATTAGAAAAAAACAACTTTAAATATCATGTGGAATCAAAGGAGACCCCGTATAGCCAAGACAATCCTAAGGAAAAAGAACAAAGCTGGAGGCATCACGCTACCTGACTTTGAACTGTAATACAAGACCACAGTAACAAAAACAGCACGGTACTGGTACCAACAGACATATAGACCAATGGAACAGAACAGAGACCTCAGAAATAACACCACACATTTACAACCATCTGATCTTCAACAAACCAGGCAAAAACAAGCAATGGGGAAAGGATCTCCTATTCGATAAATGGTGCTGGGAAAACTGGCTAGCCATATACAGAAAACTAACACTGGACCTCTTCCTTACACCTTATACAAAAGTTAACTCAAGATGGATTAAAGACTTAAATGGAAAACCCAAAGCCATAAAAACCCTAGAAGAAAACCTAAGCAATACCATTCAGGACATAGGCATGGGCAAAGACTTCATGGCAAAAACACCAAAAGCAATTGCAACAAAAGCCAAAATTGACAAATGGGATCTAATTAAACTAAAGAGCTTTTGCACAGCAAAAGAAACTATAATCAGAGTGAAAAGGCAACCTACAGAATGGGAGAAAATGTTTGCAATCTGCCCATTTGACAAAGGCCTAGCATTCAAAATTTACAAATAACTTAAAGAAACTTACAAGAAAAAAACCACCTCATCAAAAAGTGGGCAAAAGATATGAACAGACACTTCTCAAAAGAAGACATTTGGCCGGGTGCAGCGGCTCACGCCTGTAATCCCAGCACTATGGGAGGCCGAGGTGGGTGGATCACGAGGTCAGGAGATCAAGACCATCCTGGCTAACACGGTGAAACCCCGTCTCTACTAAAAATACAAAAAATTAGCCAGGCGTGGGCACCTGTAGTCCCAGCTACTTGGGAGGCTGAGGCAGGAGAATGGTGTGAACCCGGGAGGCGGAGCTTGCAGTAAGCTGAGATCACGCCACTGCACTCCAGCCTGGAGAGCAAGACTCCATCTCTAAATAAATAAATAAATAAATAAATAAATAAATAAGACATTTACACAGCCAAAAACACATGAAAAAAAGCTTAACATCACTGATCATTAGAGAAATGCAAATCGAAACCACGATGAGATACCATTGCATGCCTGTCAGAATGGCAATTATTAAAAAGTCAAGAGACAATAGATTCTGGTGAAGCTGTGGAGAAAAGGAACGCTTTTACACTGTTGGTGGGAGTGTAAATTAGTTTAACCATTGTGGAAAACAGTATGGTGATTCCTTAAGGATCCAGAATCAGAAATACCATTTGACCCAGCAATCCCATTACTGTGCATATACCCAAAGGAATATAAATCATTCTACTATAGAGACACATGCACACGTATGTTTATTGCAGCAGTATTTACAATAGCAAAGTCATGGAACCAACCCAAATGCCCATCAATGATAGACTGGATAAAGAAAATGTGGTACATGTACACCATGGAATACTTCACAGTCATAAAAAAAGGCATGAGATCGTGTCCTTTGCAGGGACATGGATGAAGCTGGAAGCCATCATCCTCAGCAAACTAACACAGGAACAGAAAACCAAACACCGCATGATCTCGCTTATAAGTGTGAGTTGAACAATGAGAACACATGGACACAGAGAGGGGATAATCACACACCAGGGCCTGTTAGGGGTGTGGGGCGAGGGGAGGGAACTTAGGGGATGGGTCAACAGGTGCAGCAAACCACCATGGCACACATATACCTATGTAACAAACCTGCACATTCTGCACATGTATCCCAGAACTTAAAATAAATTTTAAAAAGACTATAATACTCTTATAAAACATTACTTCAAAACATACACATCTGTTATTAATATCTACCATCTATTGGGAACTTCTACATAGCTGCATATTCAGAGGGCAGAGTAAGAATCAGTTATTTCTAACAAGGACAGGATTGTCAGGAATGACATCACAAAGAAGCTGACATTTAACTGGAGTCCTGAGTGTGATTTTTTAAATAACTCAATAGCCCGAAAGACATAACATTAATGTATTAGGAATCACAACCAATGGAAGGTGAACCAGCAGTAAATACTGTACCTCTCTGGAATCAAGAGTCATTGGCATTTATAGAAATTTAGGAGCACATGAAATGCATAGATAATAGGTCTATTTGAAAGCCATTTTCTCTTGCCTTTCCTCATTTCCTCATAATTTTATCTAAAGAAATGTGTGGCCTCTACAAAATGGGCCCTTGTGAACCCCCTCTGAAAGGTCTGTCGGCTCTCCAGACCTTGGGTGGAGACAGTCTTTCCCAATAACAGGAGATTGAAATGAACATGTGTAAACCATCAAACTCCAACCCTGGCATGGGGAGAGAGGATTGTGTTGTGCCAGAAGCAGCTGAAGTTTTACAGATAGGATTCCCAGGTCAGAAGAGACAAAGATGGAGATTTCAACTTTGCAAAAACTAATATTAGACAAATTCAGCATTTATGGTGCTTTGAACAGAGTAGACTTGCAAAAATTATTTCTTGAATGAATGAAAACTGGAACTGAAAAGAATTCCAGAAGATAACAATGGAAACTAGAATGACTTGGTCATATGTCTCTCTTTTTTTTAATTGAAAATTCGTCATGAATATTTAGGCCTATTTTTTTAACATTAAATCTGCTTTAAATTAGAGCTGCTTTTTTTTTTTAATAAAATCTGAGATAAGACTTTTGTAAAAAGGCTGGGGGCTACTCTGGTTAAAGCACAGTAGTACAGCTGGGGTGGGGGAAAGCGGGACCCATCCCTCAGCCCTCCGTCAATGTTCTCTTATCTTTAAAAACTAACCACTCCCAGCATGGCCCACAGAGCAGCAGCAGCAGCAGCATCTCCCGGGAGTGTGTGAGAAATGCAGCATCTCAGACCTCACCCCAGACCTCCTGAGTCAGAGTCTGTATTTTGACAGATCCAGGGTGACTCAAATGAACATAAAAATTTGAAAAGCTCTGTTCTCAAGAACTTTCATCCTTGGAGATGTGCAGTGTTTATAAATGAAAAGATGAACTCTTGGTTGGGGTTATTTTCATTTTAAGATGGAAATAAATTACAGGTAAAATTATTTTCTCAGGAAGTTTATGCAAGGAGAGACCTCATTATCAAGCAGCCTCTGCCTAAGATCTGGGCAGGTCAGGTCACCTGCGTTCCACTCGAGCCCTACTGACCTTCTGAGGAGCCATGACACCTTGCTTCTGGCTGTCATGTGCTGTGCTGGGCTCTGCCTTGAGGGATCCCATACTCTTCCCTGCAATCACAGAGCCCACTTGAGAAGCAGCAGTCCCCCACCTTCCTCCAGGCCCACCTTCTTCCAGGTGTAGTGGACAACCACTACAGGACCTTGACAGGATGTGCATGTCCCTGTCACCAGTGAATTTCTCAATGTCTCTGGGCCATCTTTGGGATGTAGTTAGGAGGCTGGTGAGGAGGTCATACTTAATAAATCCACTTTAATAGTCCCATCTCCCTACGTGTGTCTATGCTTCTTTTACAGCATCATATTGTGAACCCAGAAGTATCTGAGACAGGTCTCAATCAATTTAGAAAGTTTATTTTGCCAAGGTTAAGGACACACCCATCTGGTAAGGTAATGAGAGGTGAAGCCAGCTGGACTTCCTGGGTTGAGTGGGGACTTGGAGAACTTTTCTGTCTTAAAAGAGGATTGTAAAATGCACCAATCAGCACTCTGTAGCTAAGATTGTAAAATGCACCAATCAGTGCTCTGTAGCTAGCAAGGGGATTGTAAAATGCACCAATCAGTGCTCTGTAAGAATGCACCAATCAGGGCTCTGTAGCTAGCAAGAGGATTGTAAAATGCACCAATCAGCACTCTGTAAAAAACACATCAATCAGCACTCTGTAGCTATCAAGAAGATTGTAAAATGTACCAGTCAGCACTCTGTAAAATGCACCAATCAGTGCTCTGTAAAATGCACCAATCAGCAGGATTCTAAAAGTAGCCAATCGCAGGGAGGATTGAAAAAAGGGCACCCTGATAGGACAAAAATGGAACCTGGGAAGGGACAAATAAAGGAATAAACGCTGGCCACCCCAGCCAGCCACGGCAACCCGCTAGGGTCCCTCTTCCACGCCGTGGAAGCTTTGTTCTTTGGCTCTTCACAATAAACCTTGCTACTGCTCACTCTTGGGTTCATGCCATCTTTAAGAGCTGTAACACTCACCACGAAGGTCTGCGGCTTCATTCTTGAAGTCAGCGAGACCATGAACCCACCGGAAGGAAGCAACTCTGGACACAGTACCATGACCTAGCCAAGTTGACACATAAACTTAAGCATCACAGCCACTTTGATTGAACTGTTTTTCTACACTTAGTTAAGATGCACTTTGTTCTCCCTTAAGGAAACTTGGAAAACTTGCTAGTGATCAAGCAACAGACCATCACTCCAAGTGGTTAATCTGATTCATTTTATATTGGATCTTATTGACTTCAGTTTTCAGACTTGACTCCCAAATTTTCCTTGATGTGCCTTCTTTGGGGTGTGTGTCTGCCATGCAGACTATACTGAACATGAGATGGGTGAGTGTAGAAGCTAAGAGCCTGGACTCAAGAGTCAGACCTGGCTTTGAATCTCAGTTCTGCCATGTACATGATCTGTGCTTGCAGGAGGTCATTTAGCCTCTCTGAGCCTGTTTCCAGGCAACGAAATAGGGGAATTATAGCATCTTAAAGATGCTGTGAAAAGTTGATAGCATTACACATATTGCTTATATTTATTGAACACCTACTCTGAGCCAAGCACTGTGGGAGGCCCTGGCAAAGGAGTGGCAAAACAAGAGGTCTATGCATGGGAGCCAACGGCCAGCAGCAGAGCTTACATGTAAAACACTTGGCACAATCCCAGACTCATGGTTAGTTGTGGCTGTTATTATTTACTGCTGAGAGTCATTGATTACCAATGAAGTCCTCCTTTGAACAGGCAAAAAACCCTTGTACACTTCCAGAGGAGAGCAAAGAAGTGAAGAAATATTGTCAGCATGCACAGTCCATAGTCATTCAGACCCGACTATGGCCCCTCATGGCTCACAGAGAAACAAAGGTATTGTCCATTCCAGCAGATAAGCTTTAATTTGATGAAAAGGGGAATGCAGTAATTCTTGGGGAGGAGTAACCTATCATTAGCATCTGTTGTGTTCCTTCTCTTATGTAATTGGGATTTGGGGCATCAAAACCAGGACCCACAATCTGAACATATTTGGTAGAACAATGGGCAGGGGCTGTATGAAATTGGTTTTACCCAGTGAATCCATGATTTGTTACCACTAAAGGAACAGGCTGCACTTCCAGCTCATCTTGAAAAACCTGCCAAATTCTTTTGCAGTGTCACTCCCCCAGCATGAACTTTCTACCTTTTATGTCTTGCCTGTGTTATACACCTCAACCACCCCATATCCTCAGAGATGCCCAAGGCCAAATCCCCAGAATCTGTGAATATGTTACTTACATGGCAAAAAGGAATTAAGCATGCAGGTGAGGTTGATGTGGCTGATCAGCAAATGGGGTAGTTGGTCCCATGTAATTATCCAGGTGATCACAGTGTAATCACAAGCATCCTTAAGTATATTCTTATACTTAAGATATAAGTATCTTATAAGAGGGAGGCAGAAGTGTCAGGACCAAAACCTTGGCATTGTAGGAAGACTCAACTGGCCATTCTGACTTTAAAGATGGGGGAGAGGGATGGGGTCATGTGCCAAGGAATGTGAGTGGCCTTGAAAAGTTGGAAAAGGCAGGGAAATGCATTCTCTCCTAGAGTCCTCGGAAACAGCAACTATTACACTTTCTTGTGTATCCTGCTATACATGTGCATGTATACGTATATAAAATGTGTGGATAAAGCTGACTTTTCAACAGATCAATAGAATTTAGAAGATAATGAAATGACATCCTTAATGCTAAAAGCAAATGACTATCAGCCTAGAATCCAATACCCAGTGCGAATATCCTTCAAAATAAAGACAAATGTTGTTATTTACTAGCTAGGTAACCTTCAAAGATCTGTGGCAATCTCAGTTTTCTTACTTGTAAAGTGGAGATGGCCAATTCTACTTCCTTGGACTGTTGTAAATATTTAGTGAAAAAATTATATAGAATATTAAATACAGTGCTTGGCACAAGTGATTATTAAAAAATGATACTATATTAATTAACATTTTCCCAATTAATAAATTAAAAACAAAGTAACGATGTTTCAGACAAAAGCCAAAATAATTTGTCACAAGCATACCAATTCAAAAAGGAATACTGAAGAAGTTTACCATGAATGAGGAAAATTATCCTGAAGGGAGCATAATGATGTGGGAGGAATAAGAAACAATAGAATAAATAAGAGGATAAAACTGTTTAAAACCATAACAATCATGATGTTTGTATTCGTCTCTGGCTGACATAACAAAGTACCACAGACTGGAGGGCTTAAACAACAGAAATCTATCTCACAGTTCTGGAAGCTGGAAGTCCAAGGTGTGGGTAGGGGTGGTTTTTCCTGAGGCCCCTCTCCTTGGTTTGCAGATGCTGTCTTCTCCCTGTGTTTTCACATGGTCTTCTCTGTGTGTGTGTCCGTGTCCTCATCTCCTCTCCTTAGAAGCATACCAGTCATATAGGATTAGGGCCCAACCTAATGACCCATTTTTCCTTTACTACCTCTTTAAAGGCCATATCTCTAAATATAGTCACATTCTGAGATATTGGGGGTTAGGACTCCAACATGTAAATTATTAGGGTGAGGGACACAGTTCAGTCTATAATAATGCCTTCAGGGGTTTAAAATATATACCAAATTAAGATATATAACTAAATAGTATAAAAGTTGGGAAAAGGATAAAAGGAGTTAAAATGTTGTGAAGTTCTAGAGTTGTTCAGGAAGATTATGACATATAGAAGACTGATAATAAGATACAGATGGATGGTATACTCTCTAGGCCAATCACAAAGAGAATGATAGAGAAGGAAATAGAAATCATAAAAACATTAATTCAAAAGAAGCCAAGAAAGGAGAAGAAAAAGGAAATTTTAAAACATAGCAAATAGGAAACAAAGGGTAAATGATAAATTTAGATTTAAATATATTTGAAATCACATTAAATGTAAACTAAATAAATATTCCAATTAAAACACAATGATCATCAGATTGGATTTTTTAATAATAGCAACACTAAGCTGCTTACAAAAGAGACATCCTAATATATGGTTAGGTGTAAGAATCTGGAAAGTGTGAAAGTAAAATAATAGAAAACGATATACCCTTCAAATATCAACCAAATGAAAGTAAGTACAGCTATGCAATTATCTGACAAGTTGATCTTAATTGAGAAAGCATTACTAAAAATAAAGAGGTATATTTAATAATGATAAAAGGATCCATCTATTAGAAAGACACAATGATTCTAAATTTGAATATACTTCAAAATATAGTTTTAAATCTGTAAATCAAAAATTGAAAAAAGAGGAAATATATAAATCTATAATCATAGTTAATTTAACATATGTCTCAGTAACTAATAGAACGAGGAAGCCCAACATCAATAATTATATAAAGAACTTGAAGGATATGATTAATAAGCTGTTGGCATAGTGACATATGTAGAATACTAAATTCAACAACCACAGTATATATTATTTTCAAGTGCACTTGGAACAATCACCAAAACTGACCTGAGCCGCAAAGTGAGTCTCTCAAAATTTTAGAAGACTGAAATAATAGAGAATGCATTCTCTGACCAGGATAGAATTAAAACATTTTTAAAAAGCAGAGATAGCTAGAAAATCACCAAGATTCTTGGCCGGGCACAGTGGCTCACTCCTGTAATCCCAGTACTTTGGGAGGCCGAGGCAGGTTCATCACGAGGTCAGGAGATCGAGACCACGTTGAAACCCTGTCTCTATAAAAATATAAAAAATTAGCTGGGTGTAGTGGCGGGCGCCTGTGGTCCCAGCTATTTGGGAGGCTGAGGCAGGAGAATGGCATGAACCCAGGAGGCGGAGCTTGCGGTGAGCAGGGGTCGTGCCACTGCACTTCAGCCTGGGCAACAGAGCGAGACTCCATCTCAAAAAAATAAATAAATAAATAAATAAAAAACAAGAAGAAAGAAAATCACCAAGATTCCACATACAGTGAAGAATACATTCTAAAGAATCTATAGATCAAAGAGAAAAGCACCATATAACTTACAAAATATTTTGAACTGATTAATGAAAATAGAACATGTCTAAATATATGGGGTATAGCTAAAGCCATAATCAGAAGGATAAAGTGTTAAATGCATGTGTTAGAGAAGAAGAAAGGTTGAAAAAGAATAATCTAAATGTTAATCTAGAAAAGTTAGAAAAAGAATAGCAAATGAAACCAAAATAAAGTACAAGGAAGGAAATAATTATAAGAGCAGAAATCCATGAAATAGAAAGCAAGCATACAGCAAAGAAACACAACAAAAGGAAAAATTGTTTGAAAAAAAGTTAATAAAATAGATAATCATTGGCAAAATGAGCTAGAAAGAAGACAATACATAAATTATCAATATTATGAAGAAAAGGGGATGTTATAAAAATGTCATACCAATAAATTTCAAAATATAAATAAAATAGGCAAATTCCTGGTAAAGCATTACTTGCCAAAACTAAGATAAGATGCAATAGAAAATCTGAATTGTCATCCATGTATGAAAGAAAGTGAGACTGTAATTTAATTCTTTCCCACAAGTAAAATTCTATGCCCAAATTCTTCACTAATGAAATCCTTCTAAACATTTAAGAAGGAGTGACACTGATCTCACACAAACTCACCCAGGGATAGAAAAAGAAAGAACACTTCCCACCTCATTTTATGAAGCCAGTTAACCTTGATACCAAAATCAGCAAAGAAAGAAAACTTATAAGCCAGTCTCCCTAATAATGTAGTGTAAAAATACTAAATAAAGCATTAACAAACCAAATTGAGGACCTAATCAAAAGTATAATAAAACAAATCCAAATTGGATTTATTCTAGGATGCAGTTGATTTAATGTTCAAAAAATTAGTCAATGTAATTTGCCACACTAAGAAAATAAAAGGACAATCAACTAAATAGATGCCAAAAAAGCACCTGATAAAATTCAACACCCATTCACGATAAAAGAAAAAAAAAATTCTGAGTGTGGGATTAGAAGGGAACAGTCTTTAACTGATAGAGTAGCTTGGAAGAGAAAGAACTCTAAAATAAACATCACACCTAATGGGAAATATTGAAAGACTTTACCCAAATAAAGAATGAAACAAAGATACTCAGTCACCACTTCTATTCAACATTATAATCGGCAGTAGTTGCAATAAGGAAAAACAAAAACAAAAACAAAAGCTATCAAAATTAGAAATAATGGGAAATGAAATTGTAATTATTTTTAAATAACATGATTGTGTACATAGAAAATCCATTTAAAAATTAACAGAAAATGCATTAGCATTAATAAGTGAATTCAGCAAGGTGATAGATATAAGGTCAATATACAAAGTTTAATTATATTGTTATATTTCAGCAACAAAAGAACACTGAAATTTAAATGATACAATTAAAGTAGAAGCTACTGGAGCAAGTAAGTAACTAATGGGCAGGCAAACTTAAGTGGTAATTGACTGATTTATGGAAGCTAAGTGTGGACTAGCTTGAAATTCAAAGACTCTTTTGGGTTCAGGCTGGCAGGAGGGGTGGTGGGAGAGTTCATAATTTCATGAGTTTTACCTCCTAGAGACAACAAAGTTATCAAAGTGAAGATCAGAGAAAAATCACTTCCTGCTTCCAGCAAGGGGAGAGGAAAAGCAACCATTTTTTAAAAAGCAACCATTTTTAAATATACCCAGAGAGATCTGTTCTCTTTAACAAAGGCCTTTTCTCAGAGGAAACTACTTTACCAAAACCTGAAGCCTTGAAAGAAGGAAGTACCCAGCTGTATCTCCCTCTAACCTTCTTATCTCACCTACACAAGGGGAAAGCTGAGAAGCACTTGTGAGGGTCACAGCCCAGGGGCACAGGCTTACTAAATGACTAAGTCCTAATCATCGGACTATAAAGATTTTTCCCTCTCCTCATACATTACCACCACATTAACAGGCTCCTGTGTGATAAACAAGATCACAGCAGAAAGAACTATAAAGCTAAGGCTCAATTTAAGAAGGAGTCTCTAGGAGAATCCCAAGACAACAAAGAACACAAAAACAAAAAGGCCAGAGGAAATGGAAGGCCCTAGCACCTCCAGCTACAGCAGCCGTTAAACACAGCTTAACTTCTAGCCATATAAACATAAACGCTCACACTAAAGGCCTGTTTAGTTTCTATTACTCAATAAATCATTTCTGGCTTTGAAAACAAAATTATAAACCATACTAAAAGGCAAAACACCAAAACCAAAACAAATAAAATTGTCTGAAGAGACAAAGCAAGCATCAGAACATGGCTCAAATATGACACTGATTTTGGAATTATTAGACCAGGAATTTAACAACCCTATTAAATGTGCTAAGGGCTTTAATGAAAAAAAAAGTGGACAACATGCAAGAACAGATGGGCAATATAAACAGGGAGAAAAATTCTACAAAGGTATCTGAATAAAACATTAGAAAATAAAAGCACTGTAACGAAAGTGAAGAATGCCTTTGGTGTGCTCATTAGTACGCTGGACACTGTCAAGGAAAGAATCAATAAGCTTTAAGATATGTTCATAGAAACTTCCCAAACTGATATGTAAACAGAAAAAAATAATGGGGAAAAAAGGAACAGAATATTCAAAAGCTCTGGGTCAATTACAAAGGGTGTTAAGATACACATAGTAAGTGGCCAGATATGGTGACTTATTCCTGTAATCCTAGCACTTTAGGAAGCCTAGGGGGGATACTGTTTGAGCCCAGAAGTTCAGGAGCAGCCTGGGCAACATAGTCAGACACCATCTCTACAAAAAATACAAAATTTAGCCAGGCATGGTGGTGTTTGTCTGTAGCCCCAGATACTCAGAAGGCTGAGGTGGGAGGAACTTCTGAGCCCAGGGAGGTAGTGGCTGCAGTGAACTGTGATCATGCCACTGCACACCAATCTGGGTGACAGAGTGAGACCCTGTCTCAGGGGGAAAAAAAAAAAAAGAATATCAGAAGAAGAATGAACAGAAGAAATATTTGGATTAATAATGAGAATTTCCAAAAATCAATGCCAGAAAGCAAACCACAGATTAAAAGGGCAGAGAACACAATGAGGATGTTTTTAAAAATCTAATTATAGCATATTCAAATTGCAGAAAGCCAAACACAGAGAATATCTTGAAAGAAACCAGAGGAAAAAAACACCTTACTTACATAGGAGCAAAGATAAGAAGTATACCAGAATTCTCTTGAGAAATTATTCAAGCAAGAAAAAAAGTAGAGTGAAATATTTAAAGTGTTGAAAGAAAAAAACCACCAACCTACAATTATGTATCCAGCAAAATTATTCTTCTGTATTTGTCCATTGTCACACTGCTGATAAAGACATACCCAAGACTGGGCAATTTATACAAGAAAGAGGTTTAGCGGGACTTCCAGTTCCACGTGGCTGGGGAAGCCTCACAATCATAGTGGAAGACAATAAAGAGCAAGTCACATCTTACATGGGTGGCAGCAGGCAAAGAGAGAGAACTTGTGCAGGAACTCCACTTTTTAAAATCATCAGATCCCATGAGACTTATTCACTATCCCCAGAACAGCACAGGAAAGACTTGCCCCCATGATTCAATTACCTCCCATTGGGTCCCTCCCACAGCACATGGAAATTCAAGATGAGATTTGGGTGGGGACACAGCCAAACTGTATCACCTTCAAAAGCAAAGGAGAAATCCTTTCTCAAGTAAAAACTGAGAGAATTTTTTACTGGTAGATCTGCCTTGCAAAAAATTATTTTTAAAAAGTTCTTAGAGAAAAGGAAAGTATATAGGTTAGAAACTCAGAAATATGTAAAGAATGAAAAAGTGTCAGAGAATGAATAAAAATAAAAATATTTTATTCATAATTTTTAATTGCTCAAAACAATAATAGCAACAATGTGTTCGATGATTATAGCATGTGGATAAATAAAATAATTGGCAGCAGTGTACTAAGGGATGAATCAGGAATACTTTACCTGCACTACCCATTAAGCAGTATGGTGTCATCTGAAGGTGGACTTAGATTAGTTGTAAATGTATTAATGTATTGCAGACTCTAGAGAAACCAGTATATTTTTTTTTAAAGAAGTATAATTGATATGCTGAGAGAATAGAACACTGAATTATGTAAAATCCTCAATTAAGACCAAAGAAGGCAGAAAAAGAGGGGAAGATAAAAAACAGGTACAATAAATAGAAAAGTTACAAATATGGTAGATATTAATTCAACTGTATCAATTATCATTTTAAGTGGAAATGATTCAAAAACACCTAAGAGACAGAGATTGTCAGAGCAGATCAAAGAACAGAAACTAACTATATGTTGTCTATAAGAAATACACTTTGAATGTAAATCCACAGATAGATTAAAAATAAAAGAATGTCAAAAAGCACACCATGCTAACCCTTATCTAAAGACAGGAAGAGTAGCTACGTTAATGTCAGACAAATCAGACTACAGTTTAAGGAAAACTATTAGAGATAAAAAGCAGCATTAGAAAAGGATAAACTGGTCAATTTTCCAAGAAGACATAATTCTTGAAGTATATGGGCCTAAGAACAGAGCATCAAAATACATGAGGCAAAAACAGAACTGCAAAGAGAAATAGACAAATTCACTATTATACTTGGAGACTTAAACACTCCTCTATCAGTAATTGACAGACATGGCAAGCATAAAGTAGTAAGAATTTAGTTAACTACATATCATTATCAGTCAACTAGTTCTAATTGACATGTATAGGACAGTTGTTGACTTCATACAAGAAGAGCATAATACACATTCTTCTTAAGCTCACATGGAACACTTAACAAAATATACCACATGCTGAGCCATAAGACACACCTTAACAAATTTAAAAGAATAAAAATCATGTAAAGTATTCTTTCACATCACAATGACATTAAATAGAAATCAATAACAGAAAAACAGAAGGAAAATAACAAATTATTTAGAAATTATACCACACACTTATAAATAACGCATGGGCCAAACAATGAGTCTCAAGATAAATTTAAAACTATTTTGAATTAAATGAAAACAAAAATACAACTCAGTATTTGTGGGATTCAGTGACTGAAAGCAGTGTTATTTATTTCAGTTTCTATTACTCAATAAATGATTTCTGGCTTTGAAAATAAAATTACATATATAGCACTGAATGCATATGGTAGAAAAGAAGAATAATCTAAAATCAGGATCTAAGCTTTCAACAAAGGAAACTAAAGAAAAAGAACAGTATAAGCCTAAAGCAAGCAGAAAATAGAAGTAACAAAAATTAGAGCAGAAATGAATGAAATTGAAAACAGGAAATCAATAGAGAAAATTAATCAAACCAAAGCTGGTTTTTTTTGAAGGATTAATAAAATTCATAAACCTGTAGCCAGTCTAGCCAAGGAAAGAGAGAAGACATAAATTACTCATATCAGAAATGAAAGAGGGATCATCACTATTGATTCCATGGACATTAAAAGGATAATAAAAAAAATACTATGAACAACTTCATGCCAACAAATTTAATGACTCAGATACATTGGACCACTCCCTTGAAAGACCCAATCTACCAAACTCACACGTGGAAAAAATAGATAATCTGAAGATGCCTATGTTAAATAAAGAAAATAAATAAATAAATAATAACCTTCCAGAAAAGAAAGTATCCAGCCCAGGCAATTTCACTGGGGAATTCTACCAAACATTAAAGAAAGAAATGATGCCAATTTTTCATAATCTCTTTCAGAAGATAAAAGCAGAAGAAATACTTTCTAACTCATTCTATGAGGCCAGCATTATCTTAATACCAGAATAGGTATAAGGACATCATATAAGGACATTACAAGAAAGAAAAACTATGGACCAGTATCTCTCATGAACATAGATGCAAAAATCTTCAAAATATTAACAAATAGCATCTAACAATGTATAAAAGGAATTATACACCACAACCAAGTGGGATTTATTCCAGTTATAAAAGTCTGGTTCAATATTGGAAAGTCAAATAATATAATTTATCATATTGGTAGGCTAAAGAAGAAAAATCATATGATCATATCAATAGATGCAGAAGAAGCATTTGACAAAACTCAAGAGACATTCATATTAAAAATTCTCAGCACTCTAGGAATAGATGGGACTTCCTCAATTTGATAAAGAACATCTACAAAAGCCTACAGCTAACATACTTAATGGTGAGGAACTGGATGCTTTCCTCCCAAAATCAGAAAACAGGGGAAGGATGTCCCCCTCACCACTTCTATTCAACATTGTACTTAGAGTCCTAGCTAATGTAATAAGACAAGAAAAGGGAAAGAAGGCCGGGCAAGGTGGCTCACGCCTGTAATCCCAGCACTTTGGGAGGCTGAGGCAGGTGCATCAAAAGGTCAGGAGATCGAGACCAAACTGGCTAAAACAGTGAAACCCCATCTCTACTAAAAATACAAAAAATTAGCCAGGCTTGGTGGCTTGTGCCTATAGTCCCAGCTACTCAGGAGGCTGAGGCAGGAGAATCACTTGACTCTGGGAGGCGGAGGTTGCAGTGAGCCAAGATTGTGGCACTGCACTCCAGCCTGGACAACAGAGCGAGACTCCATCTCAAAATTAAAAAAAAAAAAAAAAAAAAAAGGAAAGAAAAAAAAAGACAAGAAAAGGGAAAGAAAAAAAGCAATATTGGGATTGGGAAGGAAGAACTTAGTTCACAAATGACATGAATGCTAATGTGGAAAATTTCAAAGAATTGACACAAAAAAAAAAACCCCACAAACCTCCTGAAACCAATAAATGAGCAAGGTTGCAGAGAATAAGGTTAATACACAAAAGTCAGTTGGGTTTCTACATACTCCAATGAACAATTGGAATTTGAAACACAATACTATTTACATACCAAAAAAACTTTACACATAAATATAATAAAATACTTACAAGATCTATATGAAAAAAGTACAAACCTCTGGTGAAAGAAATCAAAGAATATCTAAATAGAGAGATCTTCCATGTTCATGAATAGGGAGACTCAATATTGTTTAGATGCCAGATCTTTTCAACTCTATAAATTCAACACAATTCAAATCAAAATCTCACAAGTTATTCTGTGGATACTGAAAAAATAGTTTCAATGTTTATATGGAAAGACAAAAGACTCAGACTAACCAATACGCTCCCCAACTTTAAACTTACTGTAAAGCCACAGTAATGAAGATAGGATGATAATGGTAAAATAATCGACAAATTGATCAGTGGAACAGAGTTAAGTGCCCAGAAATAGACGCTCACAAATATAGTCAACTGACAAAGGGGCAAAGGCAACTGAATGGAGAAAGAACAGTCCTTTTGATAATAATACGGGGGTAACTAGATACCCATATCTTAAAAATGGGAGATAATACCTAAACTAAAATCTTCCCAAAGTTTGAATTACTGGTGTTAAACTTCTTGGAGTGCAATTATTTATTTATTTATTTATTTAGAGATGAAGTCTCACTCTGTAGCCCAGGCTGGAGTGCAGTGGTGCGATCTCGGCTCACTGCAACCTCCGCCTCCCAGGTTCAGGAGATTCTCATGCCTCAGCCTCCCAAGTAGCTGGGATTACAGGCCTGTGCCACCACACCCGACTAATTTTTTTGTATTTTTAGTAGAAACGCGGTTTCACTATGTTGGCCAGGCTGGTCTCAAACTCCTGACTTCAACTGATCTGCCCGCCTCGGCCTCCCAAAGTACTGGGATTACAGGCGTGAGCCATCGTGCCCAGCCAAGGAGAGCAATTTTAGGAGGAAGGTATGGGGAGTAACCACTGGGCCCCAGGAGTTGTTTTGTTCTGTTTGTATGTGGTTGTGGGTGGGGCAGCTGGGAAGGAAATGTCAGTGGAAAAAGGAATGCAGAAATGGATTTTTCTTTGCACCCCATCCTACCAAGCTGCACCTCTGCCTTATCCCTTTCTTCTGATAGCATCTTTTATGACTCCATTTATTCCAAAAAGCCTCACCCTGCAAAGCTCTTCCTGATATCCTTTCCACCTAGGCAAGCAGGTAAGGTACTGCCCAGCACCCACAACCCTGGAATCCTGTTATTGTCCCGACTCAGTCTGACCCGTGGCTGGCTGTGATGCGCTGGGATTCCTCAAGACCCCTTTCTGGGTTGGGTGCAAACCAAGGGTGACTGACTCATGCTAAGGAGCCTGCACTGCCTTCTCAGAGCACAGCTCTGCCCTCCAGGACTTCACTCTGCTTCTGTTTGGGCAGGGTCTGCCCACTGCTCCTTATCTTGGTGCCACAGTAGATCTTTGGTATTCAGGTTAATTAATCTCACCCAAGCGTGCCCTTTGCTTCAGAGAAGTATTTCTCACACTTGGCTTTAACAGAACATCAGGTCCAGGTGCAAAAGGCAACACAAATGAGGTCTATTTATCCACCCACAAAACTGCCTTTCCCTCCAGAAACAGCAGGCTGACAGAGATATCGCCTACTGTCATTCTGATTCCTTCAGTCCCGAGGTCATGAATAGTAAAATATGCAAACCAGCCACCCTTGCCTGCCATTGGTCAATAATCTATTACCAAATAAAATCTTACCTGGAGCCGTCCTATCAACCCCACGTGAACAAGCGCTGCTCTAAACCTTAATTAAACCCACATCGTTCTGGGTGGTGTCTCTCCAGGCGAAGCCGTCCTTTGAAATTCAGATTCCTCGCACAAATGCATTCTGGCATGACGCTCCCTGTTGCGAGTTTGCTAGTCTAGCTATCTGAGAATAAATTATGCGTTTGTCCAGGCTACAGAAAGCTACTGGAAAGTGGATTTTCCATTTAGCATTTGTATCACTCAACTCTCTCTACACTGGAAATGGACTCCAATCCACTATTTGCATTTATAGATCACAGGGCTAAAACAAAGTTAGTTTTCTCCTCCCAAAGAAAAAAAAAAATTCCCTGTAAGATTTTAGCTGATGTGACAAATGAGAGAAACCTGGGGACATGCTGAAGTTTGAAGCTGGTGCTCACTTTCATCATTGCCTGAGTTTTCCCAAGCAGCTTTTGAAGAGTGAGGAACTAAGTTTTCTTAGAAGAGTAAATGTCTCACAGAGGGGTCACCCTTATACCTTGGATGTTGAAACTTTGTACTTCTGGAACTAAAGCAGTTACCACGGTGCTGGGCATTGGGGGTAGGGCTAGGGCGTTCTAACCTCAGGAGGGCTAACAGTTCGGGGACACTCTTTATATCTTTGGCGACCCCATTTTTTTCAAGCCCAAAATGAGGCCAGGTGATCTGGCAAGTTTTGTGTTTCTAACATTGTGACAAACCCCAGAATGATATTGCATCACGGAAAAAACTCCTAGGCCCAGGCAACTGGGACCCCTGGGCCAGGCCCCACACTTTGGGGGACCCATCTGGCCTTTTCCAGCGTGTCTACGGCCATACCACCCGGAACGCGCCAGATCTCGTCTGATCTCGGAAGCTAAGCAGGGTCGGGCCTGGTTAGTACTTGGATGGGAGACCGCCTGGGAATACCGGCTGCTGTAGGCTTACTTTGTGTCTGACCCATGTTTCCCCGAGACAAAACACCAAGCTCACACCACACTCACACCACAAAACAAAGAACGGGTAAAAAAGGCACACACACACTTTTTCAGTTTACACCAAACCAGAATCAAAACCAAAATCAGAGTATCCAGAAATCCAAGCCAGGTCAAAACCAAAACCAAAGTATCAAGCAATTCAAGTCAAGTCAAAAACAAAAACCAAAGTGCCGGTACAGGCACGCCGTGGGTGATCAGGCCACGCTTCCACTCAAATGGAGTGGGCAAGTTCCAAAGACCAGTCTTACCAAGTTTCAGATGTCCGGACTCCAAGTGCCAGTTCCTTCCCGGTGTTCAGCCACTGCATTGATCCTCCACGTGGGCCTGCCGCGCGCTGCTCTGAGGAGGCTTTCCACGGGGGCAATTGCCTACCCGGGAGCGTTCTCAGGATCCGCGTCACTCAAGCTGGCCAAATAACTCTTCGGCCAGTTCTCCCTTGCACGGCAGCAGCACAGTGAGAATGTTCATCACAGAATTTATTCAGTCTCAGGGCGGTGTTTCTCCAGGTGTGGACTTCAGAATACCACCAGGTCAGAACCACCTGGGGCCGTCTCCAGACCTACTGAGTTAGAATCCCTAGGTCAGTGGCTCGCAGACCAGGGGCTGCAGACCAGCAGCATGAGCATCACCTGGGAACGTGTTAGGAACAGGCTCTAATTCTCAGGCCCCACCCCAGACCTTTTGAATCAGAAGTTCTGGGTATGGGACCTGGAAACATGCTTCACCAGCCTCCAGGGGATTCTGATGCAGAGCAGTGGCCAGGGGTCAGCCCCAGCAATTTCAAGCAGCTCCCCAGGTGCTTCTGACACATGGGTAAACTGAAAAAAAGGAGAAATTAGGGGGGAAACAAACAGAAAGTCCCAGGAGTCAACAGAATCTGACTTGGGATTTATGAGACATGCTCTGGGTCCACAGCCCCCTTCAGGGTCTTGGCCCTGACCTCGTCTCGTTCTTCCCTACCTTCACACGTGAGATGCTACTGTTAACACTCTAATAACAATGGATGCTTTTAAAGCTGCGACCCTTTAGGTCCACCCCAGGAAAGACCAATCCCTTGCTTATACCTAACTGTGGCCTGCCCTCTTTGTTCTGTTACTTTCTGATTATAAGTCTCTTCCCTGATAGATGATTCTGGAGAGAAAACAGTATTGGAGGCTGTTGATTGGAAAAGTAGCTCCTAATACCATCTTTGCATGAGCTCTCCGGAATAACCAAATGTTCTAGATTCTGTATTTGATATTTTGACATCTTGGAGCCTCGCTGATGGTAGAGGCACAGCCCCTCCCAGAGTTAGCCAGTTCCCAGAGACAGTACAGGATTCACCTACAAACACATCTTTCACATTCAAGCCAACCAATCCAGAGCCCACACCTCCAACCACCTCCTTTATTGGGCTCTCACACTCAAGGACACCAGTTACCAGTCCCAGTCACTCCAGGGCCAGGTAGCAGACAACTAAGGCAGTTCTATGGCCCAGAGCCTGCTGTAATTTTCCAAGCCAGCCAATCCTAAGCCTGCCTCACCTGTTCCTTCTCACAATAAAGCCTTCTGCCCATAGCTTCCCCCTTTCCCTCTGCCTCCTGACTGACCTGATGCTTCCCTGTGTGGCCCAGTGTACCCCCTCCTCCTGGGAACTGTGAGTAATAAACTGTCTCTTCAATGGCCATCATCTCCTGGTCTGTTGGCCTCACCATACCTGAATAAGAATAAACCCTACATTTTCAAGCACCTCTATCTTCCCTTAGGAAGGAAGTGGGTATCCCTGGAGACATTAAGCTTTGGGCTGATCCTTAAGACATCTGGCATAGAGGTGTGGGAAGGTCTGTGCCACCAACCATGTTGCAAGCAGACTAGGACTGCAACAACTGCCTTCTTCAGAAGCACAGCTCCCCCTCTCCCAGGAATTTTCCTGACAGATTCTTCCCTTTGTCTCTACAGAAGAAAAGGGAGTGAAGGGGCAGCAACTGAGTGAGCACAGGTGGGGAGATGGGTAGGAGATCTGATGCCAGGTTCAGTCTGCCTCATGCAGGCCCACTCCTCCACTAACTGGCTGAGAGATCCTGGGCAGCACCTCCCAGAGTAAGCCAACGCCTAGAGGCATACAGGACTCACCTGCAAACACACTCTACTTACTTACATCTGCTTGTGTCACTGTTTTCTTAACTGCAAAATGGGGATCTAACCCCACCCACTTCATGTAAGGAATAAAAGAGATAACATACATAGGGCTCCAGGACTGGGTGCAGCCCATGGAGACACTTCATGAGTGGTTAGCTGTGAGTGAGGTGCACATTAGCCCTGTCCCAGCAATCCCCTAGTCCTCGTGTCACCACCACCAGGAAGCCTTTAACTTTAGAGACTAAGAAACTGCAGTATCACATATTGACATGTAAAACTATGCTGTCACTGATGCAACGGTTTGATGGATTAATTTGGGGATGTAGAGGGCCACCTGAGATGGCCCCTTGAATGGAAGATGTTCCATTCTCTGCTTCCCCATCCTTTGAATGCCACTTTTTTTCTCAACAGCAGTGGTTTTCAAAGTGTGGTCTCTGGACCAGCAGCATTGGCATCACCTTAGGCCTTGTTAGAAATGCAAATTCTTGGGCCTACTAAACCAGACACTCTGGGTTTGGGGTCCAGTAACCCATACCCTAACAAGCCCTACAGAAGATTCTGATGCATGCTTGCTATGGACTGAATATTTGTATCTCTCCAAAATTCCTGTGTTTAAGTCCTAATCCCCAATGTGAGGTATTACGAGGTGGGGCCTTTGGGAGGCTCTGCCTTCATGAATGGGATTTGCCCACATAAAAGAGGCCCAAGAGAGCTCCCTTGCCTCTTCCACCATGTGAGGATGCAGCAAGCTGTGCGTCTATGACCCAGGGAACAGGCTCTCACCAGACATCAAATGTGCCAGTGCCTTGATCTTGGACTTTCCAGCCTCCAGAACTGTAAGTAATAAATTTCTGTTGTTTTTAAGCCACCCAGTCAATGGCAATTTTTTGTTATAGCAGCCTGAACAGAGTAAGACAACACCCAAGTTTGAGAACTACTGCTTTATCACAGTGGAACCACTCATGCAGTGCTGGATCTAGAGCTAGCTAGGGAATAGGGCAACTTCCTGAGGGGTTTGGAATCCAATTTCTAATCAATGGAGCATATAATAAATAAAGACAATATGGCCATATCTGAAACCTGCTATCCCTAGGCCCACACAATTTATATCATCCCTGCGGGTGATGAAAAACGTTCCACCTACCATGTCTTCAGCTTGTCCATTGGCCGCTTCTTCAAAGGGCTCCCTCGCCTGCCAAGGCCTGATTGATGCTGTCACAGCACCTGAAAAAGGGTTTAAGGCAGGGAGATAGGGATGAGAGTTTGCTTAAGATAGGGGTATTTGTCCCTGGTGGGTCAGCATTCCTTATCAGAGACTGCTTCAAACAACATTGCTGATAATAACATATCCCCTCAAAGGCACCAAGAGAGTCTGTCCATCTTAGTTTGTTGCTGTCCATAACAAAGTATTATAGAGTGGGTGGCTTATAAACAACAGAAATTTATTTCTCACGGTTCTGAAGACTAGGAATCCAAGATCAGAGGGCCGGCATAATCATGTTCTGGTGGGGGTCCTCTTCTGTGTTGCAGACTGCCGACTTCCCATTGTATCTTCACAAGGTGGAAAGAGGACCAGAGAGCTCTCTCTTTCATAAGGGCACCTGTCCCATTCATGAGGACTCCACCCTCATGACCAAATCACCTCCACAAAGGCCCCATCTCCAAATACCAACACATTGGGGATTAGAATTCAACATAAGAACGGGGCAAGGAGTGTATACCAACATTCAGTCCATAGCACTCACCATCTCTCAGAAGGTGGAAGGAGATGTCCGTGTCTAAAATCTGAATTGCTCTTGGCTTGTTTAGTACTGTCATGTAAAGTAAAGCACACAAAATCCACATAAACTGCTGAGAAAGAGATCTATTTGGAATGCAAATGGAGCCTGTCCTTAGGTCTACACAGGTAAACATGGAAGATACCTGGGAGAATTTAGCTCTGAAGTTGAGGGAAGTGTAACTACAGTTGCATTTCTGGGACATCGCAGGAAAACTCTTTTCCCATTGATGGAGACCTCCACTCTCAGCCCCTCTATTTCCTGCCTTCTTGCACCCTTGCCTACCCCTCCTGCCCTAGCTCAGACATGGTCCATCAATTTCAGCCATATTTGCCAGTATCCCCTACCCCAGTTCTCCTCAAACTTGGACCCCAGACCAGTTAAAGCTGAATGTCTGTATTGGGATTGAAGCCTCAGTATATCTTTTAAGTTCCCCAGGTGATTCCCATATGCAGCCAAGTTGGAGGACCAGGGATCTACTCTGCACTTCCTTCACACCTGCCACAGACAGCAACTCTCCAATAACTGCAGTGTCTGCCTCCTCAACACCTGTCCCTGGCCACAGAGCCTGGTGGGGACAACCACATCCTCTCATGCTCACCTCCTGCAGTTCTTCCTGGGCCTGCCAAACTCTAGTGTGCAGTTGGCCATCACTCCCCCATTTTCCATACTGGTCATGTCCAAACTTCTCCATCCTCCTCAAATGCTTCTGTCTTCTGCTCAGCATACCCTTCCTCAGGGAATTCACCTAACTCCTGCCACCCCACTTATGGATTTACTGCCCCATTCTTTCTGCCACCCTCTCATCACAGTGAAAGGCTTATTCCCAGTTCTGCCCAAGACTAACCCCCTTTCTAGGTTCTTTTCTTTTTTTTTTTTTTCAGATGGAGTCTCGCTCTGTAGCCCAGGCTGGAGTGCATTGGTGCAATCCAGGCTCACTGCAACCTCTGCCTCCCGGGTTCAAGCGATTCTCCTGCCTCAGCCTCCCAAGTAGCTGGGATTACAGGCACCTGCCACTACGCCCAGCTAATTTTTGTATTTTTAGTAGAGAAAGGGTTTCACCCTGTTAGTCAGGCTGGTCTCAAACTCCTGACCTCAGATGATCTGTCCGCCTCAGCCTTCCAAAGTGCTGTGATTACAGGCATGAGCCACCGCGTCCGGCCCCCTTTCTAGGTTCTAATCCCCTTCCCAGACTGTCGCATCTATTTCAGTTACCCCTTCTTTCTTTGGTTTTCAGCTCTTCCTCTGGATGGACTTTCCCAGCAGTATTTACACATGCTCAGGCTTCTACCATCAGTGCTATTTTTAAATGTCCATCACATTCTGTCTCTCCCTGATCAAACTCTTCCACAGCACCTTGTCAGCACTTAGAATAGAAAGTCTGTATGCAGGAAACACAGACTCTTTGGTCTGGGTATGAAGGTTAGTTTTATGTGTCAACTTCACTGGATCACAGGGTGCCTAGATATCTGGTTAAACATTATTTTGGGTGTGTCTGTAAGGGTGTTTCTGGGAGAAATTAACATTTGAGTCAGTAGACTGAGTGAAGCAGATGGTCCTCCCCAAGGTGGGTGGGCATCATCCATCCCATGGAGGGCCTGCATAGAGCAAAATGGCAGAGGAAGGGAGAATTTCCTCTTTGCGTGCTTGCTTGAGCTAGGATACCACCCTTCTTCCCTCAGACAGAAACTTGCACTATCAGCTCACTTGCTTCTAAGGCCTCTGGACTTGGACTAGAATTTATACTACTGGCTGTCTTAGGTCTCCAGCCTGCAGATAGCAGATTGTGGAACTTCTCAGCCTCCATAATCAAGTGAGCCAATTCTGCATAAATCTCATATATAAATATATATAACCTGATGAATGCACTGGACATGCCATACAAATATCTCTTCGTCTCAGAAACCTGACATGGCAGGCCTTTTTTAGGCCCTCTGGGCTCTTCCATGGGGGTTAGGAACACAAGTGTCCCCTGTTCTTAGACCCTAAACTTATCCAGGTAATTCCATCTCCATCTCTCCAACCACCAATACTGCCCCTTCTTGGGGACTCACAGCAGCATCTGATCCTCTGGCTTCCTCTCTGACTCTTCTCCTTCCCTCGGTCCAGGAATATGTATCTAGGCCTAAATGGGGAGGAGCTATTGGGGGGAGTCTAGCTCTGGCTGGTGATATAGTCTTCCAAATGGATCATGAGTCTTTGATGGTTTTGAAATCCAAAAGGCAAGAATTATTTTCTTGTCTTTTGCATTCTACTATTTTATCCCTTCTCTAAAGTAAGAAAATAAAAACGATTGGGAGGCCGAGGCAGGTGGATCATGAGGTCAAGATATCGAGACCATCCTGGCCAACATGGTGAAACCCCGTCTCTACTAAAAATACAAAAAATTAGCCGGGCCTGTGGCGGGCACCTGTAGTCCCAGCTACCTGGGAGGCAGAGGCAGGAGAATCACTTGAACCCGGGAGGCGGAGGTTGCAGTGAGCCAAGATTGCACCACTGCACTCCAGCCTGGCAACAGAGTGAGACACTGTCTCAAAAAAAAAAAAAAAAAAAAAAAAAAAAAAAAAAAAGAGTAGCTAGCTGATAGGTAGGAAGATATATAGAGAGGAAAACAAGTATCTGTTAATATTTCAAAATCTCTTTCTCACCTCATGGGTTTAATAATGTAGCCAATAGTAGATCTTAATATATCTAAATCAGAGCTAACGAACGGAAACTCTGGTCAAAGCACAGTGTGATGACACATTTGGGAGTGACAGTGATTGCTTGACCAGCATAGGGGTAGATCTTCTGTGTAGGAGCCCCGTCAAAGCTGACGCAATGGATGCAAGCAAATCCTTCACGATTTCCAAGAGACTGCTGGCTGTCTACAGTATCTGATCTCCTTTTCTCCATACTAATTTCAGCATTTTTAGCTGAGCACATGGCCACCCAGAACCAAGACTGCATTTTCCAGCCTCTTTTGCAGCTAGACTTAGCTTTGATAGTTCTGGTAGATGGAATGTGAGCATGTGTTATATAGAGTTTGTAGGAGCTTTCCTTAGAGACAATGATGGTGTGAGTGTGGGTGCGCTTTGCCTCTTTTCCACTTTGTATCTTCATGCTGGCTAGACTATAGATGTAATGGTTGGAGCTAAAGCAACATTTATGAACCATAAGGTGGCAGCCACATATTGATGATAATGGAGAATTAGGAGAGAAGGAACCCGGATCCCTGCTAATCATGGAGCTGCAACAGCAACCTTGGCCTGCCTACATTTACCTGAAAGGGAAATAAACTTCTATCTTGCTTAAGATCCTACTACTTTGGATTTTCTGGCCTGTGTAACCGAACCTAATTCTAATATATCATGTAGCACCAGGAATGGGATTCTGAAGATAGCTTATTTCAATAAACTTTTGCTGTGAAGCAAAAGGCAGTGAGGACTCAATATCGCAGTTTGGAAAGTTGGTGACTCCTATTATTTCAGTTGCAAAATAGTTAGCAAAACCATCAACTGTGAGCAATGCCATGCCAAGGCACCTTGGAGCCAAAGGCAAAAGGAAAAATCAACAACACTGATACTGTCTTTATTTAAAATTTTGATATTTTATTCATCATATTTTTTGCATTAATTTTTATTTTTTAAAAAAATCACATTAAAATATTATTTATCTTGATTACTGAGACATTTTCTGTGCCCCTTTAAATTTTGCACCTGAGGTGAGTATTTCACATATTACCTCGGTTTTAGCCCTGCTGGGATGTGATGTATGTGAGGTTATACCACATCCCAGCCAAGGGCATACCTGTAAGAGATCTAGAATACTTATTTGTGTTGTCACTTCTGACTACCTTCAACAAAGTCCTATAAGAGAGAAACTAAGTCCGATTATAGCTAGTTTATCTACAGGCAGAGATGAAAGTGAGGCTTTTTATGCCTGTGTTTTGCAATCTAAATTCACTGAGAGCCATTTAGACCTCAGCTGAAAACGTCAACTGCTTCTGCAGCCCAAACTAATGTTATTATAAGCAGTGACTTCAAAGTGACAGCCTGTGGCCACATGTCTTTTTTAAGCAACTTCCTTTAGGTTATCTCTGCTGGACAACAGGAGCCTCTCCAGCAGCAAAGTCAAATTAAGGTTTTTGTCTTTCCACTTAACCCTATGCATCAGATGGCCTCAAGGGAGCCACCGTGGAGTTGAAAGAGAGGTAGGTGGGCAGAGCACAGAGGCTGGTAATTCAGACTAGATCAGGCATGTTCAGAGTGGGATGGCCATAGATAGAGGCTGCTCATTCAGTCTTTAGGTTAAACACTTTGTCTAGACAGATATTCAATAGTGGTTGTTTGCACAAGAAACCAACTGAAGCCAGATAGGTGAAAAGCTTAAACTTTTGAGGAACTTAAATCACTAAACTGACCTGATTTACAAAGCTGACCTGAAATAGCCTGAATTATTCAAACTTTGAACAGCTCTATGACCCCCAGATCTGGTCCAGCTGGAGGTGTGTGCAACCCATGAAAAGCACACACACACACACACAAACACACACACACACATATGTATATATATAGTCTCTGCCTCTAGTTCCTGACACAGAGCTCCCAGTTTCTCAGAATTTCCTGGGGGGTAGGAGCATCTTTTGATCTAATGAGATGACTTTTCCTGGGCTTCTGCATGAGGGCTGGTGACTAGACAAACCAAGCCATGATTAGAAGCTTGAAACTTTCAGTCCTACCCTCTCATCCTCTTTTTTTCCCTCCCTTTCTTTCTCCAGAAAAGGGAGAGGAGCTGGAGACTGAGTTAATAACTGATCATGACTACATGATGCAGCCTTTGTAGTAATCCTTGAACTATGGGGTTTGGAGAGCTTCCAGGTTGGTGAACACGTGAAGGTGCTGGGAGGGTGGTAAACCAGGAAAGGCCATGGAAGGTCCGCACCCCTCCCACATACCTTACCCTATGTACTTCTTTATCTGTCTCTATCATTTGTATTCTTTAGTAAATAATAAGCCAATAAATGTAAACAAGTGTTTCCCTGTGTTCTGTGAGCATTCTTAGCAAATTATTGAACCCAAAGAAGGGTCGTGGGAACCCTGATTTGTAGCTATCAGTCAGAAGTAAAGGTGATAACATGGGATTTAAGATTGGTGTCTGAAGTGACGGGCAGCCTTGTGGGACTGAGCCCTTAACCTGTGGGGTCTGCAGTAACTCTGGTTAGTGTCAGAACTGAACTGAATTGCAGGACACCCAGTCAGTGTTCACAGAAACCTGGAGAATGCCTTGGTGGGGAAAAACACACTCTCCTTATTTCAGTGATCAGAAATGTTCTGTGTTGTGAGTGTGAAGAAATGCTACTATAATTTATTTCACACATTTTGAAAGTTCTAGCACATTTTCAAGAATCAGAGAAAATTTTTTTCAAAAGCATATTCATTGCTTTTTCTGTAAAAAGGCATCAACAATAGCCACACAGTATTTATTATTGAATTAAATGCAAAAATGCATATGGAAATTCTTAGGAAATGTCAAAGCTTGGTATAAATACAAGGATTTTATGTAATGTGGGTTCACAAGTTCATGGCTAACTCAAAATCAAGACTTTTTTACAATTGGAAATCAACCCCTGCAAAATACGCTTGAAAAGAACTACAAAAATAAATCACACCAACAATTTTTGGCCAATAGACCAGCTATTTTGCTCTTTGGTAAACTCACTAAAACAGAGGGATTTACTGATATTCCTTCTTTGCTAAACAGAATATTCTGGGAACACATGCAGAAAAGATAAATAAATATGTGTTCTGATAGAGGAGTTGAAACGAATGTGGAATTGAAAGCCATCAGAACAAAGCCAATAATCATTTCTGAGACTATGATGATTCCACATATGCCAAATAAGTGTTTCAAGATGCGTCAGATCCATTAACTATCACTGGCCAATTCAGAAGACACCAATTCTGGGTACCTGCCAACTTAATTAGATATTTTTGTTTCTCCAAGAGATAATTGCAACATGCTTATCATGTATTATATACACATTGAGACTAGGTTCATTTGAAAATATACTCATACGTATCCTGGGATTCATTGAACTTGGAGAACATTTTCCTCTATAAATGAGGTACTTTCAGATCTCTACAAGCAAAATTACAAAAACTGATGAAAGAAATGGAAGAGGACACAAATAGAAAGACATCCCATGCTCATGGATCAGAAGAATTAATATTATTAAAATGACCATACTGCCCAAAGCACTCTACAGATTCAATGTAATCTCTATCAAAATACTAACATCATTTCTCACAGAAACAGAAAAACAATCCTAAAATTTATACAGAACAAAAAAATATCCAGACTAGTCAAAACCATTCTGAACAAAAAGAACAAAGCTGGAGGCATTACACTGTGTGCCTCAAAATATATTACAAGGCAATAGTAACCAAAACAGCATGATATTGGTAAAAAACAAAGCATTGACCAATGGAATAGAATAGAGAGTTCAGAAATAAATCCACAAATTTACAGCCAATTGGTTTTTGACAAAGGTGCCAAGAACATGCATTGGGGAAAGAACACCCTCTTCAATAAATGGTGATGGGAAAACTGAATATCTATATGCAGATGAATAAAATTGGGCCCCTCTGTCTCAGTATATGCAAAAATCAACTCTAAATAAATTAAAAACTTAAATGTAAGACTAAAACCTGCAAAACTACTAGAAGAAAACAGAGAGAAAACACATTAGGACATTGGTCTAGGCAAATATTTTATGGCTAAGAATTCAAAAGCACAATGAAAACAAAAATAGACAAATGAGACTATTTTAAACTAAAAAGCTTCTGCACAGCAAAGGAAACAGTCAATAGAGTAAACAGTCAACCGATTGAATCAGAGAAAACATTTGCAAATTATTCATCCAGCAAGGGACTAGCATCCAGAATATATAAGAAACTCAAACAACTCAACAATAAAAAACAAAAGCAAAACAAAACAAAAAACAAATAACCCTATTAAAAAGTGAGCAAAGGTCATCAATAAACATTTCTCAAAAGAAGACACACAAATGGCCTACAGATATATGAAAAAAAATGCTCAAATCACTAATCATCAGGGAAATGCAAATTAAAGCTATTATGAAATATTATCTTATTCCAGTTAAAATGGCTATTACTAAAAAGACAAAAAATAACAGATGCTGGCAAGGATACAGAGAAAAGGATATTCTTTTAAACTGTTGGTGTGGAATGTAAGTTACTACAACCACTATGGAAAACAGTATGGCGTTTTCTCAAAAAACTAAAAATAGAACTACCATACAATCCACTGGGCCCCTATCCAAAGGAAAAGTAATCAGTATGTTAAAGGGATAGCTGCACTCACATGTTTATTGCAGCACAATTCAGAGTAGCCAAGAAATAGAATCAAAGGATGAATGGGTGAAGAAAATACGGTTTATATACACAATGGAATACTGAAAAGAATAAAGTCATGTATTTTGCAGCAACATGAATGAAACTTGAGGTCATTATGTTAACTGCAACAAATCAGACACAAAAAGACAAATTCACATGTACTTACTCAACTAAAAAAGTTGGCTTCATGAAGGTAGAGAGAAGAATGATAGATACCAGACACTGAGAAGAGTATGTGAGTGGGAGTGGGGCTGAAAAGAGGTTGGTCAATGGGTACAAACATACAGTTAGATGGAAGGTATAAGTTCTAATGTTCCATAGTAGAGTTGGCTGACTATAGTTGGTAACGAATTATTATATATTTCAAAGTAACTAGAAGAGGCCAGGCCCAGTGGCTCATGCCTATAATCCCAGCACTTTGGGAAGCTGAGGCAGACAGATTACTTGAGCTCAAGAGTTCAAGACCAGCCTGGGCAACAAGGCAAAACCCCATCTCTACAAAATATACAAAAAGTACCATACGTGTTGGCATGCATCTGTTATCCCAGCAACTCGGGAGGCTGAGGCATGAGGATTGCTTGAATCTGGGAGGCCAAAATCACACCACTACACTCCAGCCTGGGCTACAGTGTGAGACTCTGTCAAAAAAAATAAAAAGTAACTAGAAGAGAGAACTTTTTTAAATAGTGAAACAATTATTATTATTTTTTATTTCCACAGTTTTTTGGGGGAACAGGTGGTATTTGGTTACATAAGTTCTTTAGCAGTAATTTGTGAGATTTTGGTGCACCCGCCACCCAAGCAGCATACACAGAACTCGATTTGTAATCTTTTTATCCCTCACTTTCTTCCTACCCTTTTTCCCTGAGTCCTCAAAGTCTATTGTGTCATTCTCATGCCTTTGCATTCTCATAGTTTAGCTCCCACTTACAAGTGAGAACATATGATGTTTGGTTTTCCATTCCTGAGTTACTTCACTTAAAATAATAGTCTTCGGCTGGGCGCGATGGCTCACACCTGTAATCCCAGAACTTTGGGAGGCCAAGGTGGGCGGATCATGAGGTCAAGAGCCTGACCAACATGTTGAAACCCCATCTCTACTAAAAATCCAAAAATTAGCTAGGCATGGTGGTGCACGCCTATAATCCCAGGTACTCGGGAGGCTGAGGCAGGAGAATCGCTTGAACCTGGGAGGCAGAGGTTGCAGTGAGCCGAGATCGCGCCACTGCACTCCAGCCTGGGAGACAGAGCGATACTCTGTCTTAAAAAAAAAAAAAAAAAAAAAAAAAAAAAAAGCCATGAAATTTTCTACCGTGTTGAATGTGGCTTTTTCTTCATTAAGTATTCCATTGGTTTCAATAGATCTTTGACTAATTTTCAGAGCTTCTATACGGTTATTTTAGCCAGTCTCTAGGAGTTTGTTCTTGTTGTTGCTGTTGTTATTCTCTTAATGTTTCTGGGGAAAACAAGGGCCTGAAGCTTACTAATCCACCATCTTGCTAACATTACTTCCTTACATTAATTTTAATAAACTCTTTATTTTAGAATAGCTTTGGATTTATAAAAAAAAATGCAAAGAGAATTCACATGTATCAGTTTCAGTTTCTTGACATTCAGAGGTTTGTTGGGATCTGGATACTAAAGAAATTTATATGGAAAGATAGGAAAAATGGTCAGAGAAAGGGAAGCAAGCACACAATGCTACAGCAAAAACAACCCCAAATTCTCAGTAACTTTGAATAACAAAGGTTTATTTCTTGTTCAGGGTACAAGTCCAACCAGGTTAGCACAAGGACACTATTCATCACTAATGAACACTTATGGTCCCAGACTGACAGCACAGCTATTACCTCAAATGTTGCTGGTCATCGTGGCAAGAGGAAGTGAGGTAAAGGCTCTGCATCTTAAAGCTGTTTTTTTGTCCATTTCACTGGCCAAGAAAAGTCTCATGGCCAGGACTAACTTCAGTGGGGGAAATTTTAATTCTACCATGTGCCTGAAGTCAGAGAGCCAGAAATGTTAGAGCTGGAGCTACTGGTAATGACAAGGTCTAAGCTATGTCCTTAGGAATGAACAGACAAGATTGGATGAAGGACAAAGCCACTGAAGGAGAGTAGGTCAAGAAAATGAGAGTTCAGAGTGTAAAACATATTACCTACATGCATATTTAAATCATTAGAAATTAAGACAAGGGTAATGTTGGATAGAATAACAGAAAACCCAGAGTTAAAATTAATAAGAAATAAGATAGGGTTACCCTTGAGGTCAATAGAGTTACCCTTGAGGTCACTAAATGACTATGACCATGAAGTCAAGGTCAAGATAGGATAGGGTCAAGATAGGATATTCAAAGCTGGAATATTTTAGGGAGGGAGAAGAAGGGAGAATGGTCTGAGAGAAAAATGAATAGTAAGAAAGACACCCAGGCCATCTCCAGACCCAGGAATTAAAGGGCTATAGGAGAGAAAATAGCCACCACTTAAAGGACTGCAGGAAAAACACGGTCTTCAGGGGGAATCCAGGTTTCCTGAGAGCAAGAAAGTGAAAAATGTTCAGAGAAGAGATGTAAAATATAAAGGATTTTGCTGCATGAGTTTCAGAGGACACAGTGCCAGGGTTGCATCTGTTGTGGAGGAATGGGAGGTAGACATAAAAGAATGTGCTGAGCTATGTGAGCATTCAAGCAAAGGCAATGAGGGGTGACGTGGGAGTCTCAGGCCTCTGATGGAAACTGAAGTAAACATACATAAAGGTCATCAAAGATTAGTCATGATGGACCTGAGAAAATAGCAATGGCAAAGCTGTAAGGGTTAAGAAATATAGAGGAAAATGTGTCATAGCTCCCTCTGCGAGGTGGCAGTCCAAGTCCAAACACACACATCTGTCTTGATGTCTGTGGATGAAAGGAAGAAAGTATGTGAGGCCAGGTCCTACATTGAGCAATCATAGAAAATGCTTTCTTCTCTGCCCACAGACTGGTCAGCTACAACTGGCCTGGCCTAAAGACAAGGCTAAAGAATTACAGAGGAAGCTGTATCCAAAGTGGACACCATTGCCTCTGACAGAAAGAAGCTCAAATGTTACATTCAACAAAAAATATGTGACAGCTTTTATATATAGTTCCATTAGTTGGGGTTTTAATATTTATGTGTTGTAGTAGAAGTTCTTTTCTTACTTGTGCATTCTTTCCAGTGAAATAGAAATGCAAGGGCATCAGTGGAGGAGGAGAGAGATGGTACAAAACAGTTGATATTGAGTCTTTTTATCCATGAACATTGTATCACTCTCTATTTCACTCTTTTTTTCCAATAAGATTTAACAGTTTTCTGTATAAAAGTCCTAAACACCTTTTGTTACATTTATTCCTAGATAATTTATATTTTGTTTCTATTTCAAGTATACCTTTTTGATAATGACTTTTTAAATTTATTGCTGGTTTATAAAAGTGCATTTGATTTTTGCATATTGTTCTCTATTCTAGCCACTTTGATAAACTCTCATTAATTCTGACAATATTTTTCTGTAAGTTCTCTTGAGTTTTCTATGTAGACAGTCATATCACCTGTAAATAATGAATTTTGTTCCTTCTATCCCAATGCTTATATCTTCTATTACTTTTTATTTCTTCTTTTTCTCTTTTCTTTCCTTCTTTTTTTTTTTTTTTTTTTTGAGATGGAGTCTCACTCTGTTTCCCAGGCTGGAGTGTAGTGGCACTATCTGGGCTCACTACAACCTCCACCTCCTGGGTTCAAAAGATTCTCCTGCCTCAGCCTCCCGAGTAGCTGGGACTACAGGCGTGCACCACCATGCCCGGCTAATTTTTGTATTTTTTAAGTAGAGATGGGGTTTCACTATGTTGGCCAGGCTGGTCTCGAACTCCTGACCTTGTGGTCCACCCGCCTCGGCCTCCCAAAGTGCTGGGATTACAGGTGTGAGCCACTGTGCCTGGCCTTCTATTACTTTTTCTTACCTGATTTTTCTGGCTAGGCCTTCAAACCATGCAGAATAGAGGCATTGACCCATGAGGTTTTAACTTCAACAATTGCAATTTTTTACTTCTATAAATTCTATTTCATTTTCTAGTCTACATAGCTGTTTTGCATTCTGATTCATTATTTTTAATTTTCATCCTTTATTGAGTTTAATCATTCCTTACATAGCTATTTTATACTCTGCATCAGAAAAGTAAAATATGTCTTTGGGGGCCTTACACTAAAATTTATGTTACCTATTGGCTCTGCTTTATGGTGAGTTGTTTCCTTGTGCCTTTGGTAAATTTTTATTTTTTCAGAGGCAGGGTGTCGCTCTACTGCCCACACTGGAGTGCAGTGGCATGATCATAGCTCACTGAAGTTTCAAACCCTGGTCTCAAGAGATCCTTCCACCTCAGCCTCACAAAGCGCTGGCATTGGAGGCATAAGCCGCCACATCTAGCCTGGTGATTTTTTTTTTGTTATGAGCTCTTACTTGGTTGAACTTAATTTGTGGGGATCCTGAAAGCCTAACTGGGCATGCTTTACTCCAGAGGTATTCAAGAGACTCCACTTGGTTCCAGACCTCCCATTCGCCATGGACTTAACATGTACTCTGTTGACCATAACTGTGCAGTGTTTGCTTATCGTTCATCTTTTGGTTTCAAAGCACTGTTTTCTTTGTTTACTTTTTAAACTTAATCTTTTTACTTTGAGATAATTGTGGATTCACATGCAGTTGTAAGAAATAATACAGAGACATCCCATGTATCTTTTACCCAGGTTGTCCCAATGATAACGTCTTGCAAAACTACAGTACAACATCACAACTAAGACGTTGACATTGATACGGTCAGATACGAAACATTTCCAACGTCACAGGAATCCCACAGATTGCCCTTTTATAGTCACACCCACTTCCTTCCATCCTTATCCCCTCCTTCGCCCTTAGCACTAATCTATTCTTCATTTCTACGATGTCATCATTTCAATAATTTTATATAAAAGGAATCAGTCAGTATGTAATCTTCGGAGACTGACTTTTTTCATTCAGTATAATTATCTGGAGATTCATCCAAATTGCTGCATGTATCCATGGTGTATTCTTTCTTAGTGTTATTCCATGATATAGATGTATCATGGTTTGTTTAACCATTTGTCAATCAAAAGAAATCTGGGTTATTTCCAGTTTGGGGCTGTTACAAATAAAACTGCTATATACATTCAGGTATAAATATGTATTTCTCTGGGTAAATGCCCAGGAGTACAATTCCTGGGTTACAAGGCAATTACATGTTGCATTTTATTTTATTTTTTTTTAACTGCCAAACTGTTTTCTGGAGTGGCTGTACATTTCCGCCAATGATGTATGAGGAATCCAATTTCTTCTCATCCTCACCACCATTTTGTGTTGTCATTGTTTTTTATTTTAACCACTCTGATAGATGTGTAGTTGTTCTTCATTTTGGTTTTAATTTGCATCTCCCTAATGGCTAATGATGTTGAACATTTTTTCTATCCATCACTATATATGTTTATTCCTCAATTAAAAGTATACATATGGGAATTTATTCTGAAAAAAAAAACCCAGAATAATATGAATTGTTTGTATTCTTATTTAACAGTAAGGATATAGTAATCTTTTTAATCAAAGCATCGTGTTTGAACAATTAGGACTAAGTAATGACATATTAAATGGTAAGTTATTTTTTTCTTTTTTTGTTGTTATATCTCTTTTATTATTGTTATACTTTAAGTTCTAGGGTACGTGTGCACAACGTGCAGGTTTATTACATATGTACACATGTGCCATGTTGGTGTGCTGCACCCATTAACTCATCATTTAGCATTAGGTATATCTCCTAATGCTATCCCTCCCCCCTCCCCCCACCCCACAACAGGCCCCGGTGTGTGATGTCCCCCTTCCTGTGTCCAAGTGTTCTCATTGATGTTGAACGTTTTTTCATGTGTACATTTTCCATCTGTGTATTCTCTTTAGTGAAATAGCTCTTCACATCTTTTGACCATTCTCAAATTGGATTGTTTGGTTTTGAGAGTTCTTTATATATTCCAGATTCTTGTCCTTTATCAGATATATGGCTTGCAAATATTTTCTCCCAGTCTTCAGCTCACCTTTTTATCCTCATAATCAGGTCTTTTGCGGAGCAAAAGTTTTTACTCTTGATTAAATACATGTTTTCGTATTTCATCTCATGGATCATGCCTTTGGTGTCAAGCCTCAGAACTCTTTGCCTTGTCCTACATCCTAAAGATTTTTCTCCTATGTTTCCAAAAATTTCATAGTTTTATGTTGTATATTTAAGTTCATGATCCATGTTGAGTTAATATCTTTTATAAGATGTGAGAACTCTGGTTTCTTGAAAATTTCTCAGACTCTCTCACAAGCCTAGCAGTGGGTGAAAAATAATTTGGAAGGAGAGCAATTTATCTAAAATCTAGCTATATTATAACAGAAAATTTAGACTAGCCCTGTAGAATATCAAATTCACTATACTCTGTTTTAATTCTTGAAGTAAGTAAGTTGAGCTCTGTTACTATTTAGTATCTAGACTAATAGTGTAGCTTTTGCTCGGTTTGTATAATACACAGAGCAAGCCTGCTGGCCCCTAAGGAAGTGGAAGATGTTCATGTTTACTGGGGAAGGGAGGTTGGGAAAACTGGGGTTCTCCCTTGTATGTTTGCTTTCAGATTAGATGTGCCTTTTGCACTTTATATTGCTGATTATGTGGACATGTACATTATAATATTTTAATTAAAGTAACTCTCATAAGATTAAACAGTGACTTAAAAGATTTCTACAAAAAAAAAATCCCCTGGACTGAAAATAATACTAATATGGCAAGCATAAAAGAACAGCATGACTGTACCAGAACTGGCACCTCAGCTCCAGTCCTGAGCTCTTACACAGCCCCACTGTGAGTAAAAGCAGTGAGAGTCCAATCTGATTTGACAGGGGCTTAGCCAGAAATCTTCCAAATTTCCAAGAAAACTTTCTAAAATGTGGATTTACCTTCGCTATTATTACCAATAAATCCTGCCCTGTGTATATAATGTTTCTTATATTAGGCAATCATAGCTCTGCACGTAAATTTGATTAGGGAGGCATTCGGTTGCAAGGAACAGAAAACCCAACCACAGTGACTTAAGACAGAAGGAGATTATTTTCTTCTTGTAACAAGAAATCTGGAGTTGGGCAGTCATAGGCAATTGTCAACTGCCTAAGGGAGTTATGAAGAACTCAGGCCCCTTCTGTCTTCTAACTCTACTTTCTTTTTTTTTTTTCTTCTCCATTTATATATTTATTCAATCATTTATTTGTAACATTATGGACTCATACTTTTTATTATTATTATTATACTTTAAGTTTTAGGGTACATGTGCACAACATGCAGGTTTGTTACATATGTATACATGTGCCATGTTGGTGTGCTGCACCCATTAACTCGTCATTTAGCATTAGGTATATCTCCTAATGCTATCCCTCCCCCTTCCCACCACCCGGGCTAATATCCAGAATCTACAATGAACTCAAACAAATTTACAAGAAAAAAACAAACAACCCCATCAAAAAGTGGGCAAAGGATATGAACAGACACTTCTCTAACTCTGCTTTCTTTACCAGGTAGCATTTGTCTCCACGGTTGGAAGACTGCTGCTGCAGCACAGACTGGTGTCTCTATTAATAGATATCTCAGTTGCACTACAGACAGGAAGAAGAGCAAAGGGGAAGAACACGATGGTGAGTAAGATGCAATTCCAGATTTCAAGCAGCTTTCTTTTTCAGCGAGTGTCCTCAATTATTTCCCAATTTTTATCTTCTTTCTTACGGGAACGAAAAGCCCACATCTCTGAGGATGTATGCTCCAGGCTACATGCCAGGAATTCTGGATCACCTTCTTTTTAAGAGTCATTAAAAACAGCCCAGCTGTGCCTTGCAGTGGAAATCACTAGCCGCTGTTGTCATCATGTCAATTTGTCATTGTTAATAAGATAATATTGGTTTTATCATTCTTAATCTACCATAAAACTGTATATCAACTCTCCTATCAGCAAAACCTTATCAGCAATGGAAACATGTTAATATTAATATAGCATTGCCATTTAGTAATAGATTATGTGTTTGACATAATATGTCTGAGTTTCTTTGAGGGTGTTATATATGCTCTCTTCACTCAGGGCTGTTGCCTTTCTGAAATATCTCGAGGTGGCGTTTTCCTTGTACTGGTGACTCCATGGTAATATGGAAGTGCCTTCCCAATAGTGAGGCTACTACAGGGATTCCAAGGTGATTCTTGGACACACCTCTTTCTAGAAAAGAGAAAAATACAAATAAATGTGCTTTCTGGCAGGAAACCCTGAGTTGTATGGCGTGTGTGTGTGTGTGTGTGTGTGTAAACACAAATGTGAAATATAAATAGCCGTTCAAGAATATGTATATGCATAAATGTGGTGAGTATGAATCACAGCTCATATTCCCAAATATGCAAGAAACAGAATTTTCTTTGATTTCTTGAACCATTTAATTCCCATTTGGCTACTAAGTTGTTAAGAAATGCTGACCTCAGTCTTTATTAGCCTCTGCTGCACCATGATGGCCAGAGTTGTGCATGGTTTCAGAGTCCCATACAGGGACAAGGCATGGGGAGTTATAGGAAAATGCCTTCCTTGGCCACCTGTCCACACGAGTTGCCATGGAGAATGTCCCCATCCCAACACAACAGCTCCTTCAGGTCCAGATGCCGTCTCCCTTTCCTGAGTCATGTTTGGGATGCGAAAATCGTCTCAGTTTTGCCCACATGACTACATGCCCCTCCCACCTCCTTCTCTGGGATCTTGCCATCTCCCAGCACCATCTTCCTTTCTATTCCTTTTTTTTTTTCCCCTAAGCCTGGGTGAATCTTTCTCTTGCCTGGAGAATGGAACATTCTGTGCTCTCCACAGTTTCTGGCAAGACTTTCTGTCCATACATCAAATCCTTTTGCCTGCTCTGAAATTAGGCTGCTCTGAAATTAGGCTTTTAGAGATGAAAGTAAAAAAGACCGATAGGTCATTTCTGCTTTTGATCCTGATACATCCCTCCCCTCACACAATGCAGCAAGTACCAATGAGCCAAGTTATCTGATTGAAAATGGTAGGAAAAGGAGACATTCGGAGAGGAAAAGAATGAAAGGTTAATATGTAAAAAAAATCCTCCTGCCATATGTTCTACAGGTGTGTGCGTGTATATATACACACACGTATATATGTTTATAATATAATAATATGTATAATATACACACACACATATATACATATATGTATATGTATGTGTGTATAGTGTGTATATATATAATGTGTGTGTACAGTATACTTGCCAAAGTTAATAGCTACTGTAACAAAGAAAATTTTTTAAAATTATGCACTATGTTTCTGTTAATATATTCAATTCAATGTTTTTTGCTTCTAATCAGAGAAATGGGGAAAATAAGGTATACTAAAGAAGTATAAATCTTGTTTCTTGCCCCCAAAAAGTCTTAATTGAATTGGGATTTAGGTTATATAAGTATACACATAAAAATAGACAGGAAATTACAACAATTCAGCACACACAAGCATACACAGATGTAATTCAAGCAGCATATGGTAATGTTGAGCAGGGAGACTCATAATAATTAACATTTGTGAATTGCTTTCCATTTTACTCACATATATAACTTAATTTGATACTCATAATAGCCCTGAAAAGGGTAGTGTGATTATTATCTTCGTTTTACAGAAGAAGAAAAAATGCAATGCCAAAATTGAGTAATTTTGTCAAATTGTGTAAATTAGCCAATGGAAATTAAAGTAAGGGCCGTTCCTATGAAAAGTTTGTCTGAATATGGACTCCAAAAGGAAGATAAAAGATAAACTATATATGTGTGGTATACAGAGATGTACTTTGCATCATTGAATGAGCAAGCTCGTCCATCCTGCCTTAGTTTCTTGTTGTTGTTCTGTTTTGTTTTGTTTTAGGCTTTTAGCAGCCTGACGCCTTGGTTTTTAGTTTCTGTCTCTAGTGACAGGCGGAAAAGAAGGATGAGGAAGGGGCTTTACTGGCCCAATCAGAAATAGTAACTAAGAACCCATGACTGTATTCTCTCCCTTGGACACCCCTGGGAAGCTCTGTACTGGTAAGTTGAATTGCTTTAAATGGTGACTCTAAATTCAACTTAATCAGAATCTCTAGAGGTGAGTCACAGGGTTGGGTATGTTTTAAATCTCCTCAGGTGATCCTAATCAGCAGCCAGTGCTGAGACCACTGGGTTTTGTAGCTGCTGCTCTATAAATAGGTACTATCTTGTATGTTTTAAAACTTTTTTTAAAAATGTCCTTATGCTATATGTGCCCTTTTGCAACTTTCTTCATGGCTCAGGATTAGGCATAATATTTTGATTTATTAAAACTGGTAGGAGCAATTAATTTACTTTAACTGCTACATGACATTCTACTATAATTTATCCTCCTACTAATGCAAAGTTTATCTTATATTCTTATACATCTTTTCTTGTCTTCATGATCTCCTTGTGCTAACTTTACCAAATTGGGAAAAACTAAAAAGTCCAGTGACACTAAGTGTGGTAAGAATGTGGGAAAATGTAATCTCCTAATGTGAGTGTAATTCTGTACATCTGCTTGGGAGTCAATCAGTCGTAATACTTAGTGTTGACAAATGATCAGATCATGTTGTATTTTGGCAAAGAAACTGTCAAAACCCCTTTTATTTGGTTCTAGTTTTCTGTGGACAGTAAACAGCTTATTATTCTAGCCATCTGTACTTTTAGGGGAACAGAGACACCAGGGGGCTGGAAAAAATTTAAAATATTAAAAAGGTTTTAGTAAGTTCATTATATGTTAGATTATATCTGAAATTATTAATAGAAAGTAAAATTACTGCTCTCTAACTATGTCCTATACTAGCGATGCTTTATGGCTTTCCAAAGCTATTTAAAACATGGTTTATTTGAGTGAATTAGCTCTTAGTGCATAACCTTTTCAACCTGCACCTCCTCTTTGCTCCAACAGGATCACTTTCCAGCCATGTTCTAGTAAATGGTACTAGGCTAAAACACTGGGCTCCATATATAGAACAGTTATTAGACAAAAGGAAGCAGAGAGCTGTAATCCCTGGGAGAAGGAAAACAAGACACAAGCCTTACAATCAAAAAAATTTCTCCCATCCTGGGCAACATAGGAAACCACATCTCCACAAAAAATTTAAAAAATAAAAAAATTATCCCAGCATGGTGTTCTCTGCCTGTAGTCCCAGCTACTCAGGAGGCCGAGGCAGGAGGATCCTAGGCAGAACCTAGGAATTCAAGGCTGCCGTGAGCTATGATTGCCCTATCTCTTAAAAAAGAGACCCTATTTTAAGATGAGAAAGGAAAGAGAAAAGAAAGAAAGAAAGAAAGAAGGAGTGGAAGGAAGGAAGGAAAGAAAGACACTTTGCCTAGTGTCTATATTAGAACTTAAAAATTAGAAGCTTGCTTTTTTCATAATATTTCCCTAATTTCAAAGGAATCAATTTCTCTATAAAAACAAGGAAGGAAGAGAGAGAGAGAGGGAGGGAGGGAGGGAGGAAAGAAATTTAGAAGCTTCTGCCTGAAAAACACTCTCCAGACCAAGAGGTGGGGCAAAAAAGCCCACACAATGCATGGTAGTCTTTCTGAACTAAAGAGACACATTAAGGTTCAGGGATCCCAAGGTAGCTAGGATTTGTGTGAAAGAATTCAGAAAAGTGATAGCTATGCTGAGAAATCTGCGTAAGTCTACAGAAATTCCATAAGTCTACAGAGGGGGAACTCCATGAGGCCAGACAAATAATTGCTAAGGAACATTATGATCAACAATTCCTGGAACTCACAGAGGAGCAATAGACATTTGTGTTCCAATAATGCAGAGTGGAGGAATTTCAAATAGCTGAAGCATTCAGTAGAATCTCCAGAAGGGGTAGTGAGACAGCTTATCTAGCCCTAGACTAAAGGCTATTCTAGACCTGTCCTAATAATGCTTAAAAGCAATCCTCGAAAGGATCAAGCTGATTTGCAAATAACTTAACTGCCTGACACAACAAAGCTCAGTGCTATTTACAGGAAGACAACAAAATCCACACACTCAGCAACCTAATAACACAATGATCACCATCCAGTAAAAACTTACTAGACATGAAATAGCAAATAAGACCCATAAACTGGAGTGGAAAATCAGTCAATAGACCCAGAACCACAATCGACACCAATTGTGGAATGAGCAAAGACGTTAAAACAACTATTATACGTATGCTCAAGGATTTAAAATAAAACAACTTCATGTGTAGGGAAGAAGGATATATAAAAAAGAACCAAATGGAACTCCTACAGATAAAAAATATAGTATCTGAGATGGAAAAAAAAAATCACTAGATAGGCTTGACAACAACAGTTTAGACACTGCAAAAGAAAAGATTAATGAACTTGAAAAAATAACAATAGAAATTATTCAAAATAAAGTAAGTAGAGAAAAAAAACTGAATCAAATTAACAGAGCCTCAAAGACTTCTAGGATAACAGCAAGTTGTTTAAATGTGTAATTAAATCCTAAAAAGAGGGAAGGGAACAACATATTTAAAGATAAAGTGGTTGAATACTTTCCAAATTTGATGAAAATTATAAACTCACAGATCTAAGAAATTCAGTGAACCCCCAGTGAGAATATACTCAGAAGTATGCCCTACAGTCTGTGGCTTTAGCACCACTTTGTATTGTATGCCCCACCTGACCAGCTGTGCAGAGATATAACCCAGAGACCTGGCTAGGCTCATGGTCTTGGGAGTCAGTATGGGAGACTAGTAACAGAATTCACAATCAGAAGATCAGAAATTCTGCACTTTGCTGCGAAAAGCAAAGGGCCTTCTATGAAGGACAAAACTTACAGAATTGGCTGTGTGGGAGAGCAAAAAAATACTGTAGATCTTCAAAGAGCATCTCCACAACCCACAGCCTTCTTCCCAATAGTGTTAACTCTGCATTTTTACAGCGTAGCATGTGTGTAGTTTTTGGCTATTACTGGTGTATTATTTGGGGGAGGGAGGGATGGGGAGGGGAGAAAGGGAGATGGGTAGCATCATTTTGATTAACATTTGGGGCCTGATAGGGGAAATGGTGAAGCAATGGAAAAGAACAGACAACTAATGATTTGCTTCTATGTCCAGAATATTTTACCTTTAAAAAAATGTCATTGGCACCATAAATAAGGACTGTGAGAGACTGTTTAAAAGCTGTGAAAGTCTGAAACCTATAAGCCAAGGTGTTCCCTGCCTAAACTTATTGCTGTTCCCACAAAGGACTAAGCCTGTTCATAAGTTACCAAAGTTGCCATTTTGGAGATGGAAATTGATGAGGAGGGAAGGTCTTTTATTGGAGAGTATACAGTACAAGCAGATCATTCTGCCTTAGAGGTGCTAATTCCCGAAATTAGAAGACCCTTTCTTTTCCAGTAACGAAGTTATAAATATCAGCTTGTTCATCCAAGCCACTGGCTGAGGTGTTAGGAAGAGGAAGAGGGTGGTAGAGGAGGTAAGACAGTAGGGAAAGACAAGGGCCCATGCTCTTAGTGGGGAAAACTCTTAGAGCCGTTTTCTTTGAGCTTTGAACACTGAAACCATTGTTGGCAGGGTTCAGTCACTGACAGCACAAGTTTCACTGAATTGATCCAAGAGTTTAGTGATTTCAAAAGCCTTGGTCTCAGGAGAAGATTAAACTTTCATATTGGGCAGTGGTTCACTTTAAAACACACACATACACACACACAACAATTTTTTAAGAAATCCTAATAAGTAACATACCCAAAATGCTCTGTCTTGAGTCATGAGATCCATCAGTTCTTGATATTGTCTAGACTTGCATCTAGAGCTACGTTGTAAAATTCTTTTAGGCATGTGTTAGATTTCTGTGTAAACTTTGTTTAAATGTAAACTTCATACTACACTGTCAGTTTTTGTCTTAATAAAACTATAGATTTATAATCCCTGAAAAAAAAAAAAAAGAAATCCAAAAACTGGGACAATGTCAAGTTGAAGACTAAAGGGTTCAAAAAATAGCATCAGGAGTGGAGAAGGATTAGGTCATTGGGAGGTGTAGCTGAATTTCCCAAATCAGATAGGTTTGTTAATTTCTAATTGGACTGAACACTTGTTGTGGCAGTTTTGGGTCACAATCCTAAGGGTCTTCTTGACTTTGAACAGGTGCAAGACTGAACAGTGTTCTCTGTGACTCAGTTCAAGATTTCCCTGTCAATTTTCTTGCCTCAATAAGCCAACAAGGCCCTCCTCTCTTTATCCACCATAATGGTAAAGTCAGCTGTATACTCTTCAGCTGCAGGTTAACTTTACTATGCCTGATCTTGGGTCCCTGACTTATTCACAGAACTTCTGAGAACTGTGACACCAACTAACAAATCACTTCTAAGAAGGAAATTCTCCCTAAGGGTGTTTCATGCCTAGAAGTTCTTGGAAAGAGAAAAAGAATGTTCCTTACATTTAGAACACATTAAGGCATTTGAAAGAGAGACGACATTACATCTTGTGTGAATGGTTGATGAGTAGCTAATTTTTGGACAGCCACAAGGAAAATGCCAGGAAAGTTAACCTTTGCCTAGTGTCTATATTAGAACTTAAAAATTAGAAGCTTTCTTTTTTTCATAATATTTCCCTAATTTCAAAGGAATCCATTTCTCTATAAAAACATGAAATAAACACAAGAGCAAAATAAAATAAAATTCATCTATAAAATCATCTCCCAAAAATAATTATTGTTAACATTTTGGTTTCTATCTTTGAAGAACAATTTTGGGGGAAACAATATATAATTAAACTTGGATTCTAATGTATAGACATTTGAAAACTAATTTTCTTCAGCTATAAAAATTTTCCTCATTCATTGAATGAGTATTATTTTCTTTCACTAAATTGGGATTATGTGCTACATATTCTTGTCACTATTTTTTCTCTTAATCTACCATAAATATTTATCCATGTGATTCATTCTTTCATCCATTTCTCAAAAAATCAATAAATACTGTGAGATAATTTTGCCTGTCTTTATAATGGTTATATCTATTTTTTCTGTCTTATTTTTCTTTTTTCTTGCTATTAATTATAATGATTATAATGATATAATGATATATATAATTATATAATATGATATAATGATATAACTATAATGATAACTATTTTTTTCTGTCTTATTTTTCTTATTCTTTTTTCTTGCTATTAATTATGATGAGCATCTTTGTCGTGTTCACGGCTTTAAAGAGAATGCCGCAACATTTGACTGATAAATATGATGCTGGCTGCCAGTCTAAGATAATCTTCGTTATGTTAGTTGTCTTTTTATTTCCAGTTTGATAGGAGGTTTACTTGATTGTGTATTTATTATTTATTTTTAAGTAATGAATGGGTGTAGAATTCCATCCAATTATTCTTTGGCACCAATTGGGGGCTAGGGCAAGGATAAGGACAGAACTTGAGAAGACCAGTTGAGGAGCTATGTCATTGTCTCATTGTCCATATTAGAGGAACCAGGGCTAAGACACCAGATGTGGAAGAGAAAAGAAGAGGAGGTCTGCCACCTGAGCAGCAAAAGGAGCTAAAAGAGGAGAAGATAGAGATGGCTGGGAGATTTAGAGCCTGGCTTCTTGGGAGGCTGACCCCAAGTTCAATGGGAAAGATCATGTGTTCAGCTGCTTGTTGAGCTGGAGGTAACTGAGACATTCACATGGAGGTATCCAGCTGACAGATGAAACTCTGGGTCTTCAAAAACAAAAAAGAAGGAAAGTTAGATTCACAAACTTACTGCAAAGAGACATATCAGGATCCCAAGAGGACATGAGACAGACAAGGAGAGAGCACATAGGGTGAAAAACACTGAATTTGAGGAAGGTAGAACTTTTAAGGGGCTCTTGGTAACCCCTTGGTAGTTAACGTGTTTATTTTCTGAATGCCTAAGTGCCATTTAACAGGCACAAGGGGTAGAAAAAATGTCTTGGTTTGGGAATTAGGGGTAGAGGGATCTCAAATAGAAAACAAGTCTTTCTCATAGATAAAACAGAGTGGTAAAGACCCACATAAAGTAGGAAGGGGAGAGAGACTGCACTCAGGAGTCTACAAGAGTGACCCTGATCTACCAAGTGGGTAGCGAGGTCTTTGGCTGAAAGAAGGGGATAGGACAAAGTTTAAGGTGTTAAAGAAGTAAGAACAGGAACAGTTGTGGTAGGAGGTTTGTAGGAAATTGGGAATGAAATGAAAGATTGTTCCTCTGAAATGTCAACATTGCATAACAGTGTTGGAGGTTCAATCAGTTTCCACCTCTTAACTTTCTCCAGAAGGGCTCAGCAATTTGGGATTCAGAGGAAAAAGAAAGAATGAGGAGTCAGGATGTCACACAATTTTCACAATCACCCTATCGGTAAGATACATTACTGGCCCCATTTTGTAAAGGAGAAAATTGTCCAAGGTCATGGGGCAAGTAAGTAAAGGAGTCTAGATTCAGACAACTGTGTCTAGGATGGCAAAGCACACCCTAATCTGACCTTGCTCACTCTCCCATGCCACATCCTGTGTTCTCTATGGCCAGCCCCTTATACATGTGGTTTCCTATTTAATTCTCATGACAACCTTGCCAGATAGGTAGTGTGCCCTCATTTCACGACAGATGGCAAAACAGGGATTTAAACCCAGTTCTCTTTCACCCCCAAAGTCCATGTTAGTGCCTTAAACCCAGTTCTCTTTCACCCCCAAAGTCCATGTTAGTGCCTTTACCCAGCCTCCTTCCTACTGTTTTGATCACTGTGTGTGGATTCTTAGGACTTCCCTTGGCTAGATTAGGTTTATAGACAGTACAGTACTCTGGACCAGACTTATAGACATATCTTCATTTTATTGGAACTAAAATGATGCTAATAGCTTTATCTTGATATTCTTGCTTATTATCTTTGTTTACATCAAAAACCCACTCATATTAGGAGACTTGAAATCCTTAAACCTTGAACTCCCTCCCCCCAAAAATAAACAGTTTTGCACTTCCTCCTCCTATACAATTGTGAAATTTTCCTAGTTTTCCCTTATAAGCTTGTTATTCACTACCAACAAAATGTTAGTGTCAACTGCAAACTGGAAGATTAAAGCCTATATAATTAAAACTCAAAGGTGACTGCCTTTGAGGAAGAAGATCCCAGAAGTAATAAGTTCCCAGCTGTGTGTTTCCTCTGGGTACAAATTAAAGAGCCCATGACCACCCTCCAGGGTTTCCCAAGCACAGCAGGTTTACTGAAGAATTTGAAGGCCCTTTTGGTTGATATCACAAGTAGCTAGTGAGCCCAGCTTCTTGCTCTTCAAGTAACTTAAAAGATTGAATAGCACTGGGCAGAGAGCACCAAGGACCCTGAGGAACTGGGCACAGCAACTGTAAGAGTGGAAGGTGAGTCTTGCATCTCTCAGGTCAAGTAGACACCAAACAAGAAATTTATAATGGACGATCGGCTCACAAAACTAATAATCTCAACCCATATGATTTAGTCAAGAGTAGGATCAAATGCATATACAGAAAACCTATCTATCAGTGGCTTAAACGACATAGGGGTTTCATGGTTGTTTGTTTTGTGTCTCATGTAAAAGAAGCCCAAAGGTGGGCAATGTATGGCCAACATGCTGGCTCCATTATGTCATGGAGACTCTGGCTTTGTCTAGCTTTCTGTTCCCTGCTCAGAGCATCCATCCTTGGTTGTAGAATGGCTGCTGCAACTGTAGTCAGTGTTCCAGGCTGCAAGAAGGTAGGGCAGACACAGTGACTTCTGTTAAATCTCTTCAGTCACCCTATTTACAAGGGCGACTGTGAGGTGGAGTTTTCTGCTGGGTGCATTGTTGCCTTTCGTAAACTCATATCTCGTTACTGAGGAAGAAAGGAGAAATGGCTGTCAGGCATGGTGCACCGTCTCTTTCTATCTGGGTCTGCCTTTTGCATCTTGCAAAGCCCTTTAGCTTGATCCTAGATTCCAGCAGGTGGTTCTCTTCAAGTTTTAGAGCATTATGTTCATTGATGCTGATACCCAGGAAGGAGAACTCTGATGATATTCGCGTTCTCTCTTGTATACCATTTACCAGCAACACCTTGATCACTGTCTTAGTCCATTCTTGCTACTACAACAAAACACTTTAGGCTGGGTAATATGTAAATAATAAAAATGTATTACGGTTCTGGAGGCTGGGAAGTCCAAGATCAATGTGCTGACAGATTCGGTGTCTGGTGAAGGCTTATTTTCTGCTTCACAGATGGCACCTTTTGCTGTGTCCTCACATGGTGGAAGGGAAAAAAAGAACAAACTTGCTCCCTTAAGCGCTTTTATAAGGGCATTAATCCCATCCTTGAGGGCAGAGCCTTCATGGCCTAATTACCTCCTGAAGGTCCCACTTCCTAGTATATTGCATTGGGCATTAAATTTAAACATACATTTTGAAGGAACACAGACATTCAAACCATAGCAACCACCAAACAATCAAACACCACTATGTGCCAGGCCCTGCTCTGGTGTGGAGTCAACAAAGATGAAGGGCAATGCTCTTCTTGAGGGTTCAGACACTAGTGGAGACAGGAAGATAAACAAATTACAGTATGGTATGGCAGGTGCTCCAGTAGAGATGTGAAGAGAGCCCGGGAACACTGAGGAAGTCACCAGCTGCATCCTGGTGGATCCCAAGCTCTAGGAAATATAGGAGCACCCGGCCATCTGGGCAGTCTATAAAAATTGAGCTTCCCAGACATTGTCCCAGGAGTTCCAATATTACATATTCAAATTCCAGATCTACCAAATCAGCATCTCCAGATGTGTCTTAGGAATCGACTCTCTTTCCCCACAAAAAGTCCCAGGTGATGCTGGCACAGAAGTGGACCCCACTTTGAAAAGTTCTGCTCTAAGGGGGAAGGTAGGAACGGACACGCTAGAGAAAGAAGGCTCAGAAACAATGACTTGTGAGTTAACAGGGAGGTCATTCTACACAGAGGAGGGACAGCTTGGGCACTCAAGCCAGGCAGAGTGTGGTTTGTCTGAGAAGAACAAGACACAGGGACCAGAGCATGAGCCAGGGGCTTGTGGAGGTGCCAGAGCCACAGAGGATGAGGCCAGACTGTATTCACAGCGTGTCATGCTGCAAAAGCTGTACAGTTTTCCTTCTGTAGGACAAGGCTGTAAGTTGGGGACCCAGGAGTCTGAGCTCTAGGTTTCCCAGGGCAGGGCTGACAAAAAGAACCAGGGTGCACTTGACCGAGGCGAGTCTGACCCTGAGGCCATGCTGGCTCCTGTGCCCTGCCTTTTGTTCCCTCCTCGCCTCTGCTTCAGCCTCGCCTGCCCACCACTCTGCCCTCTGCTCCTCTGAGAGGTGTTGTACTCTGTTGCATGTCCCTGGCTTAGAGACCCTTTCATTTCTGTCTGTGTTCATTACAGGCCAATTAGCTGCTTCTCCATGAAGATAAGGACCACCCTCTCTGTGGAACCAAGGAAAGGCATTTGCTCCCAGCCCAGGCAGCACTTATGCTCACCTTGTTCTACCTGTCTCATCACTAGGTGGGCAGCCTGGGCCGACATTCCTCCAACTAGGTGCACATTTACCTGGGGGACCTGAAGACTTTCCCCATAATACTCAGGCAAGGATAGTTACAGGGGAATCAATGTCCAGTAGTATTTTTCTAATATTAATCTGCTTGAAAATGAGCTATGTTCAGAATGTAGCTTTTCTCACTTTAGAAAAAAAGATATATCCTTTATCCATCCCAAATCTTGCTTTGGTGCTTTGCTGCAGGAGGGAGTTTAAAGCAATGAGATAAACTTAAAGATAAATCAAGGCCCTTGAGCTCACAAGGCTTTCTGCCTTCTCCTGTCTTATACGTATTTCTGCAAGAGAGAAGGCATATTGGCCCATGAGGGCTCATAATTCAGAAAGTCTAAGTCATATAGGGCTGTGATACTGATCCATTTAAATAAATGTAACTGGAATTTTTTGCAGGATGAGTGGATTTTTCAAAATACAATAAATCAGACAAACAAAAATTTCACCTGATATATTTCCGATATGTCATCCTTTAATCAATAAACTAATGAAAATATTTTTTTGAAATAATATAAAATATGTATTCCAATTATAATCAACTCTCATCTTATTTTACCATATAAAATATTTAACATTTTTTATCTCCTGTTAATAAGAAGTAAACTTATTTAACCCTATGATGATGAAGATGTTAGATGTCAATTTAAAAATGTCTGAAGGAGTATGTAGATTTTCAAAATTTTTTAACGAGGTTCACATTAAAAGGACATTTCAGTACAGTGAGGTAGGACACTGGCCATCAAGGATCACAATTGCTTTTAATTTAAATCAACTTATGTTAAGTTTCTACTCTGTGCCAGGCACAGTAGGCATCTTTAAAATAAGTGTCTGTCTGTGTCCAGTAAAATGTCTGGTCTCCTGGTGGTGAGTTTCCTGGTCTCAAAGGGTTCCACCATCAGCCTCCTATACTGAGAGATACATGCGTCAAACCACAGGACCAGAAGTTCCAACTTGCACAGAAAGTTATCCCAAAAAGGCAACACCCCCAGCCACACATTTTAGGCCTCATGTTCTCTGGTGTCCAAGAGCAACATGAGATGGGCTAAAGTGCCAAGCGGTGCCTTGAAGCCCCATGGCCGCCAGTGTGCAGTGTGTGTTCCCCTGAGAGTAGACCAGTGATCCAGAGAGTCAGGGTACAAGAGGACCCACGTCAAGTTCACAGATCATGGACTATGTGTGTTTACTGGGAGTGTGTGCTCAAGCCTGTCATCCCAAAAGAGGTGAGAGTTCCACAAAGTGTGGATTTACACCATGAGCCAGGCATGAGGTCAACGTGGGCATCATCCACAAAGCTACCTCAAAGGAAGCCAGACTTGGAACAATGGACAGGATGTAGATAATCAGAGAGAGGCAGGAAAGTTGCCCAATCATAGTGAGTCAGACATTTATCGAACAGCTGGTCTGTGCTCAGCTCTGCTCGGGGCTCTTAGGAATTTAGGAAGGTGGATACAGATTTGATAAGGGAGGCCAGACTTGGGGAAAATTCAGGTCACACTGCAAGGTAGCATGTGTTAAGGCCTGCATCCGTGGTGCAGGGAGTGCCCTAGGAATGTGGAAGCGGGAGAACTCAGGGCAGATCAGATGGGCCAGAGATCAGGGGTCAGGGGCCACCTTGTACAGGATAAAGAACTGAGTGGGGGCTAGCAAAGGTAAGTGGGATGTGGATGGGGAGAGGGAAGGGCTTCTCAGGTAGAGAAAGCAACAGGAGCATAGTCTTAGGGGTAGAAATGACGAAACAGAATGGATGTGGAGTATTAAAAGGCAGGGCCAGCTGGATGTTAAGAGGAGTCATTCCTTCAACTGGCAAAGACTCACGGAACACCTCCTTACCAGACACCGCAGACACACAGGGAGGAAGATGGCTCAGCTCTGGCCCTCACAGGGAGCTCACAGAAGCGGACAAGAGATTCAATGAGAATTGGGATTGTGAGGAGGGCTGGGAAGAGGAGGTGCAGAACATCACGAAGTTTCTAATGGGGTCCAACCTGGTCTGGGAAAGAGGAAGAGTCGGGGGCCACAGAGGCAACCCTGGTGGGGTCAGGAGAGGGTTTGGAAAGTAGGATTATGGCAGACAGGGGAAGGTCTCAAAAGCCAAGGAGAGGCAACTGCTGTTTGTTCCCCGTGCATTTCGCATGGTGGAGCATGAAGCCATCTCATGTAGGGAAACGACTTATTGCTGGTGAGGCCCTGGGAAGATCCGTGTCATGGCCATTTGCAGGCTGGATTTGGACAGAAAGGAAGTGGAAGCAAGGCAGCCAGTTAGGGAGATGCCGAGAGAACCTAAGAGGGGCATTACGCATCCTGCACAGCTGGGCCCGGGTCCCAGGAGGAGGACAAATGCATTCGTGCGGTTGATTTCCTGTGTCTTACCCCACAGCTGCCAGAGGCTACCTAGGTGTCACTGCTGACATTCCTCCAAGGGAGAGCTTTAGGCTTCCGCAGGGAGAAAATGCCTGTATAAGTTTTAATCGAAAGCAAATATGAGACGATGCTATCATTTTCAAAGTATACTTGCATTTTCCACATATTCACTTCAAGCTAATACCAGCTTTTTCTCTGTGCTCCTTGCCCTCTTTTTAACATTTTTAATGTTCTTCTATGAGTTTCATTATTACATTCAAACTACTTACAACAAACCCTAAAACTACAACCAGAGCTGTTCAGATCCTGCCCCATTAGGGGAGGGAGGCCCAGCAGCACAGAGAGGAAATGAAGAGATGGGGTCAGCCCTTAGACTGCCTGGTGATCAGACAGCAACCTCAGGCTGTTTGCTCATATTTATTTCTGTCAGGCCTTTAGAAAACACATGTGTTTTTAGGTAGCTGTTTCCAGGGCTCTCGGTTACAGGGAACATCTGAATAAGTCATCTTCAGCAAAACAAAGTACAGCTCCAGTAAAGCCCTGTGTGCAAAAGGCCGGCGGCTGTCAGTTGCCTGCCAGTTGGCTGCTCCGTGCAGAGATTCCAGCCCATTCACCAAGGTCTCGCTGAGAAGCCTGTGCCGGGCAGCAGACGCCTTGTGCTCTGAAGGATTTGTTCCTACATGACTTGGAAACAGTTTGTCCCCGTTAGCTCAGTCAGTCTGTGGCTGGTGCCAAGAAGGCTGAGGTTGCAGGTTTGATCCGGGAATGGGTCAATTAGCTTTGCACAGAGGAAAACTTTGTTCCTCTTCACTGACTGCGCCCCAGCCTAGCCGGCATCCGCCAAGTAGGAGCCAAGTGACAATAGCCGTGTTCTTCCCGGGAAAACCAACAGTGAGTTCATCCACTCTGCACCGTGGGTCGGAAATGTCCTCCTCGCCCACTAAGAACAGTTTATTGTATTTGCAGACACATCATCTGTAATGCTTTCAGTTCCCCTCCTGGGAGCCACACTGTGAAAACGAAATGCAGTCTCCTTGATGCTTTAGGAAAGCAGCAAGATCCACTGGGTCGATCAAAGCCTTGCACACTGAAGGAGCCTAGATTTGCTTCCCAGTTTTATAGGAGATAACCAGTATTTGATGTGAAGATGTATTTGGGGCCAAGGGAGATTTGGTGTGAATCATTTTAATCAGAGGCTCAAGAAACCTGAACTGGATCTGACCCCACCTGCCTCCGCATGTGAACAGAAGCAAACAGAAACGGCTGCTACAAATGAGGGTCTTGAACAGCAGATGTTAAAAGCAAGTGCTACTTAGCGATCTCAGAAATACTCGTGGCTACTGAAGTAGCATTTCTCGTCCTCTTACCACAAGATTTGACGAGCGACTTGACGCTCTTCATTGTAGCCATTCTCTCTCTTTTTTTTTAAGAAGTTTAAAAATGTGTGTGCAATATGCAGTCATGATAGTTAACTTTCAAATGGTTCTCTGTCTACCTACAGGAAAGAGAAGATATTAAATTGTTTCAGAGCCAAATGGGCTGGCGTTGTCTTTGTTTGGCTCAGAGTAAGACACAGCCAGTGAGTTCTCCGCTGAGGCAACGTATGTGAGTGTCACGCAGGGCATATGTGCACACTTAAGCCATGATCACCCCTACCTTAAAGATCCTCTTAATTGCTACAGCTAAAGCTATGCCCCAAATGCTGTCAGGCTACAGTTTTAGTTGCGTATGGCATCAAGGATAATAAAGGTGTACTGTTTTAACTTGTGTTACTGGCACCTGTAATTCATCCAATGATATTTCCTATTCTCCAAAATTGATACCCAGCCTTCACCTATCTCATGAAAATACATCTTTCTGGATTCAATCCTGAGGGGTCAGGAGAAGAGTAGGAAGAACAAAAGGGACAAATAAAACACAAAAGCAGGAAAGTTTTTTTTAAAAAATAGTCCATGGCAATCATTAGCATGCCATCTTCATTACTCAGAGAATTTCCAGATGATTGGATGCTCATTTTGGCAATTAAAACTTCTATATCAAAACATCAACAAAAATATCTATAGCCAATGTATCTAAATTAGTTAATATTCTTAATGCATTTGAAAAAACATTTGGCTGAGATGATATTCAACAATGTTTGACTTACAAAAATTTTAATTACACGTGGTTCAATTAAATACTAAGACCATTACAAATAAATGGCTCCAAATTTTTAGTAGAAAATACAAACGACTTGAAACATCGAAAAATGTGTAACTTAGCCAGGCACAGTGGCTCATGCATGTAATCCCACAAACTTTTTGGGAGGCCAAAGTGAGATGATCACTTGAGCCCAGGAGTTTGAGACCAGCTTGAGCAACATAGCAAGACCCTGTCTCTACAACAACTTTTTGAAAAATTGGCTGGTGTGGTGGCACATGACTGTAGTTTCAGCTACCCAAGAGGCTGAGGTGGGAGGATCACTTGAGCCCAGGAGTTCAAGGCTGCAGTGAGCTATGATTGCACTACTGCACTCCAGCCTGGGCAACAGAGCAAGATCTTGTTTCTAAAAAGGAAAAAGGGGAAAAAGGGGGAAAGAAAAGGAAAAATGTGTAACTTTACTAATACTCAAATAAATGCAAAAAGAAACACAAAAAAACCAATCCATTTCCAGCTATCATAAATAGCAGGGAAGTTCACAGAGTAGACCGTCCTGTGCTGAGTGTGGGGAAATCGGCCGTCTCCTATAGCACTGGAAGGGATGTCAATTGGCACAACCTTTCCGGAAAACAAATTAGCAGTAACAAAAATGGTGGGGTTTCTTTGAATGTTCAATTCCTGGCTCTAGTATTTCCAGTTCTGTGAATTTATCATAAGAAAATACAGGGGAAATAAAATGTTCTGTGCAAAGATGTGCCTTGCAGTATTCATGACAGTAAAAATGTGGAGGTAAACTCCATGTCCAGCAATAGAGAAATTAAGCAGTGATTAGAAGCATGGAAAGTGGAGTCAAGCCAACTTGTGTCTAAATCCCGCTTTGGCTGTTTAACAAGCACGTGATGTTAAACACATGCTAAAACCTTGAGCCTCAATTTTCTTATCAATTTATATGATGAGACTAATTCCTACCCCACCGGGCTTTTGCTAGAGTCACATGGAAAGAATGTATGTACATTGCTTGGAATAGTGTGTGGAAAGCAGAAAATAGCAGCTTCTCTTTATTATGATTTAGTCATCCTCAATATTATACAACTATTGAAAGAATGTTTAAGAATAATTTATAATAACATAGGAAATATCCATTATATAATGTGGAAAATCTAAGTATGTAGATACAGAGAGGCTGTGGTACAGACTGTAAAATATGCCTTAAAAAAGAAGACAAAAAGGAGTAATATATGAGTCAAAATTTTACAGGGGTTGTCTGGGTCTTGGAATTAGGGATGATTTTCCTATGAGCTCTTAACTTTGGTGCTTTTTCCAACTTTGCTATAATGAACATTATTTCTTTTGTCATTGAAAAGGGATAAACTGTATTTTCTAAAACAAAACACCAGCCTCTGGTGTTTGGCCTCCAGAGACAGCAGTAATTGTTTTGATCCATGGCTCCCAGGAAGGGATGGAGGGCAGCTGGCATGCAGGAGACAGAGCATCAACGAGGAGCTAGAGCAGTTGGCTTCTGGGTCCTGGAGCTCCACGGAAAACTCTGCAACCCTGGTCATCATCGGCCATGCTGGAATGAAGAGAGCATTAGTTGAGATCAAGCCTTCACTGCAGAAACCACAAGGCTCTGTCTCATTACTCCCTCTTAGGATGATGCACCATACCTGGTTCTCTGCTGTTCTGTGACATACCTTTGGTCTCCTCTCCTGCTAGCAGTTGGCTGGAACCATTTGGCTGAAATACTCTGTTAGTTCTTACCTTTTGTTATGAGTTCAGTTGTGTCCCCACCAAACCAAATTCATATGTTGAACTCCTAACCCCAAGTGACCATACTGGGAAATACAGTCATCGCAGATGTAATTAGTTAAGTTAAAACGAGGTCCTTAGTGTGGACCCTAATCCAATAGGACTGGTGTCTTTATAAAAGAGGAAATTTAGGCACAGAGACATGCAGAATGTGGACACATTCTCTGCACAGGGAGAACACCACGTCAAAGTGAAGGTTGATGTTACACTGCCACAGGAGTTCCCAGGAGCTGGAAGAGAGGCCTACAACAGATCCTTCTGTGCCTTCAGAGGAAGCATGGCTCTGCCAACACCTTGATTTCAGACTTCCAGCCTCCAGACTGTGAGATAATAAATTTCTGTTGTTTAAGTTCACTCAGTCTGCGGTACTTTGTTATGGCGGCTCTAGCAAACAAATATACGCTCATTTTCTCACTCAATGTCATGTCTTCCTCTTTCCCTCTTTTCCAAAGAAAAAATGAAAGCCTTCCAGATGTGTTCTGCTATGGTCCACAGGCTGGAGGGTGCATAGAACCCGCCCAGAGGCGCTCTGCAATCAGCAATTCAGTGAGCCATTCACAGTCCAACCAGTTGCCTTCTGATGAGAATGCATCACACCGCATGTGGGGAGGGCCATATGGGAATTCTCACACCTGTTGCCTAGATGCCTGTGTCTGGTTAGAACCACTGCATGCTTTCTTTCAGTGAGTATTTACGCTAGGCACCAAAAAACAATGGCAAAAACAGACATTAGTGTGATGTCAGTAAGAATGAAACCTAAGTTACTATACAGATTAAATTATAAGTTTCTCTGGATGTAAAAAAGTTCCCAAATGTAGTGTAACAAGTTAGAAATTCACTTCTCAATCACGCAAAAGTCCAAGCAAGCATGGGGACCTTGCTTGTGATGTGTGTCTTTCTTATGAATTGAATTTTGTATCTCCCCCCAAACCTGCAAAATTCATATGTTGAACCCCCGATGTGATGACATTTGGAGATGGGGTCTTTGAGAGGTTAAAGGTTAAGATTGAATGAGGTCATAAGGGTGGGGCCTTTATGCAATAGGGTATGTGTCCTTATAAGAAGAAGAGACACCAGAGATCTCTGTCTGCCATGTGAGGGCACAGCAAAAACTCAACCCTCTGCAAACCAGCAGGAACCGAATTGGCTGGCACCTTGATCTTAGACTTCCCACCTCCAGAAATAAGCTCCCATTGAGAAATAAGCTCCTGTTGTTGAAGCCATCCCATCTGTGGTATTTTGTTATGGCAACCCGAGCTGACTGAGACAATCTTCTTGCCTGTCAGCCTTGACCTTGCTGCTCTGTGGCATCCCCATTTCCATGATAGCCCCTGTCACAATGGCATTCCACTCAGCAAGAAGGAAGAAAGAGACAGGAGCACACACACCTTCCCATGGAGGTGAACAGCATACCACACAGCCCCTCAGGGCCCACTGGCCAGAATTCAATCACATGGCTGCACTCAATGCACTGGAAGCTGGAGAACAGAATCTTTCTCTATTCTTCAGCCTGTGCCCAGGTTAAAGATTCTATTTCTTTTCCTTTTTTTCTTTTTTTTTTTGAGACAGAGTCTTGCTCTGTTGTCCAGGCTAGAGTGCAGTGGTGCTATCTTGGCTCACTAAAACCTTTGCTTCCCAGGTTCAGCAATTCTCCTGCCTCAGCCTCCTGAGTAGCTGAGATTACAGGTGCAACATGCCCAGCAAACTTTTGTATTTTTAGTAGAGACGGGATTTCGCCATGTTTGCCAGGCTTGTCTCAAACTCCTGACCTCAGGTGATCCGCCTGCCTCTGCCTCCCAAAGTGCTGGGATTACAGGCATGAGCCGCTGCACCCGGTCTAAAGATTCTATTTCTATAGAAGAAAGGGACAATGAATATTAGGAAATAACCTGCTGTGTGGCCCTTAGTGACCAAATAGATTCTTTATGAGATGACCTTTTTGTTAAGGTGGGAAAACTTGAGCAGTGCACAGTTTTCCTGGCACTGGAGAAATCTTTGAGCAAGGTGCTATCTGGAAAAGTGGAACCCTGGTCACATGGGAGGACATGGAGTCTCTCAGGCACAATGAGCCATGACATCCCTTTTCCTCTTTCTCTTAGGTCTACATTGAATACGTCTTTGCTGCTCTGGGATCCATCCGCCAGTCTTCAGTCAGCTAAGAAAATGACCTGTGGGCACGTTGGCTTCCTTTCTTCGGATTAAGTGGTTGTTCAGAGAGAGGCTGAGTCTGATTGTTTACACAAGAAGGAAGTGGACACTGGCTGTGTGCCTGGCACTGTTAGGAGCCATCAAACCATGTCCAGAAAGGACACAGGGAAAGGAGATGTCGATGTTTCCAGAAATTTTGTGATGTGAAGAGAGCGCCTGAAGGTAAGTTGGGAAAAACAGTTCTAGTTTTTGTTCTGCTGTTTTCAAGTTTGACTTCTCAGAACCAGTTTCCTCGCCTATAACATGAGACATTTGGATTCTATCTATAAACTTTGGGCTCTTTCTGTAACAGAAACTACCACCTCATCTGGAAAAATAATTATTTTTCTTTTTTTTCCTTTTATCCCCCTTCTTTCTATGCTAGGTTTTTGATGATGCTTAACTCACGTGCTTTGCTTAAAGAACTGCAGGGACTGACCTGAAACGCTAAGCATGGAATCCAGGTTGCAGAACATCCCACTCTGGAAAGAAGGCTGAGCAGTTCATCTGTATTCCTGTTGCAATCAAGCTAATGCCAGCCAGACCACCAGGTGGCCCATTAGTCTAGATAGTCATTGAGACTAGACAGACTGACCAGCATATATTCAGCTCTTGTACATAATTCCCCCAGACTCCCCCTCGCATAACACCCCTGGCCAGCCTGAGAAATTTGAGATGGTCTTTGTGACACTAGCCCACCATCTCCTCAGGTTGCCAGCTCCTCATAAACCTACTTCTCCTCCGACCAACTCTTGTGTCTCCAGTTTGGCTCTCAAGGAGCGAGCAGCCGAACCTAGGTTCAGTGACATTTCTAAATGCTATGACATACAGGCTGTAAGCACTCACAAGGCAAGCAACATGAACTCAATTCCCTGAGTCATGGGAAATGACGGGCTCCTATGACTACCTTTGTTTAAAGTGAAAAGGAAATACAGGTAAACTTAGAGTACCCAGAATTGAGATGGAAAGCTTTTATTCTTGGGGAACTGTAAGTAAGATGATGTGCATGTGAAAAAAAAACCACAAACTACAAGTCCCAAAGAGTAGTGGAAAGCCTGCCCTTTAGGTTGGAACAGTGAGCCCATGGGCAAGGGTTCCTGTTGAGACTCATCCTGTGGAGTGGAGCCCAGGTTTCCATAAAGGTCCCACGATGACTGGAAGTGACTTCCCAAACCCCACCCCTCTACTCCCTCCATGCTGCATCTCAGGGTCAGGGCTGGGGTAGGAAGCAAACTGCACACCTGTAACATAAAGACAAGTGAAAGGATTTAAGGTGAAGAAGGTTAGGATGGAAGCCCTCCTAGTAATTCATTGGTGTTGGAGAGATGACTGTATTTCTACCTCGGTGAAAGCCAAGCTTTTAATTCAATATCACTCCAAAAACACAAATTACAAGTTGTGTGATACACAGATGATTAACCCACCTAATAATTAAATTAAAAAACACTTTTTGAGGGAACAAATTAGATTATATTTTCAGAATCAGCAGCTTAGAGATTTTTATTACCTATTAATAAAAATTATCTAATCTAAACATCCATCACCATAACTTTTCCTCTACTTTGTTTCCATTTCTTTCTTTCTTTCTTTTTTTTTTGAGATGAAGTTTCACTCTTGTTGCCCAGGTTGGAGTACAATGGTGTGATCTTGGCTCACTGCAATCTCCGCCTCCTGGATTCAAGTGATTCTCCTGCCTCAGCCTCCCAAGTAGCTGGGATTACAGGCATGCGCCGCCAAGCCTGGCTAATTTTTTATATTTTAAGTAGAGACAGGGTTTCACCATGTTGGCCAGGCTGGTCTTGAACTCCTGACCTTCAGGTGATTCACCCGCCTCGGCCTCCTAAAGTGCTGGGATTATAGGTGTGAACCACTGTGACCAGCCTTTGTTTCCATATCTATAGTATAGTTTCAATTTTGTGTCTGTGCAAATAAAAATGTCCAGCAATATGAAAGAAAAAAAATTTTTAGGCTTTTTACATTTTTCAATTGTTTTCTTCAGTGTGTCTTGATTCATTTTATATTTCCCTCTTCAGATTCTTTCCTAGTTTTGTTGTGTTTTTTTTAAGTTTTAATCAGTGATTCACCATCAATGATTCTCCACCTTATAGCTCTCCTCTTCATCTGTAGTAACACAGTGCTGGCACGTAGGAGGCACTCAATGAATATTTGACAAGCGAATGAACTCTTGTCAATGGTTCTCAATATTTGGAATAAAGGCCACTTTAGGCATGTGGTGATAGCAATAGATTCTTTCCTCTGGTAATGGCACACACACACGATTTTACATGACAGTTTCAGGGGATTCATAAAGCCCATCTTCTGACCTAGGGTTCTTTAAACCCCAGATATCACATTAAAGTGCTACTGTGTTTGGAAACACTAGAAGATATTTGTTGTAGGTTCCGGGTATAAGGGAAGATGGTGTCCGATATTAAATTTATGACTTGGTAATTCGAGACACTCTCCCTCACAACTGATCTGGGAGGCACTGTCTGTAATGAAGAAAAAATGGTACCCAAAGCATCAGTCCATAAAACTAATTTAGCACACTCTACCCAAAGGGACGCCATCTGTCTGAATAACAAAGTGTAAATAAGCTCAGAAGATGTAGATATGGTATCTTCTCAGACTTTAGACCTCCACAGGAATCCCACGGGAATCATGTTAGAATGCAGATTCTGACTCAGTGGGCTCGAGGTGAGGCCGAGATTCTGCATTTCTGACTTGCTCTCAGGGGTTGCCATGCAGCTGGTCTATTCGCAGATCACAATTTGAGTACCCAGGCCTCAGAGCATCCTCAGTACCCCAAGTGTACTGTTCCTCTGCATCTCTCTTCCAAAACGTATCCTCACATATACCAGCTTTCAAAAGCACATTTCAAACTTTGTTACTTGCTCATATAAAGTTGGGTGTTAAAATATGCCCCCTCAAAATAATACCAACAAACAATCCTTTGAATTATCCCATGCAGATGTCACCGTCCTCTTGTTACAGACAAAAGCCAAAATTGACAAATGGGATCTAATTAAACTAAAGAGCTTCTGCACAGCAAAAGAAACTACCATCAGAATGAACAGGCAACCTACAAAATGGGAGAAAATTTTCTCAACCTACTCATCTGACAAAGGGCTAATATCCAGAATCTACAATGAACTCAAACAAATTTACAAGAAAAAAACAAACAACCCCATGAAAAAGTGGGCAAAGGACATGAACAGACACTTCTCAAAAGAAGACATTTATGCAGCCAAAAAACACATGAAAAAATGCTCACCATCACTGGCCATCAGAGAAATGCAAATCAAAACCACAATGAGATACCATCTCACACCAGTTAGAATGGCAATCATTAAAAAGTCAGGAAACAACAGGTGCTGGAGAGGATGTGGAGAAATAGGAACACTTTTACACTGTTGGTGGGACTGTAAACTAGTTCAACCATTGTGGAAGTCAGTGTGGCGATTCCTCAGGGATCTAGAACTAGAAATACCATTTGACCCAGCCACCCCATTACTGGGTATATACCCAAAGGACTAAACTTAAAGTATAATAATAATAAAATAAAAAATAATAATAATAAAAAAATAAAAGAAAACTGAGGATACAAGGAGTTAAATAGGTTCAAACTCTAGCCGGGAAAGGGCAGGCCTCCCACCCAGTTACTCTTTGACCAACTCACTGGCTCAGATGTGCGTTCAGAAGGCGTTGCTGAACACCGGCAAGGTGCAGGCATCCGAAGGATAGGGAGGAGATTCGTTTTGCCAGTTTAGCACTCTTTCCCAAACGACTTTCTTGGTGAGGCCATGCCAGGCCTTTTTTCCCCCGCACCTCATTGTTACCTAAATGAGTATGTGTTTCCAAGAAGGTTAAACCCCAGGCCAAATAGATGTGGACATTTGTTTGTTTCTTTTCTCTCGGATTGGGGATATTTGAATTGTTTCCACTGACCTCGCTTTAGGGAAAGTGTGGAAAAGCAGGGCATAGTTCTTGCCCTAAACAGAGTTCAGGCAAAGGGCTCCCATGCAAACTTTAGTATCTCTCCTATAAACCCAGAACCCAGGCTTCTGGGTCATAGCGGTAATACTTTGGTCTATATCAGGATTTTCCAGCCTTGGCACTATTGACATTTTGGGCAGAATAATTACTGGTTGAGGGAGGGGCTGTCCTGTTGATAGGGCTCTGCTGAGTGGAGGAACACCAGGACTCTTGTCTCATGCAACTTTGATAAAATGACATGGACACACATGAAGTGGTTTTAAGGAGCAGAGAGTTTAATAGGCAAGAAAGAAGGAAGAAGAAAGAAGGAAGAAGCTTCCCTGTACAGAGACAGAGGGAGGGGGGCTCCAAAGCTGACAGAGGACACCCCAGGTGCAACAGCAGAGGGACTGCTTATATGAGGAGGCTGGAGAAGGCGGTGTCTGATTTGCATAGGGCTCGGGGGATTGGTTTGACCAGGCATGTCATTCACGTAGCCTGCGAAAAAACTGGCCCTCCCACCCTAGCCTTTTAATATGCAAATGCAGGGCACCAGGACGTTCTACACACGGGGATATGTGAGGGCGGCCATGTTGCCTGGCACATGTTGGGGCAAGGGCAAGAAGAAGATGGAAGGAATCACCATGTTCGGGTGGACCCAGTTTCTAATGGTTGGCATTTGCATATCAAAGGTTGCCAGCCTGGCTCCTAGAGGCAGGGCTTTCCTGCTAGATGAGAAATGTTTCTGGAGCTGCTTTAAAAGAAACAACTTTCCAAGGACCCCTTTTCCTCTCTATCTGCCTAAAATAATTTCTTAATAACTCCTATAACACTGTGCTTCGTTGTGTTAAATAGAGCGAACTCCAGGTTTCTCTTCAAAGAATCAGTAGGTTCGTATGTTCAGCTCTCTTATTCTTTGTTCTCCATTTTACAGTATAACTTCCTGGTTCTCTTCGCCCCCTTGCCTCTAGTTTCAGTAAACAAGTTTCCTGCCAGTTCTAATTAGTAGTTCACATCTGTTCCCCTGGTCACCTTCTCCGTCCTGAGTCACCCCGGTCACCTGCTCTGACCTGAATCATCCTGAGTCACCTGTTCTGTAACCACCCTTCCCACCAAACTACTCACCCTACCACTCCAGCTCGTACCCCTGCTCTCTTTAAAACAGCCAATCGGAATTAGCTTAGACTGTGCGGTCCAACCCTAGCCAATAGGGGAATGACACAGCAGTAGGGGCTACCTGTGTCAGGAATAAGAACCCCTTCCCTTCCCCTGTTCAGGTGTGCTCTCGCCACTGCTCCATCTGCAAGTCACACCCTTCTATAGAAGTAAAAATTGCCTTGCTGAGAAAATTAAATTTATGTTTGAGTGCTATTTCTTTGGTGGTATCAAAAATTTATTTATAAGAGTAGGATGCCCAGCAGTTTCCCTGGCCTGTGCCCATTAGGTGCCAGGAGCACACATTCCCCACCCCACATCAAACTATCAAAACTGACCATCAAAAATGTCTCCAGACATTGCCAAACGCCCCCTGAGAGGCAAAATCATCCCTGATTGAGAACCACTGGTTTTGCTTATGCTTGGTCCTGTGAGGGTTGAAAGATGAGAAGCACAGGATTGTTGAAGTCCTAGGAGCAAAGCTACTTCCTGGAGATTTGTAGAGGACAGACCACCAGTGAGTCACCCTTCCCAAAACTCACATTCACACTTGCCTTACCCAGCTTAGGGTCCTCACCATCACTACAAAAGGGAAAAGAAAAAGCAAGACTTCCTTTGCTGGATGCCCTGGGCACGAATTAGCAAGTGAATTGGCTCTGCCCAGCTCATAACTACTCTAGAGAGAGCTTTTTAGGGGAGGGGAGAGAGACAGAGAGACAGAGAGAGCAGGAGAAACAAGAAGGCCACACCCACTTAAAGGGGAGCAGCAATTTGCTCCCAGGAGAGACACAGCACAGCAAAAGGCTCAGGGAGAAATGGCTCCCATCATACCTGGAAAGAGAACAGGGGTGTGCTGCCCAGAGTGTCAGGTATCAATGTGCCAAGGTCCAGCTCCTCTAGCATTTCCCAGTGGCTCAACTGCAGGGATTCCTTGGATGCAACTCAGTTATATCTGGCCCCGCATTCTAGCTCTTGCACATCCATGTTCTACACTACAACACACATACGTCCACTCCTAGAAAATTCCAAAAGTACAGTGTGCTGCCTTCCCAGAGCTCCCATTCTACAATAAAGCTAAACAGTGAGCTCAGGCACAAGGCCCAGGCAGCACTGTCAGGAACCAACACCTCGGACAGGATCCAAGATCAAGCCATGGTGCGCCAAACCCAGCACCGAATGACAGGCCTTGGTGTGGCCTGGAGTCACCACTATTCACAAAGTGCCAAGTGTTTAACATGGAGAAAAGAAGCAGTCAGCCAACCACCAAAGCGAAACCCAAGCCCACAAAGATCAATGGGTTTTCAATCCCTTTATTAAGTTTCTTACTACAGGCAGGTTTTATGCCAGCCCAGGACAGTTTGCTCAGCCACCAAATCTCCCAGCAAAGGGAATTTTTCCTTTTCTCTTCCATCATGAACCCTCTTTCCCCCATCCTCCAACTCTGCCTTCCTGCCCATTCCTGGTGCAACTTCACTTTTTTCTCATCCCTTTCCTTTCATTTCAAACGTTTGTTCCAGGAGCTGTTGTGAAACTATATTGATGGCATAATCAAACCCTTGCACCAGGCCGTGATAGTGTGAGTCTGGGTAACCTGAGACAAATGCCATCTCCATTCTCAAGAAGCCCTAAGCCAGAGCCCTGTAGGGGTGTCTCACTTTCCTCGATAAATACTGGTGTGAAAAATTGTGTTCAAATAAAAACTAATTTGATTTTTCACATAACTTGTTCAGGTTGGGGATGCTTTTCATTTCTGATTGATTTTTTTTATTGTCATCTGACCCTATCACTTTAAGTGTCTCTGCCCCTAAAGCTTTGAGTGAATAGCGAGCTCTGAACAAGCACTTAAATGTGCTGGAGTAAATTCATCAACATTATCTGCAAGTAGCTAAAAATGGAAGCAACCAAAGTGTAAAAGAGAAAGTAAATAAATCAAACCGCTGTATATTCACACAATGGAGTGCTGGGAGCCATATTCATATTCTTCTCAAAGAACATTTAACCTAATGGCAAATTTTTTTAAAAAAAATTCTAAATGATGATCTCATTATATAAAAAGAAATAAATCAGAATTATAATGATGTTTATATTTAGGGGGAGGAGTGTGATATTATGAGTGGATTTTAATTTCTTTCTTTGTACATCTCTACAGATTCTAGATTCTTCCCTATGAATTCATGTTCCTTTTGCAATCAGAAAAGAAAAAGAAGTACTTTATTTCACTTCCCCAGTTATGAATGCCTTGGGAGCCGGGATTCTACCACGGCCGAGCCTGCCGTTCTCCCGTGAGCATGGCTGTGTCATTCCACTTGAGTTTTGGGTGGTCTTAAACATGATTGGTGTCACTCCAGTGATTAGGCTATGTTATCTGGCAAGGTTGAAGAGATTTTGTAATGAAGTCTCTAATCAGTTGACTTTAATCAAAAGGGATTTTATCCTGGTGGGCCTTTTGAAGCTGGTACAGAGATAACAGACTCTTCTGCTGGCCTTCAAGAAGCAAGCTGCTGTGAGCTCTACAGCTGCACTGAACTGAATTCTGCAAACAACTGTGCTTGGAAGAGGACCCTGAGCCTCAGATGAGACCCCAGCCCCAGCCATTCCCTGGACTGCAGCTTTGTGAGACCCCCAGTTAAGTGTGCCTAGACTCCTGACCCATGGACACTGTGAAATAGTAAGCGTGTGTTGTTTTAAGTAACTGTTTGTAGTATTATTTTTTACATAGCAATGGGAAATTAATACAAATATTATTTTAAAAATCCAAAGTAAATCCAGTACCCCCACCATTACCTCAATACCCACAGTCATTGGCTGGGAGCAGCCTGGGAGAGCAGGCTCTTGTTAAGGGTTCAGGAAGGAATCAAAGGTGTGGTAGCTGGAGGCTGTCAGCCAGGTTCTTTCCAAGGGAGATGCAGCAGCCCAACTCCAGGTCCCCACACCTCCTGCTGACATCTCCACCCACAATTCAGCCTCTTCCCTCCCTCTTTATTAAGACTTTTCTTGTGAAATCACTAAAGACCTGCAAATCCCCAGGCCAGGATGAAGCCCACCATCTCCTTTCTCTGTGCCTGCAACTGTGCCTCTAAGCCTTGGCAATGGAAACGAAAGACACACCTTAGGAGTCACTATAAATGGATCATTGTCACCTTCCAATGGACACACAACACTGCCCCTAACTCACAACACTCTCTAATAAGTATGTTCTTCTTCTCTATCCAATGGCAACCTCACACCTTCTCTAAACTCCTCAAACCTCCCACCTCTCCTCCTCATCCCCAACCCCTACCTGGCCCTTCACTTGAGACTCCGGCTGCTTAATTATACTTACTTGAGAAAATGAAATCTATCAGTTTAGCACTCTCATTTCCCCATAACTGTAACCGCCCAATGGGTTCACCTTGCCCGCTGCCTAGACAGAGCCTATTTCCCAAGACAGGTGAATTGCAAAGAGAAAGAGTGATTCACACAGAGCCGGCTGTGCAGGAGACCAGAGTTTTGTTATTACTCAAATTAATCTCCCAGAGCATTCAGGCATCAAGAGTTTTTAAGGACAACTTAGTAGGTGGGGGGAAACCAGTGAAGCCAGGAGTGCTGATTGGTCAGGTCAGAGGTGAAATCAGGGGAAGTTGAGGCTGTCCTCTTGTGCTGAGTCAGTTCCTGGATGGGGGCCACAAGATCAGATGAGCCAGTTTATCAATCTGGGTGGTGCAAGTTGATCCATCAAGTGCAGGGTCTGGAAAATATCTCAAGCACTGGTCTTAGGAGCAGTTGAGGGAGGGTCAGACTCTTGTAGTCTCCAGCTACATAACACCTAAACCATAATTTACAATCTTGTGGCTCATTTTTTGGTCCTACAAAGGCAGTCTAGTCCCCAGGCAAGAAGGAGGTTTGTTTTGGGTAAAGGCTGTTATCGTCTTTATTTTAAACTATAAACTAAGTTCCTCCCAAAGTTAGTTCAGCATACGTCCAGGAAGGAGCAAGGACAACTTAAAAGTTTAGAACCAAGATGGAGTCGGTTACGTTAGATCTCTTTCACTGTCTCAGTCATAATTTTCCAAAGGCAGTTTCGTAACTAATTTACAAAGCTCCCCCGGCCTGTCCCTTTCTTATTTCTTCTTCCTGACAAAATGAAGGGGGCATTGCTTCTCCTAGCAATGGCCAGTCCCTGTCATGGCTCAGGGCCAGGTCTTCATAAGGATGTAACCAAATCCAGGTTGAAAACCAAACGTTGAGAGACAAGAGTTGGGAGGAAAAGCATGTTTATTGGAGAACCAGCAAACTGAGAAGATGGTGGGTTAGTGTCCTAAAATACTGTCTCAAGTCAGTACAAATTCCAGGCTTTTTTTAATGTTCAGGTCAGGAGGAACAGGAGGGCCTTGGTATCAAGATGTAACTGATGATTGTAGACAACTCTGCACCAGCAAGGGTCTGAAGAAGTTGGGAATTTCTTTGTCTTTGGTCAGGTCACAACGCTCCAATAAATCTTTAACCAAACATAGTTGTTTGCAGACTTCTCCTTTAATCCTAGAATTAGTTTTTAAAACTACATGATTGCTGTTTTGCATATCATCTCAGTACCCTAAAATTACCCCAGCCTATGTGCAGGGATGGGTAAAGGATCCTTAAACAAAAATGGAGCTAGTTATGTTAGTTCTTTTGCTGTTTCACTGTTACAGGGACTTTCCTTCCCTGGTGATGAACATGCTGATGACAAGGATGATTCTCTCTCTCATCTGTCTCTCAGCTGCTGGTGCATTTTCATCAGTACACAGCACCACTTTGTACCTCCCAACCTATAAGACCCTCCCCCAATTCCGCATCCCCCTTCAGCCACTGCTTCATCTCCTTGTTCCTCTTTATAGCCTGACTTGTTGAAATAATTTTCTACACACTTTGTCTCCACTTTTTCCAGCTTCCATGCATCCTTGATCACACTCTGTTCTGGCTTCTGGCCCTACTCACACCTAAAGAGGCCAACAACCTTCATCAACCTCTTAACCCTTTCTCCTCACCTCTGACTCTACACTTCACACTTCTCTCCCAGGCTTGCCTCCATCACTGAGATCACACACTGCTTTCCCTCTGTGATGCCCTCTGCCTCCTGCCCTCTCTTTCTCAGTCTCTTATGCAGGCAAATCCTCCACTACCAGCCCTCAGGGCTCCATCCCTGCCACCTTCTTCCCTCTAAATTTTCTTTTCCATGTGATTGCTTCTATTCCTTAGGCTTTAAATACCAATCCAAATATTGATGCCCCCCAAATGTCTATCTGTAGCTCAGCCCTCACTTCTGAGTAATCTTTAGTACCTCCTGCTTCTCTGACACTCATGACCAAAGTGCCTTTAAAGCTGCTATTTCTGCCTTTAAAATGTATCTCACATATCTGTGCGTGACTTAGCGTCTCATGGCCACAGCATTAGTGCACAGCACCATCAGATTGCTACTAGATCACATCTTTAACCTTCTGGATTCAATGATACACAAACTGCTGCCCATTAGAATCACATGAGAAGCTTTTACAAATTCCAGGCCACACCCAGACCAATTAAATCAGAATCCCTGGGAATAGGGGAAACTGAGACATCAGTATTATCTTACACACTCCAAGGGGTTTCAATCTGCAGCCAAGTTTGGGAGCCCAGGTTCTGACTGGGCATCCACCTGTGCCCGCTTCTGTCCATTCTCCAAAAGAGCCAAAGGGAGGATTTTTAAATGGAAACTGGCCAAGCACAGTGACTCACATCTGTAATCCCAGCACTTTAGGAGGCCAAGGCAAGAGGACCACTTGAGGCTAGGAGTTTGAGACCAACCTGGGTGACATAGCAATATCTTATCTCCATAAAATTTTTTTAAAAAGTTAGCCAAGCATGTTGGCATGTTTTTCACAGTTCTGGAGGCTGGCAAGTCCAAAATCAAGGTGCCAGCCAATTTAGCTTCTGGTGAGGGTTCTCTTCCTGACTTGCAGACAGCCACTTACTGACTGTGTCCTAAATGGTGGAGAGAGAAGATCTCTTACTATTTCTCTTCTTATAAAGCCACTAATATAAAGACCTACCTCACGACTTTATCTAACTCTCATTACCACCAGAAGGTCTCATCTCCAAATCATCACGCTGGTAAGGGCTTCAACATATGAATTTTGGAGGGACATGGTTTAGTCCATATTTCCTGAAAAACTTGGACTCTTCCTGATTCTGCTTTAAGATAATCTCTTAAACTATTATTTGCTGCCTCCCATTGGGTTCTGCCCCTGTGCCCCCATAGCTTTCCATAGTTCTAGTGCATTCTTCTCTTAGAGCATTCATCAAACTCTGTGGTCATTATCTGCTACCCTATCCATCCCTCTCATGGAACTGGGAACCCATGATGACTGGGACCAAATTGTGTTCGGCTGTTAATAATTTCTGACATTTTAGGAATGATTGACTAGTAGATACTTATAAGTAAGTGTTTCTGTTGCAATCAGAAAGGAGAGGAAAAAGGGATAGGGGGAAGTAGAAAACAGAGAATGAGAAAAGGCATTGAACTCCACCTCTAATAGGCAGTTCAGGGACCCCAGTCCTGTAAGTCACACAAAAGGAGGCAGCAGCAGGAATGAGGTAGGTCATATACTCCTTCATAGCCAGGGCAGGTAAGGCACTGAGTACAGTCTGTATTTCTTATCTAAGTGCCCACCAATTACCTTGGACAAGTTACTCTATTCCTCCGTCCCTATGTTCTCTCATCTGTAAAATAGAGATAAGAAAAGCACCAACTCACGTGGTTATTTGGAGGCTTAAAAAAAATAATGCATCTAAAGTGCCTGATACATCATCATTCACTGAATATGGCAAATAAAATAAATATGTGCATATACTGTGCATATCACTTGGCTAGATTTTTGAAATGGCATTTTCAATGCCTGATAAGGTCGAAATTTTATTAACTAGCTATGATTTAGAAACGTATGCTGCGAAGTTTTGTGGGAAAAAAAGGTTTTAAGTCAACAATAAAAGTCAAATATTAGGAAAAGAGCAAAGAAGAAAACTAATATTGAAAGCTGCTTCTTTCAACAAGTTGACCTTTCCTCCTGTACATATTTTCCTCTATTAGAGCTGAGATAATGGAGTTATTCCTAAGCTTTGCCTTCCCTCTCCCCTGCCCCTTGTCTGTCGAGGAAAGGTTATGCCCAGCAGATGTTTGTTTCAATAAACACCACATTAAGCCTTCTAGGCAGCCAGGATGGCACAGATGGTCTTCTCAAACTATTTATGTGCTCTTTCTCGATGCGTGATTTTTTCCTTTACAATGATGACTTTGGGTGTAGAGAGATTGACAGCAGCACAGTCCTTGTGACAGGAAGCCCATGATTCTCACTAACATGGATCAGCAGCCAGGCACCCAACACACAGCCTGGGCCTCACCTTGGTCACCTGTGGGTAGCATTGAAATATCACCTCCCTGAGAAACAAGTGGGAATGTTGACCATCTACTCACTGCACTCAGTGAGAGGCCCCTAAAAATGGCCAGGGGGCTGCGAATGAAGCCCTCTGAATTCCTGGTTCTGCAGCTCTGTTGATTCACAGGTCCTGGAAATAGGGGAAAGCCTTCCAGGGCTCAGGAAGAGGGCCAAAGGCCCAGGAGGGCATGCATGAGTCAAGAGGAAGTCCATTTTTTCTGTAGCTTCACCCCGAGCCCCTAGACCAGCAGCTCCTCAGACCAGTTTCTTTCACCGATCACTGACCTGTGCTTAAAGGGACAGCTCCACAGAGGACTACAGGCATGTGCCACCATGCCCGGCTAATTTTTTATTTTTTGTAGTGACAGGGTTTTGCCATGTTGCCCAGGCTGCTCTCCAACTTCTAGGCTTAAGTGATTCTCCCGCCTTGGCCTCCCAAAGTGCTGGCACTACAGGCGTCAGCCACCGTACCAAGCCACGTTGTCCATTTTCTAATTGATTTTTGTTTTTTGTTTTTTGTTTTTTTTTGCTATTGAGGTGTATGAGTTCCTTACATATTTTGGATATTAACCCCTTATTGGATATAGGGTTCACAAATATTTTCTCCCGGTCCGCAGGATGCATTTTCATTTTGTGGATGGTCTCCTTTGATGTTCATGAGGTTTTTTAAGTTTGATATAGTCATATTTGTTTTCTTTTGCTTTTGTTGCCTGTTCTTTTCATGTGATATCAAAAAAAATCATTGCTAAGGCCATTGTCAAAGAGCTTTCCCTATGGTTTCTCCTATGATTTTTATAGTTTCACATATCAGTCTTTAACTCATTTAGAGTTGATTTTCATGCGTGGTGTAAAATACAGGTCCAATTTTATTCTTTTTCATGTGAATATTCAGTTTTTCTCGGCACCATTTATTGAAGAGACATCCTTTAGCCACAGCGTGTTCTTGGCACTTCTTCATCTTCTTATAAGGGCACAGCCCTACCCGGTTATGGCCCCACCCTCACAACCTCATTTAACCTTAATTACCTCCCAAACACCTCATCTCCAAACACCATCACATTAAGAATTAGGGCTTCAAAGTACGAATTTGGGGAGAATGTAAACATTCAGTCCATAACAGGCATGCTGCATTTCCCCCGGTTAGGTGCTTTTTTTCCCTGGATGGGTAATCCCCTAGGCGTGCAGCAGGGATGATCTTCTCTGACTAGCTCATTCATGATACTCAACTGTTAGACATATTTTCTTGACACGGAGAGTTTCTTAGATTTCGTTACCAGGCCTTTGCTTTGAAATCTCTCTCGTCTGGTTTCTGTGGTTTCTGTCTTGTCAGCTCATCCCTTCAATCTCTCTCTCTACTTAGCCCCTCTACAAGGGCAGTGTGTTCAGCATTTGATTTAGCTTCTTCCAGATGCTGCCTCTTGAGCAGGCCCTTTCCCTCTGTGCTCTGCAGCCTGAGGATAACTCGTACGGCCCTAGGCTGTGTCTACCACTGGCTTGGTTGAGGACTTTGACAGTCAGAGAGCTGGGGCCTGCAGGAAGTAGGACATGGAATGGATTGAATAGTGATCGACAGAAGGGAGATAGGAAAAGATGTGAGCTTTGTCTTAGGCCTGTAATATAGAGAGATAAAGGCAGATATAAGGAAATTTGATTACATAATAAAAATAAGGAGACATCAAATAAAACAGACTTTTATAGGTGTCTCCCCACGTTGAGTTCAGGAGTGCTCAGAGACTTGGATCCCCTCCCATCAGGGAGGGAATGCACATTGCCATTTTACAGATGACCATAAGGGACAGGGAAGAAGGGAAGGCACTCTTCCTCTTGGAGTCAGGCCCCTGTCTTAAGGCAGATAGCCCATGCCGGAGAGAGCCCTGCAAGCAGTCAGTGCAAGGAGAGGTGCTCCTTTGCACATACCCAGTTTGCCTTAAGTGCAGCTTTTCCCAGCCCGTGTGTTTTCTCCAGCCCTGCCCTCTGTTCGCTCAGGTCAGTGCCTCACGGCCACACTGTCTCTGCTTCACTTACAGTCCTCGGAATTCCTGGATCCAGAACATGCTGAGAAACGCTTGGAATTTGCATGAAATTTATTCAAGTACCCCTTGATCTGCTGCAGCTGATAATCAGGCAACCTAACCTATCTCACAGAGAAGCAGCAGGCAGGTTGGATGTCAACAAGCAAGTCCTAGAGACACACAGTGCACACCAACGTGTGCATGCACACTCACAGTGTCAGTGAATCCAGTCATGCTCTTTGCCTCCTCAATGGTTTTAGCCTTGTGCTCTCCCCGCCCACACCTCTGCGTGTCTATGCAAGAGTGAGCTACTGAATGCGCTACAGCAGTACTGCTGATTTTAAGATATTTCCCTGCAGATGAGAGGGTGGTCTTATACGAGGAAGAAGTGCCAAGAACACACAATGAGGAAAGGACAGTCTCCTCAGTAAACAGTGCTGAGAAAACTGGATGTTCACATGCAAAAGAATGAAATTGGATGCTTATCTTACACCATTGACGTGCTGATAAACACCCATTCTTTCTCTCTCCTTGTTTCTCATGCTGATAACCACTCCTGTGCTCCTCCCATTTTCTTAGTATAACAAGCATAATCCAGCTTCTCAAATGTGGAGAGGAACATGGTGTGGAGAGGGGGATAGAGAACAGTTTATTCTTAATACGTGAATACTGGAACCTCATTTTATATATCCCAAGATTCTGATTATAGGATTCTTCTTGGAGGTAAGACAATGGTTTCCAAATTAAGGACTGTGCAATGTAGTTCACTTGGATGAGAAACTGATGGAGATAACAGGTACTTAAAGAAATCAAGGAAAGCTAAGACCGAGAAACAAATAAGAGCCTCATTCATTAATCATTTCTACTCATTCACTTACTCATTACCTAAATACTAGAGGAGGACCAGGCTAGATTTTCATGACACACATGCAAATATATTTATGCTCCCATGTGCTTACAGCACGCTTCTGCCAAGGAGCTAGAGCTACTGCTGACAGCCTATGGCCAACTTACGGTCTGAGGACTGATCAGTTGATCATCTCCCTTGCACGGCTGCTAGGTGCAAAAGCCATGGCCCCAAGGGTCAGTATCTGCTCTGCTGTCCTTTCCCCCTGTTCAGCAGAACATAGGTCCTGTAGAGCCCTGGTAGCATCACAAATCAAGATATCCCTGAGGACCCAGCTCCAGAGCTGACACCCCCCTGGAAATTAAGCGTCCTGCCCATGAGGAACTGCCCACCTCTGGGAAGACCCAGGACCCTGAGTGCACAACCCAAAGGGCAGGCACGCAGAGGCATCCAGGATGCAGGGGTCTAAGCCTCAAGGAAAGGGGTTATAACCAAGAGATGGTTTATTAAATTCAACCTTTTAATTCAACTTTGTGTAAGAAATGAAACTCCCCAGGCAGCCATGCTTTGAACTGTGTTCAGTTCGTGTCGGGAACAGAGCTCTTCCCCCGCCGGCACACAGGCCAGAGCAGCCCAGGCGGGAGCAAGGAGGCAGGAGAAGACCAGGTACCAGGCATCCAGATGGCTGGGGATGCTGCTGGGAGGCGCCGGGGACTCCTGGGAGACGGTGGGCACCTGGCGGTAGTCAGAGCATTGCTGTACTGGGCACCTCTGAGACATCCCAGGCGTTGGAGGAGGAAGAAGCGCCTGCGGTCCTTCCCGCGGGGAGATCGCGGCGCCTGTTCCACGTGAGCGTCGGCGCAGAGCTCCGGGTCATGGGAGGCCAGGGGGCTCGGGGACCAGAACGCAGGCCTCAGGCTCCCGCTGCCCTGTGCAGCCTGCCGTCGTTGGCAGTGACAAGGGACAGCGCATTTGGCTGGACGGAAATGGGGCCGACCTAGTTTGTGAAGCAGAGGAAACAGCTGCTGGGGTCCCAGGACCGTGCTGAAAAGCTCACTTGAAATAGCTACGACTTGAGAGTGAGAAAGCACTAAGGAAGGAAGGAAGGAAGGAAGGAGGGAGGGAGGGAGGGAGGGAAGGAAGGAAGGAAGGAAGCAGGGAGGGAGGGAGGGAGGGAGGGAAGGAAGGAAGGAAGGAAGGAAGGAAGGAAGGAAGGAAGGAAGGAAGGAAGCAAGCAGTCAAGCAAGCAGTCAAGCAAGCAAGCAAAGCTCCGGTTTCTCCCTCAGATCACTTTCCCTGAACATCTGCACCCTTGCCCTAGAGGTCTTCCCCTGGCTGGTTTAGGGGTGAAAGGAACAGAAGGGAGGGAGCCTCTGAGTGAGTCACAGTGACGGGAACAACTGGCTCCTCCCATCCCCCACAGTCCTTGTCCACCCCTCCCCACTGTAGCATGTGATCTTCTCTCTCTCCTCCCCATCCCACCCCCTCCCCACCACACACACACACACACACACACACACACACACACACACAAAGTGATGTCCTGTCATAATTCAGAAGGCGGATGACTCCCCAGGCCGCTAATTGGATGGGCATTTGGGCAGTGGCTCCCCATCTATTCTGAGCTTTGTGCTGTGCACTAATTAAAACCATCAGCATTGAGTCTTTGCTTTATAAGCATTGGCTTCTCTGTGAAGTCTATTTGAGAAGATGCATCATCTTCTAGCATGCAAAATAGGCTAACCCCTGTTGATGCATGAAGAGAAACACCATTCTTGTGCTTTTAGAAAAAGAATGTGGTTGTTTTTTGTGGGCAGTTACCTCCCTAGCACCTTGGACTTCAATGCGACTTAGTGATTGACACAAGCCCCATGGGCTACCATTTTGAGGGTGGTTGCGGCCGAGCTCTTTGTGTCGGGCTGGGGCTCCCTGATCCTCTAGACCACGGGAGCACAGGTAAGGGGGCCCAAGAAGGTAAAAGGGACCCAACTGGGTCCCTTTTTACATATATGTATGTACATATATATACACACATACGCATGTATACAGAGAGAGAGAGTGAGAAAGACACAGAAAATCCTAAGGAATTGTCCCGCAACATTGTGGGGGCTGGCAAGTGTGTAATCCACAGCATGGGCTGGCCGACTGGGACATTCACCAGCAGTTGACATTGCAGTCTTAAGCCCCGTCCCAGGACAGTCTGGAAGCAGACATTCTTCCCTCTCTGAGGTTTTCGGGTTGGGTTAGGCTCACATTATGGAGGGTGATCTGCTTTACTCAAAGTCTACTGATTTTTATTCAGATCTAATGACTACCTTCACAGCAACATGCAGACTGTTGTTTGATCAGATATCTGGATACCATGGTCTGGCCAAGGTGACCCATAAAATTCACCATCACACATATCTTAGCTAACCAACTGCTCATACCATTCAACAGAATTATTGGTTTTCCGAGTTTCCGTTGGATCCTCACTCTTCTGAGGAAGAAGCAAAGCATTCATGATAACAGCAGAGTGGGAGCCTCAAGTTTAACTTGATCCTCGCTTCTGTAATCCCAGCACTTTGGGAGGCTGAGGCAGCGGATCACCTGAGGTCAGGAGTTCAGTACCAGCCTGGCCAACATGGCGAAACCCTGCCTCTACTAAAAATACAAAAATTAGCCAGGCGTGGTGTGCACCTGTAATCCCAGCTACTCAGGAGGCTGAGGCATGAGAATCGCTTGAACCCAGGAGGCGGAGGTTGCAGTGAGCTGAGATCATGCCAGTGCACTCCAGCCGGGGCAACAGAGCGAGACACTCTCTGGAAAAAAAAAAAAAAAAGCTTAACTTGATGAATAGACCAGCCATAGTTTAAGCAGCAGGAGCTATAGGCTAAGCCACACGAGGTCCCTGCAGGAGGGGACACCCCCCCAACACACACCAGGAGAAGCAAAAAGGTCTTATTCCATCCCATCTTCCTTAGCATCACTGGCAGAGGAAGGGGTGCCTGTCACCCACCTGTGGTAACATCTGCCCACTGCTTTTCTTTTTCATGAACTTTGGGGAAGGATTAAAAACCCAGAAATGTCCTACTTATCAACACAGCTTTACCTTTTCTTTCATTGGTTATATCAATAGCTCTAATGCCAGTTAAACAATGTGAGACTGTTTGGGGCTTCAGTTCTTCAGAATGTCAAAAATCTCACAGCAATATGGATGGTTTGCACAGTCTGTTCAATTTAACAAACACTTACTGGGCAGCTAATATATCAGACATTGTGCTAGGTAGCATGAGAGATCCAGAAATGAATCAAAGTCTCTGCCCCCCAGGCATCTGCCTTCTCTGAAACAACTCACAGATGAGGATGAGAGCACAAGTAGTTCTAGAGTCTGTTGGGTTAGATCATTCCCCCAAGCACTCCTCAGACCCTTGAACAGTCTCCCAGCCCACCCAGCAAAAGGCAAAATCTTCATAGTGACTGCAAGGGCCTATTTAACCCCTCAAGCCTCTTTCATCTCCCTGACCTGCTCTCCTTCCCTGTCCTCCTGCCCCACTCTGCTCTAGCCACAGTGGCCTCCTGTGCACATCAGTGGCCGGCTCACTCCCACAACTGTGGTCTCAACACTTGCTAAACCTTTGTTGGGATTGCTTTTTCTACAAGAGCACACATGCAGGAAGTGACAAATCCACTGCTTTTCCCTATAATTTTTTTGAAGCATTTATTCCGCATCTTCTTAAAAGGATGGCTAAGAAGTCAAAATAGTTGCCTATTCTTAGGCGCAAGTGGTGCTTTCAAAGAGGCTTACATAGCTTTCCTTATCTGGTAGCTGCACAGCACTCCTGTGATGCGGGTTTCCTTATTAATGTATTCTGCATGCCCCTTGTATTTATTATCAATTGCTATGTAACAAATTACCACAAATTTAGCAGCTTTGAACAACACACATGTATTGTCTCCCAGTTTCTGGGAATCAAAAATCTGGATATGGACTGAGTCTTCTGCCGCAGGGTCTCACAGCTGCAATCAAGGTGATGGTCAGGCTGTGTTCTCATCTGGAGGCTCAACGAGAGAAGCAGCTGCTTCCAGGCTCACTCAGGTTGTTGGAAGACTGTCTTTCACTGTAGCTGTAAGACTGAGAGCTTCCGATGTCTTGCTGACTGCCAGCTGGAGGCTGCCCTCAGTTCCCTGCCACATGGCCCTCTCCATAGGCACTCCACAATGTGGCAGCTTCCCTCCTCAAACCCAGCACAAGAGTCAGAGTGATTTGCTAGGATGACAGTCTTATATATGTTATGTAATGAAGTCATACAGTCATCACCCTTGCTATATTCCATCAGTTAGAAGCAAGTCACAGGGACTCCCCAACACACACTCAAGAGGTGGGGATTACACTCAGGTGAAACTATCAGGAGGGAGGATCATGGGGACCACCTTAGAGGCTGCCCCTTTTGCTTCTAACTCGCTCCAGCCTAAATTATCATCCCAAACTAATGGACAGAAGACTCCAAAGAGTGAATATTTACCCTATTTGATTTATTTTGGCCATAGCATGAGCCTTCACAGATTTTCCCAAAACCCTTAGAAAGTGCTGATTTGCAAAGACACTCAGTGCTGGGAGGAGCATGTCCATGAAGAAGACAGGGGTTCTCTGTGTTTTCCTACAGGAAATGTGGCCTGGAAGGGCTGGAACTAGCACTTAACCAAGAAGTAGTTTTAGAGACCAAATAATACCTCACTGCTGCTCCCGGAGGCTTCTAAATCCATATTTGAAGTCATTAGCTCCACATGTCTCAGGGAGAGGCTTCCTGGGCAGTCGGGGCCCTGGGAGCCAACAATTCAGAGTCAAGGCCAGACCAGTTTCCAAAACCCAACCCGGTTATGTTTTCTGCCATAGCTGAAGAGCAGAAAGCCCAGAGCAACAAGAAGCAGGGATGGTGACAGGCAACGCAAAAAACCCTTAAGCATAGATAGAAAAATCTGCACTTCAATGGCAGGCTGTTGTTTACCAGTTTATTGCACTTGACCTGAGAGCTCTGAAATGTCCCTCTCATGACAAATGTCTTAACACTGTGCAAATGAAAAAAAGGACTCAAGAAAAACAACTTCAGCTCACATTCTTTCAATACTCCAGCCTTCCAGTGGCCACAGTTTTACAGCCTGGCTAAAAGGTGATCCTTCTGAAAACTTAATCGCTACGACAAGAGCTTTTCTTCTCCCTTTATAATAAATTGTGAATTTTTAAAAGACAACATGCTGAGCTTTAATTTTAAATGGAGGCACCCTGGAGGTGGTAGAAACACAGCCGCCTTTGACTTTCTATTTGGCTTTGCAGCAGAGAGGCCTTGTGGGCTGCCAAAGTGGGTGTTATTACCTTCAACCTGCCAAAATCACAGCACAGTCCTTCAAGGGGAGGAGGGGAAAGCCAAGGAGCAGAGAGGACAGAGGGTGGGTTTCCGGTGCCACACACCTGTGGGGAACCCAGCCCACCTCCACCAAGTGGTGGAAGAAGAATTTCAGTGTTTTCATCAAGGAAGAGGCTCCAGGAAAAAATGGAGAGCATGAACATTGTGCAGCTCCAGGACCAGAATTTATGTCCTGTCTCCACATTTTACTCTTTGAATGGCTTTGGGCAAGAAGCCCACCTTCACCGTCCTCATCTGTGAAATGGAAATAATACCTACTCCACCCACCAGACAGGCCCAATAAGGACCATCAGTATTAACTGCTTTGTAATGTAGGATATAATAAATTCCTCTTCAAAGGTTTTAGCCTATAAATTGTTAAGTACAATGAGTTCTGAGATCCTCTCCAAGGAACCAATGTATCCGTATGTTCAGCTCCCCTGTTCTTTGTTCTTCATTTTAAAGTTTAACTTCCTTGTTCTCTTTATCTCTTTGCCCCTAGTTTCAGTAAACAACCCCTCCCCCCACCACAGCCCCTATCACCTGCTCTGTCTTGAGTCACCCCTGGTCACCTGCTCTGTCCTGAGTCACCTCTGGTCACCTGCTCTGACCTGAGTCATCCTGAGTCACCCTGAGTCACCTGTTGTGCCAAACTACTCACCCTGCCACTCCAACTCATACCCCTGCTCTCTTTAAAATAGCCAATTGGAATTAGCTTAGACTGTGAAGTCCAACCCTAGCCAATAGGGGAACAACACAGCAGTAGGGGCTACCTGCATCAGGAGTAAAAACCCCTTCCCCTCCTTTGTTCAGGTGTGCTCTCACCATTGCCTCATCCATGAGTTACACCCTTCTACAGAAGTAAAATTTGCCTTGCTGAGGAAATTAAATTTATGTTTGAGTGCTATTTCTTTTGCAGCACTGAAAATTTATTTCTAACAGTAACCTCTAATGCATTTCACAAATAGAAGGTAATATTACCACTATTGGATTAGAGTTTTCCCCTCATTTCCTCCATTTTCCTTGTTTCTTCCATTTTCTATAAGGATTTTTTAAAAACAGTCTTAAGCAAAGTCTTCATAAGATTTGGGAAGTCAGACCTCACATCACTGGGATACTGGTCAGAGGACAGCCCTTGGGTGTCTTCTAGAGTCTCCATTCCCTCCTTCCCATGAGTCCTTTCTGTGATTGGGGTATGGCAGCAACAACCAAGATGGGGGCTCTGAAAGGAGGGCAAGGGTTCTAGGGGAGGAGAGCATGGCCCCACATGGAATGCTGCCCTTGGTCACCCCAGCCCTCTCTCAATTTCCCTCACAACCCACCATCAGGAGCCTCAGAGTAGGCCAGCGTTTGAAACAAGTTTTCAGTGCCGCAAAAGAAACAGCACTCAAACAGAAATTTTTTTCTCAGCAAGGCAAATTTACTTCTGCAGAAGGGTGCAGCTGGCGCCAGACATGATCACAAGAGCACACTGAGTAGGGTGGGGCAGGAGTTTTTATCCCTAATGCAGCAGCTTCTGTAGCTGTGTCCTTTCCCCATTGGCTGGAGTTGGACTGCACAATCTAAGCTGAGACCTGACTGGCTACTGTTTAAAATTGAACAGGGCTAACTAGGCAGGAAGGGAGAGGCTGTCCCTTACAATTTTAGGGTGCAGTAAAGGCAGGAAGGATAGTTGCAGAGTGGGGAATCGAGGGAATAGATGTGAGTTATAGATTAGGACTGATGGGAAGATTGTTTACCATAATTAGAGGCAAGGGGGCATAAAGAACGAGGAAGTTACTCTTTGAAAATAGAGAACAAAGAACAAGGAAGCTGAACAAGCTGACTCTTCTTTGAAGAGGAATCCACCGTACCCAACACCAGAAAGACTATAACCTTGATGAGCGATTTTAAAAACTGGAGTAGTTTGCTAGGGTTACTTTAACAAAGTACCATAGACTGCGGGGCTTAAATGACAGAAATTTATTTCCTCACAGCTCTGAAGGCTGGGAGTCCAAGATCCAGGTGTCAGCAGTGTTGGTATCTCCTGTGGCCACTCTCCTTGGCTTGCAGATGGCGTCTTCTCCCTGTGTCCCCACATGACCACCCTTCTCCACCTTAGCATCCCCGGTGTCTCTGTGTGTCCGGATGTCCTTTTCTCATGAGGTGAGGACACAGTCAGATTGGATTAGGGCCCACCCTAATGGACCTGTTTAAAGGCCCTGTCTCCAAGTACAGCCACATTCTGAGATACTGGGGGTTAGGGCTTCAAGATACAAATTTTAGAGAGGCCCACTCCAGCCCATCACAAAGACATAAGGGTGGTGGCCCCATAATGAAGACAGAGTTGGGTGGGGAGTAATGACACATGAATATGCCCCTTTTGTCATCCTTTTAAAAAGTTGTAGAAGGAATAAGTTAGGTCACATATGTAAAAGTTCAATAAAAGGCCATCGAATGAGAATTGGAACTCTGGAAAATCTCCCAGGTTGTCTTTGTTGACAAACTGGTTTCTCTTTCTCTTCTTTCTACTATTATAACCCCAGGGAAGTGAAATTGACATGGTTTAGCAACCAAATAAAGCCATACGTCACTGCTGCTCTTTGAAGATAATGAAATCTGGCATCGAGATCTTTATCTTTGCAGGAACCAAAGGCCAGAGACTTCTCAGCAAACACAAGTGGGTGTCTAGTATCTGGGGCAAAGGACCGTGAGGCTGGAGAGAGAAACAGAAGGGAAGAAGGGTCCCTTACTGGCTGTCACAGGAAGCTGTGGGATGCAGACACATCCAGGGAAAGGCAGAGGCTGCCCTCCAAGGCTACACGACCTGCAGGCAGCCCCGGACCCCCTGGGAAAGACTCAGGTCTCCACTGAAGGGACAGCCGAACAGAGGGAAATGGAAGTAGAGCCGTGGGGACTCCTGGGAGGGGGAAGAAGGCATAGGAGGGGAGAGTGACCAGGGAGACAAGCCCCTCAAGGTCAGAGAGGGAAGCCAGTGGGTCCCCGAGGGTGGGGTGGTGCAGTGAAATGTACTGTAGGAGGTGGGAGCAGGTGTTGGGAGCACGTGAAAGTCACAGCCAGCCTCAGGCAGCACCACTCAAGTCTATCTCAGTTGCTTATCTGGTCCAGAGAGGTTGAAAGGATGGGAAAGCTTCAAGACTGGATTCTTCGCATCTGCTCTATGACAGAGAAGGTTAGGACCAGAAAGTGGCCTCTGCAAACACAGCCATTTATATGTTTGGACTACTGTGTTTGCTTTGATTTTCCTGTTTCCTAAATAAGAAAGGCTGCTGCTTAAGAGTCCAGTCTGATCTCAACTAAGGGGAAAAGACATTTGTTTCATTTCCATTAAGGGTGGGATGTGGAGAGGGAACAGTCCCTCTTTGGTGACACCCTAAGGCAGGTCCTGGGCATCCAATCAGCTCCTGAGCCAAGAGGGTCAGCAGAACTAGATGCCAGAATCCCAGAGCAGACACCAGAAACCAAGGGCTTCCGGGGCAATCAACCCCCACCTGCTGCCTGAAAGGCTTCCTTTGCCCACTACTTTCCAGGACCAGAGAGAGAAGCATCCCTGCTGATGAGAAAGAACAGACACTCCCAGAGGACAAGGTCCACCTGTCAGGCAGCCACAGCCCAGCATACTCTGGAGTCTGAGGTGGGGGTCAGTTGTGAAGAAAGGGAAGAAGAAAGAAAAAGGATACGTTGTGCTCCAACCACAGGCCAAGGTGCAAAGAAGAGGGGAAAAGAAAATAGCTGGGCCCTGAGACTCATACCTGTAATCCCAGCACTTTGAGAGGCTGAAGCAGAAGGTTTGGTTGAGTCCAGAGTTTGAGACCAGCCTGGGCAACATAGTGAAACCGTGTTAAAAAATACAAAAATTAGCTGGGTGTGGTGGCATGCACCTGTAGTCCCAGCTACTCAGGAGGCCAAGGTGGGAGGATTGATTGAGCACAGCAGGTTGAGGCTGCAGTGAACCATGATTGCACCACTGTACTCCAGCCTGGGAGACAGGGTGAGACACTGTCTCAATCAATCAATCAATAAATAAAAATAGAAGACTTACCTTGCCCACTAGGGAAGGGCTCACTAGTGAAAGAGAACCACAGGGTTCTCTTTCACTTACTAGGGAAATGGCTTCCCCAGAGAATGGTCTTTAATTTCAAATGAGTCCTACACAAATATGTTTTCAGGACCCCAGGATTGGCAGAACCCATGCACCCTCACAGGCACCTCAAAAGTCTCCCCCGGGGCCTACCTACAGTTGAGTTGTCAGATAAAATACAGGATGCCCAGTTAAATTAAATTTCAGATAAACAAGCAGTGGTATTTTCATATCAGTGTGTCTCATGCAATATGTGGGACATGGTAATGCTGTAAAAATTATTTATTGTTTATCTGAAATTCAGATTTCACTGGACATCCTCTGTGCTTTCTTGTTAAATCTGGTAGCCACCAGCAGTTGTCGCTTTTCAAGCTATAAGAGATGGATATGGCTTAACAGGCTGCCAGACAAGATGACATCACAGATGATTGGCTGGGTTACTGCAAGAGTTTCAGCCCTTCCTAGACATGTCGATACTTTTGACTGCCATTTATAAACATCTGATTCAACTGGTTCAACCAGAAGAACAGTTATTGTCCCTGTAACCAGGAATCCAGAGACAAGGCGAGCTCCAGATGCAATGTGATTGATAGTGAGTGTCACGGAGGACTTTCCATCTGTCCCTTTGTCATCCTCAGTGTTGATTCCACCCCTGGGCTGAGGGCAAGTGGTGGCAGCAGGCACAGCGTCCCCTCCAGACACAGCTGTGTCATTGGCATGGCTTCTGAGATGTGGTGGAAGGACAGGACTAAGACACAAGAGCTATTGAGGATCCCACAGCATCCGGATGTCTTCGGACTTATGGCCAGTGAAGAACATGAAGAGAAGGGCAGAGCTGAGTCAGAGTCAGCATGTCAGCTGGAGGAAGTCATCTGACATTTTATGACATGTATTCACATCTGAAGGGAACAATGGGAGTGAGTGCAGCAACCACGAAAACATGCCCCATGGAAACTGGCTGGTGCGTAGCAGTCATAAGCAGTGGGCATGGCACTGACATCCATTGTCCTTAGGTTATTTTCTTTTATTAAAGCATTCATTCTTTTTTTTTTTTTTTTTTTTTTGAGAAGGATTCTCACTCTGTTGCCAGGCTGGAGTGCAGTGGTGCGATCTCAGCTCACTGCAACCTCCGCCTCCCAGGTTCAAGCTATTCTCCTGCCTCAGCCTCCCCAGTAGCTGGGACTACAGGCGTGCACCACCATGCCCAGCTAATTTTTGTATTTTTAGTAGAGACAGGGTTTCACCATATTGACCAGGATGGTCTCGATCTCTTGACCTCGTGATCTACTAGCCTCGGCCTCCCAAAGTGCTGGCATTACAGGCGTGAGCCACCGTGCCTGGCCCATTCTTTTTATTTATTTATTTATTTATTTATTTTTGAGACGGAGTCTTGCTCTGTCGCCCAGGCTGGAGTGCAGTGGTGCAATCTTGGCTCACTGCAAGCTCTGCCTCCTGGGTTCACGCCATTCCCCTGCCTCAGCCTCCCAAGTAGCTGGGACTACAGGCACCCGCCACCACACCCGGCTAATTTTTTTTTTGTATTTTTAGTAAAGATGAGGTTTCACCATGTTAGCCAGGATGGTCTCGATCTCCTGACCTCGTGATCCACCCACCTTGGCCTCCCAAAGTGCTGGGATTACAGGCGTGAGCCACTGTGCCTGGCCTCTTTTTTTAAATTTTTAAAATTATTTTAAAATTTTTTCTGGGTACATAGTAGGTACATGAGTATGGGGTACGAGAGTTGTTTTGATACAGGCATGCAATGTGAAATAAGCACATCATGGGGAATGGGGTATCCATCCTCTCAAGTATTTATCCTTTGAGTTACAAACAATACAATTATACTCTTTAAGCTATTTAAAAATATGCAATTATTATTGACTATAGTCACCCAATTGTGCTATCAAATAGGTCTTATTCATTCATTAAATTGTTTTCTAAACTGTAGGATGATGCTTAAATAATGGACTGAAAGTATGGTTTTGCTCATCCCACCTCTGGGAAATTACCTGTTGCTGACAAATACACCAGGTACAAACCTCTCAGGAGTACTTTCCTCTCTGGCTTTCAAAGGAAAACACTCTGGTTGATTTATGAAAATACTTCTTTGCTGGTTCATCTCAGCCAATGAGACATCACATGAGCTTAACCCTCATTCTCTCTTTTATCTGAGTCTCTTTTATAAGTCACTTCCATAAAGTAGAGGACGATTTATCCAGGAACAAAACTACGTGAACAGGGTTAGATGGTTTTCAAATGTCATTTAAAGACGGTTCTTTGAGAAATATTGCCAAAGGGGCCACATTTTAACACAGTAAGAGAAAATCAAGAAAATACACACTGACAGTTGTATCCGCAGCCTTTCCTAGACTTTCCTAAAAATAAAACAACAAAAAAATATGGAAGGCCATGTCAGAGTTTTAAAATATCAAATGCCAAATCCAATTTTTCAGGTTCAAAGTTTAATTTTCTATGAAATAGGAGGACAGGGTTAACAAAGCTGATGGCAATCTAAAGAAAAAAAAAATGCCTTCTAATATTTTATCTTCTCTCCTACTAAGTAAATATCCCTCCAGGGAGCTCATATCTAGACTAGAGCCTATACTATAAAGGTGAAACCCTTGTGTGCATAAGTATTCTCATGAAATCCTTTTTCCCCAACAGGTCAGAAGACGGTATTTACCAAGTCTCTTCCCAAAATACTTGCAAATGCACATAATCTCAAAGTGTTTTTGAGGGCTCTTCCGATCTAAAATTGGTCCTAGTGACAAGGGGTGTTTGGGGAAATCAAAGGGCTGGCTTAACTATGTAGATCTAGGTCTGGTCTTATTTCTGGCCCATACGATCATCATGACCTTGGACAAATGAAACTTCCTGGGCCTCAAGTTCCTTGTATCAGAAAGGATGGCATTCAGCTGCGTACAACAGAAAACCAAATCACAGTGGCTTATCCAAGAAAAGTTCAATTTTTCTCAAAACTACAGCCTCCTGGGCTGATGCGGCAGCCCCAGGATGACCTCAGCATCTCACTCCTCCTTTCTTTACTCAGCCCCATCCTCAGGCTCTGACTTTCATCCTCAGGTTTGTCATCTTTTGGTGGTAAGATGGTTGCTCTACCTCAAGCTCACAAAAAGAAATGAGGGAAAGCAGGAAAGAAGAAAATCTGCTTCCCCAGAAACTCTGAGGCTGCACTTGCATATCTTATGGACCCAAACTGTGTCCCACGGCTGCCCCTAGATGCAAGGGGCCTGGGGAAATGAGCGGATTCATCAGGTACATTGCAACCCTACATAAAAGGAAAGTTCTGTCAATAAAGAAGAGCAAAATCTACATTTGGTCAGGAAACAGCATTGCCTGCAATATGCCTCATATGAAATAAAGCCTTTCTTGCCCCCATTCTGCTACTCGGTCATTCTTGCACTCAACAAGTAGATGTTGAGTGCCCACTCTCTCCAGGCCATCTTCTAGGTGCTGCGGACGCAATCCTGAATCTATGAACATGATTGGCAGAACAATAAATATTGATTGTCTTGGCCACTCACCAAATAAAGTGCTTCTTGGAAGACTGAGATCTAATGCAAAACAGCAGCTTGACTTTCTCACTCCCTGGCAACAATGCCAAGCAAGAGAAAGCAATGGGTAAGGCCTGACTCAAGAGTCTCACCGCAACCTGCACTGTAGATTCTACCTGCCAATTTCCTCAGCCTTCTCTGGTTTTGGGCTTCAGAATGCCCTAACTCTGGGCCCGGCGCGGTGGCTCACGCCTGTAAACCCATCACTTTGGGAGGCCAAGGCGGGTGGATCACAAGATCAAGACCATCCTGGCCAACATGGTGAAACCCTGTCTCTACTGAAAATACAAAAATTAGCTGGGCATGGTGGCTTGTGCTTGTAATCCAGCTACTTGGAAGGCTGAGGCTGGAGGATCGCTTGAACCCAGAAGGCAGAGGTTGCAGTGAGCCGAGGTCACACCACTGCACTCCAGCCTGGCAACAGAGTGAGACTCTGTCTCAAAAAAAAAAAAAAAAAAGAATGCCCTAACTCTACTCTGGACCATGAGCAAGGATAATCTGTCTTAGAGGAGAGAAGGTGAGGTTATGATTCCAGAGCATTTGGTGACCCAGGAAGTAGACCTGCCTCCTCCTATCTGTCCACAGAGCAGTCCTAGGGGCAATAGGCCATGAGAAGATCATGCCAGGCAGTCCATTTCTATATTACCATGTAAATAAAAACTCAGCTGTGAACCCTGGAGCCTTCGTATTCTGCAGCTGCCAGTGTAAACTGGTACAGGCCTCTTGAAGAACAGTGGGGAAAGGCACTCCGAAAGCATCCACGCCTCCATACCCGCTGATCCAGGGCTCTGATTTTCCTTCTGGGAACCAAGCCTAGGAGAATGATTCAAGCTGCAGAAAACCTTTCTCCACTAAGATGTTCGCTGTGGCATTCAGTATAATAGCACACCAGGGAAACAATCTAAAGATTCATCAGTAGGAGAATATCTAAGTAAATTATGGCACATACACTCAATAAAATGTTATATGACTACTAATTATGGTGGTTACAAAGACTATCTCTTCAAGAAAAATGCTTATGTGAATGGTTAAGTGAAAATTGCAAGATACAGGCCAGGTGCAGTGGCTCACACCGGGTGCAGAGTCTCACTCTGTCGCCCAGGCTGGAGTGCAGTGCTGCAATCTTGGCTCACTGCAACCTCTGCCTCCCGGGTTCAAGCAATTATCCTGCCTCAGCCTCCAGAGTAGCTGGGAATACAGGTGCGTGCCACTGCGCCTGGCTAATTTTTGTATTTTTAGTAGAGACGGGGTTTCACCATGTTGGTCAGGCTGGTCTCGAACTCCTGACCTCATGATCTGCCCACCTTGGCCTCCCAAAGTGCTGGGATTACAGGCGTGAGCCACTGCACCCAACGGTAATGCCTCTACTGAATCTACCAAACTTGATAGGACTCACTCTTTTTAATCTACTCCTAGTACTTCTACAGAACTTAAGAAAGCTCTTGTCTCTGTACCTAGATTTCTATGTTCCAAGAAAACCATTTTCCCAAGTCAATCAGAATATTATGGCAACAGTCCAGATTTCAGGCCAAAAATGCCACCAATTTTCCCTGAATCTCTTGGGCAAGACAAGCAAAAGATTTCTTTTAGCCCGACAGCAGTTTTATTTTACAATGCATAACAGGTATTACCTGCTTTGCCCTTTCTCTTTCCATCAAAATTGCCTCAGTGAGGCTAGCCAATGCATTTGCGAGCAAAGTTGTTATTTCCAGTTTTACCAACTTGTCCCAACCTGTACAAGCAATCACACTGGAGAAAGGAAACTTGTACCACCAGAAGATGGAAATGAGTTCAACCCCAAACTGAGATCTGAGTCTGCGTATTTCAGATTATCCCTCAATTCTTCTCCCAACTTGGGTTGCAGAGTGATGGTTCCTGGAGGTTCCTCAGGACACTGCTCTAAGGAACCCCGACGTCTAGTTATTTCATGAGTATTTCCAGAGCATTTGCCTGGTTTAGAGATCTGTGCTTAGCCTCCCATTACTGGGGACACATGAAAAATTAAGCCCTGGCCTTCAAGGAGCTTACAGTTCAGCCAGGAAGGCAGCTGGCCACAATACATAACCTGCGCCCAAATAACACGAATAAAAGGCTTGGGGTGGGGTGCTGGCTGTGGGCTGAGAAGAGACTTAATCTCAAGGTTTCAAGTTCAAACACAGTAAATAGAGCGTGGACAGGGCAGACTTGCAACCCCATTCTGGAGATTGTGTCTTGTGTTCATGAGGTCTTCATGTCTAAGCATCTAGGTTCTCAACTTTGGGAAACAGGGAGATGGATTTTTTGTTCTTGTTGAGTTAGGGCTCACTATGTCACCTCGGCTGGAGTGCAGTGATGTGATCTCGGCTCACTGCAGCGTCAACTTCCTGGGCTTAAGCAGTCCTTCCACCTCAGCCTCCTGAGTAGCTGGGACTACGGGCATGTGCCACCATACTGAGCTAATTTTTAAATTTTTTGTAAAGATGGAGTCTCACTATGTTGCCCAGGCTGGTCTTGAACTCCTGGGCTCAAGCAATCCTCTCACCTCGGCCTTCCAAAGTGCTGGGATTACAGGTGTGAGCCACCATGCCAGGCCAAGGTAGACTTTTTGAGAATCAGATGAGTATTATGGAAACTTGTCCCAGAAAAGGTTCACATGATAGACACACAAATATTTGCAAATAATTGCAGAAAATTCATGGGCTGCATCCCTCCAAAATTATTCATAAACTTATAAACTTTCAAGAGTACACAGTAAGATTATAATAATTAATATTCAGCATTTTCTGTATTTCATGGTCTGACTTAACCTCCATGCATATGTTCTTTTCTTTAATCCTCGCAACAAAACTATGGCATACAAAGCATTGCTTCCATGGTACAGATGGGGAAACAGAGGCTCAGAGAAGTTACTCACCCCAAACTCATAGAAAGTGGGTGGATTCATGTCAAGTCAAGCAGCCAAGTCTGTGCTGTTTCAAATAACAGCTGAATGAAGTGGATCCCATTCATCACCCTGCCACCACTATTTTAAAGATGAGGAAACAAAGGCCTTGGGTGGTGAAATAACTTGTCTGAGGCCATGTGGACCACAAATGAAGAGCCTTTGACACAGAGGAAGACAGAAGGTAGATAGATGCTTTGAAATCCCAAATGAAACACATTTGTGTGGAAGGTTCTTGAAGCAAAATCCTTCAAGCCTGGCTTGCCCCTGGGGTAGTTGTTTCTGTCTGGTGGGGTGCAAGGTAAGGCTACAATCGGCATGACCTAGAGCATCTGAAAGATCAGGAAGGAGCCCAGAGCCCCAGCCAAGGTGAACGGGAGCTGGAGGAGACTCTCTGTGAGAGCCACATGCCATCCTGGAAGTTCTGAAGCCCAGGCCAGAGCTTGACACTCCAATCCAAAAGGACAAAGGGGAAAGATGAGCAGTGACTCTCTGACATGTAGGAGATGACAGTGTGTCACTGGCTGGTCAATCTGCAGTATGCTGTTATCAACCATAACTTTAACCCCAGCACATGGGGAGGTCATTCATTCCTCCAGGGATGCAAAGAAGCTGGGACAAAATGAGAGAATCATCACTGGCCAGAACCAAGCATCTGCAACAGCTGTTTTCAGAAAGTCAACACTTTCTTCCACAAAGGGTGCAAGGCTTCAGTCATGAAAGATATGTAAGTTCTAAAGATCTAGTGTGCAACATAGGGCATATGATTAAAATACTCCATACTTAAAAATTTACTAAGAGGGTAGATCTGATAAGTACCCTTAGCACAGAAGGAAAACAGGACAAAATGAACAGAAAAACAAAGGTGGCAAGAGGAAACATCAGGAGGTGATGGATAAGATTACGGCATAGCTTGTGATGATGGTTTCATGGGTGTACACAGAGCTTCAAACACATCGGGTTGTATACACTACATTTCTACCACTTTTGTATGTCAATCATATCTCAATAAAGTGGTTAAAAACAAAGAAACAAAACAAAACAGAAGCTAGTCACAAGGAACCACATATTAAATAATTCCGTTCATATGAAACATGCAGAAAACAAATCAATAGAGACAGAAAATAGATGAGTGGTTGCCAAGGGCTTGGGATGAGATGGGGGACTGAGGAGTGATGACTAAAGGGCATAGGGTTTCTTTGGGGGGTTCCAAAAACTGTCTGAAATTGATTGTGGTGACAGTTGTATAATGCTGTGATTATACAAAAATTATTGAATCGTATACTTTAAGTGAATTGAATAGTGTGTAAATTATATTTCAATAAAGCTGTTTTTAACAAAATAAAACATTTCTAAATGCTTCACTTGGAAATATTTTCAAGTCAGTGGCAATACTTCAGTCTCACCATATTTTAGAATGGAAGTGGTAGTGACCACCATACCTGCCAGGCTTGATGCCAAGGATGTTGGCTGTTTCCAAAAGTCAAGTTCATTTTCAGAGGATAAACACCTGCCAACAGTAAAGACAGTTGGAAAATGTGGCTCTGACAGCAAGAGGTTACTTCAGATAGGATCAATCAACAATGCTCTATTTTCACTTGTGTGTGAATCTCATTTCTCATATTAAATCTAAAGGAGATAGGATAGAGCGATGGTTAAATTATAAACTTTAATGGCAAAAATATCCCTGCCCGGCCATTTGCTAGTTATGTGACCTTGAATACATTCTTAACATGCTCTTACAGCCTCAAGTTTCATCCATTTTATGAAATGGATAATATTGATTATTTCAAAAGTGTTACTGGGAAGATTGAACAAAATTATGTGTACAGAGTTTGGCATAGGATAAGTCCTCAACAAAATAGTAGTTATTATTTTTACTCTAAACTTGTGAGGACAAGGACCTTCATGTCCTTAGAATATCCAGCTCAATGTCTAGACATTAAAGCATTTAATGAATAAAGATACCATTTTGAAATTGTATGGCACAATTTCTCCCACAAAAGGCTCTCCACTGATCTATCCATTTGAGCAACAATCCAACATTCAACTAAGCAGATTTTTTTTTTCTCCAGGCCAAGGAAAACCATGTGACTCTCCCAGAATTATTCCTGAACCTGTTATGTGTGAGGGCTCTCTATGCAGTTCAGAATTTACAATTATTTCTACTGAAAACAGAAATAAAACACATTTTTTCCTAGTAGCAGAAAGAACAGAGACATCCCATCTTGTCTCATTTTGATCTCATAAAATACATAGAAAAGAAAAACAAACAAAAACAAAACACTTCAACTGTTCCATTGCTGTGATCTCCAACTGAGTTAAAAAATCCAACAGAACAGAAACCATTGTCTTACTTGTCCAGCTCTCCTCACAGAGCAAATAATTCAGGAACAGGAATCAGGAAGACCCTGCACCCAGCACACTGCCTGGCACAGCATAGCCTCGGTAAGTGACTGTTAGTAAAATCTCATCATTATTTAATGGCAACTTGTAGAAAAACAATATATCACCATTATGTGCTAAAGCCCTGAGAAGGCAGGATCAGCTCTTCTTCCTTCCTCCTCCCCAAAGCACTCTACACCCAGAGCTGGGTAAGCCAATAACCACACTACCACCATCTCCATTGATCCTACGTGGTGGACTTGGCAGAATGTTTCCTGTAAGGTTCCTGGCTTCAGCCTTTCAGAATGTCTGCTCTTGACAAGGTGGAGCTTCTCATGCCAGGGATTGCGAGGGTCAGGGAGGTGGCAGGTGTGTGGCGAGGGGGGTGGGCCTTCAAAAAACAGCCTGGTGTATGTCTCCATGAAAGGAACCAACTCCAAGCAGAAGTGGATGTTGACATCCAGGAGCTTGGGTTTCTCTGATTGTTGACTTTTTTGTGTATCATTTATGTAGGAGGGGGCAGATGAGTGACGTCGCATGAGTATACTGGATGACATGTCTACGCAGATGCAGTGATCCAGTTAATTCAGTGAAGCATCTGTTTTCTGTAACTCACCCACATAATAAAAGTCACACAGTGGAAGCTTTTGTAATTTTGGCCCTGGGCTGCAGGGAAGATCTCGATATCATGGCTGGCACCGTCTCTGAGGGCTTGAACTCCCGCTTGGTTCTTGCCCACCAGTTGCAGTTCAGTTCTTAGTTTATCCTGGAGGTCAGCCTCATAACCTGTAGACCAAATCCGGAGTGTGGCTGGGTCTGCTTGGCTTCTGTGGTGTTGGGCAGCATGGGGCTATTCAGAATTGGTGTGTTTGCCGAAATATTTTATCCAATTTTTTAAACCGCTTTATTGAGATATAATTGACATACAAGAAGCTGTAGATATTTAATGTATACAACTCGATGTGTTTGGAGATAAGCATACACCCATGTAACCATCATCACTACCAATATTAATGCCATAAACTTTTCCATTATCTCCAAAAGTGTCCCCCTGCTGCCTTTGGGTTTTTTGGTTTTCTTTGTTTTTCTTAATCTACCTTCTTAGCAAATTTTTTAAAACACAATATAGTGTTGTTAATCATTTGCCCTATATCGCACAGGAAGTTTCCAGAATTTACTTATTTTGCACACTGAAACTTTACACAAATTGAACTCTTTGGCCAATACTTCCCCATTTCCCCTTCCCTCCAGCTCCTGGCAACTACCATTCTATTCTCTGCTTCTATGTGTTTAACTACTTTAGGTTTTATACAGAAGTGAGATGAGGCAGTATTTGGCTTCCTGTGTCTAGCTTATTTCACTTAGCATAATGTCCTCCAGGTCCATCCATGTTGTCATAAATGGCAGGATTTCCTTCCTTTCTACGGCCAAATAATATTTCATTATATGTGAAGTTGGCCCTCCATGTCCGTAGGTTCCACATCTGCAGATTCAATCAACCATGGATCAAGAGTATTGGGGGGAAAAGCAACAAAAAATAATGCACATTTTAAAGCAATACAATATAACATCTATTTACATGGCATTTACATTGTATTAGTTATTATAAGTAATCTAGAGATTATTAAAAGTAGACAAGACAATGTGCATAGGTCATATGCAAACACTACACCATTTTATATCAAAGACTTGAGCATCTGTGGATTTTGGTGTCTGGGTGTCTGTAACCAATCCCCCTCAGATTTGGGGGAAAATTGTATGCATCACATTTTCTTTATCCATTCACCCACCAATGGACATGTAGGTTGTTTCCATACCTTGGCTATTGTGAATAATGCCGCAATGAACATGGAAGTGAGATACCTTTTTGAGATCTGGATTTCAGTTTCTTTGGATATATACCAGAAATGGGATTGCTGGATCCTATGGCTCTATTTTCTAGGTTTTTATTGTTGTAAAATACACATAACATTAAATTTACCATCTTAACCATTTTTAAGTGTTCAGTAGTATTAAGTACATTCATATTGTTGTGCACTCATCACCATCATCCATCTCCAGAAATTTTCATCTTGCAAAACTGACACTCTCTACCCATTAAACAATAACTCCCCATTTCCCCTCTCTCCAACCCTTAGCAACCACCATTATACTTCCTGTCTCTATGATTTTTATGCCTCATTTAAGTGTAATAACACCAAATTAAATTATTTGTGACTGGTTTATTCCACTGAGCATAGCCATCCTCATGGCTCATCCATGTTGTAGCATGGGTCAGAATATCCTTCCCTTGCAGAGCTGCATAATATTCCATTGTGTGGACAGACCACATTTTGCTTATCCATTCATCCATCAATGGGCACTTGCAGATGTATTTTAGAATTTGGAGATGTGCACTCAAAGCCCAGATTTCTGACTTTCCTTGAAAGCTCAAGAGATCTGATAATGTGAGGCCCTCATTCTCGAATGGCAGCAATGTGGCTGCATCTGCCCTTTGAATGAGCTCTGTAGTCCCCACCATGCCCTGGTGTAGCTCATGTAGCTCTGTAGTCCCCACCATGCCCTGTTTTCTACCTAACTCAGTATGTCACCCATGTGTATAACCTGCTGGATTTTCATATGAGTATGAATCACTGCCCCTCCCTATGTAAATCCCACCACCGGACTTTTATTTGACCTCAGTTTCCAGGCCAGCTGTGCATTTAAGGAAGACTCCACTTTACTGGTGTGGTGGTGTCCGGCTCTGAGGACCAGACCAGAAAGTGAAGATGTCAACCACCTGGAATCCTACCTGGAGTCTACCACACAAGCCCCATCATCCTTGACTCACTTGATACGTCCAGGATGCTCAGAAGCTCTCAGTTATGACACCCCTGAGTGATCCCCTGGCACTGGAACCTTCAGGGACCTTGAGAAGGAAAGCAACCAATCCATTTATCCATCACCTTGGTCCTCAGGGGACAGCGCTCATAATTTTAGCTATGCCATCTCTCTGTTTTCACGTTGGGCTCCACTTAACAATTCCCATTAAATAGAAAAAGCCCTCTAGCAGGAAACATATTCATGAACTTGCCTTGGTAGCAGATTCCAACACTGAAAAACCCTCTGTATTAGAGACTTTTTCATATCCAACCAAAATCACATTTGGAGTAAAGACATTTCATCTGAGCAGATCCTCAGGAGAAATATGAAAGAACTGCTCACTGCTTCCTTGAGAAACACACCCCTTTGTAGACAAAATACTACTGCAGCCTTCTCTTCTAAACAGTAAATCTTATTTCTCAACCATTTAATAATTCTTGAGGCTCTCACCTGAACCTTCTTTGAGTTCTCTGCATCTTTCTGGGTTCATATAACTCAAAACTAGTTGCAGAATTCTAGCAAGTTTCTGGGCAGTACTGAATATAATGGATATTACTTCAGTTTCTAATTGTGTATTCTACTTTTGTACTTGATTTCCAGACCAGAGCACTGTATTATTAACTCATGATCAACCCAGGGTCCACGTGATTTTTTAGAGTTTTTCAGCTCCACATGCATCTACCCTGTCATTGCCCATGACAGACTTAAAAGGTTGGATTTTTTCTCTGCAAACACAATGCCCTTTGCTTGTGTTTTCTGAACTTTGCTTTTGTTGGTTTCTCTCCCCATCTCTCAGCTACCAAGGCCATTTTGAATTCTAAACCCATAGCAAGAGACTGATTCCTGTTGTCCTCATCAGAGTTTAATGAAGTCCTGTGGCGTTTGTGAGGCATGCTGTCTCTCCTATCATCGCCTTCCTGAGAGCTCCTTCCCACCTTCAGCAATGGTGGCTCTGTGATTAACCTCTTCCAACCACTTATGCAGGCCAATCTTTTGTGAACTTTGTTAAGCTAATTGCTGTCCAGGACCATGAGCATCAGCATTATCTGGGAGCTTTTCAGAAATGCAGAATCTCAGGCCTCACTCCACACCTGCTGAGTCGGAATCTGCATTTTAAGAGCACCAGCAACTTATTCATATGGAGATTGAAGTTTGAGAAGTACTGATTTATGTTATCCAATGTTATTATTGATAGGATTATTATTGGGGGAAGAAATGGAAAGCTTTTCCCAAATTATAGCAATAGGTATCAATTTCTATGTCCACCAATATGTCCCAGAAGAGTTGCTAGTTTTATGAGACAAATTTGTTAGAAAGTAAAGATACTATAATTTCAATGGAAATGCATGTCAATTCAACATTTACTGAGTACCTAGTGTAGACTGAGCTATTTGTTGTGAGAGCTGCAGATATGCACAAGCTAGTTCTTATCTTCATTAACTTGCAATCTGGCAGGGCACATACACTGAGAACTCTAACATGCGTTGAACTCTAAGTGGGTTAAACACACGTGCCATGCATTCAAAGGAGGAGGAATGTGTCAGTATTAGCTCCCAAAGAAATAACAATTCGCTTTTTCTCAGGGAAGGTCTTCAGTAAAACATGGTTTGTTCTCTGGTAGCCATGTACACAGTTTGCAGTGCTGTCCCCTCCATAGGTGACTAATTTCACTAAGAAATACAAGTATAAGAAGAAAGCACATGCTCCCATCAGCACATCCATCACTTCTCTTTTCCCCCACCACAAAGAATTATTTTTTCCAAAATGCCAATAATGCTGAGGTTGAGAAACTCGGTGCTAGATCACTCTCATTCAACACCCAAATATGATATAGTATCCCTGTTATGGACTGAATTGGGTCCCCCCAAAATTCCTATGTTAAAGCCCTAATCCCCAAAGTATCAGTGTGACTGTATTTAGAAATAAGTCTTTTAAGGAAGTAATTAAGGTTAAATGAGGTAATAAGGGTGAGACTGGTGTCCTTATAAAAAGAGAAAGAGATGCCAGAGCATTCTCTCTCTCTCTCTCTCTCTCTGTGTCTCTCTCTCTCTCTCCTCATACACACAGAAAAGGGTTCTCACCAAAACACAGCCATGCTAGCACCCTGATCTTGGATTTCCAGCCTCCAGAACTGTCAGAAAAAATATATGTCTGTTTTTTAAGCCACCCAGTCTGTGGAACTTTCTTATGGCAGCCCCGGCAGAGCAATACAATCCCCATATTAAATAATCTACAGTTGATGCCCATCAACTGATGAATGAATAAACAAAAGGTGGCATAGCCTTACAATACTATTGTATTAGTCCATTTTCACACTGCTATAAAGATACTACTTGAGACTGGGTAATTTATAAATAAAAGAGGTTTAATTGACTCACAGTTCTGCATGGCTGGGAAGGCTTCAGGAAACTTACAATCATGGCAGAAGGAAAAGGAGAAGCAAGCACCTTTATCACAAGGCAGCAGGAGAGAGAGAGTGTGCAGGGGAAACTGCCACTTTAAAAGTATCAGATCTCATGAGAACTCCCTCACTATGATTAGTACAGTATAGGGAAAACTGCCACAATGATCCAATCACCTCCCACCAGGTCCCTCCCTCCACATGTGGGGATTACAATTAGGGATGAGATTTGGGTGGGGACACAGAGCCAAACCATATAATTCCACCCCTGATGCCTCCTAAATCTCATATCCTTTTCACATTTCAAAACCAATCATGACTCCTCAACAGTCCCCCAAAGTCTTAACTCATTCCAGCATTAACTCAAAAGACCACAGTCTAAAGTCTTTTCTGAGACAAAGTCCCTTCCACCTATGAGCTTGTAAAATAAAAAACAAGTTAGTTACTTCCAAGATACAATGGTGGTACAGGCATTGGGTAAACATTCCTGTTCCAAATGGGCGGAATGGGGCGAAACAAAATGGCCACAGGCCCTATGCAAGTCTGAAACTCAGCCAAGCAATCATTAAGTCTTAAAGCTCCAAAATCCCCTTTGACTTCATGTCTCACATCACATCCAGAGCATGCTGATGCAAGGGGTGTGCTCCCACAGCCCTTGGCAGCTGCATCCCCGAGGCTATGCAGGGTACAGCCCTTGCAGCTGCTTTCATGGGCTGGTGTTGAGTGCCTGTGGCTTTTCCAAGTGCACAGTGCAAGCTGTCAGTGGAGCTACCATTCTGGGGTTTGGAGGATGATGGTCTTCTCAGAGTTCCACCAGGAGTGCTGCAGTGGGGACTTTGTGTGACAGCTTCAACCCCACATTTCCCCCCTACATTGCCCTAGTAGAGGTTCTCCATGAGGGCTCTGCCCCTGCATCAGACTTCTGTCTGAACATCCAGGCATTTCCACACATCCTCTGAAATCTAGGCAGAGGCCCCCAAAGTTCAACTCTTGTCTTCCGCACATCCACAGGCCAAGCAAGGCTTGGGGCTTGCACCCTCTGAAGCAACAGCCCAAGTTGTACCTTGGCCCCTTTCAGCCTTGGCTGGAGCCAGAGTGGCTGGGACTCGGGGTACCAAGTCCCAAGGCTGCACAAAGCAGCAGGGCCCTGGGCCTGGCCCAGGAAACCATTTTTCCCTCCTAACCTCCTGGCCTATGATGGGAGGAACTGCCTCAAAGATCTCTGACATGCCCTGGGGGCGTTTTCTGCATTGTCTTGGCTATTAACATCTGGCTCCTCTTTATTTATGAAAATTTCTGCAGCCAGCTGGAATTTCTCCCCCAGAAAATATTTTTTTTCCTACTTCATGGTCAAGCTGCAAATTCTCCAAACGTTTATGCTCTGCTTCCCTTTTAAACATAGGTTTCAATTTCAAATCATCTCTTTGTGAATGCATATAACTACATTTTCAGGAAAAACCAGGTCACCTCTCGAATGCTTTGCTGCTTAGAAATGTTTTCTGCCAGATACCCTACATCATCTCTCTCAAGTTCAAAGTTCCACAGATCTCTAGGGCAGGAGCAAAATGCCACCAGTCTCTTTGCTAAAGCACAGTATGAGTGACCTTTACTCCATTTCCCAATAAGTTCCTCATCTCTATATGAGACCACCTCAGCCTGGACTTCATTGTCCATATCACTATCAGCATTTTGGTCAAAACCATTCAACAAGTCTCTAGGATGTGCCAAACATTTGCACATCTTCCTGTCTTCTGAGCCCTCCAAACTGTTCCAGCCTCTGTCTGTTACCCAGTTCCAAAGTCACTTCCACATTTTCAGGTATCTTTATAGCAGTGCCCCACTCCCGGTACCAGTTCTCTGTATTAGTTCATTCTCACACAGCTGTAAAGAAACTACTTGAGACTGGGTAATTTATAAATAAAAGAGGTTTAATTGACTCACAGTTCCACATGGTTGGGGAGGCCTCAGGAAACTTACAATCATGGCAAAAGGAGGAGAAGCAAGCACCTTTGTCACAAGGCAGCAGGAGGGAGAGAGTGTGCAGGGGAAGCTCCCACTTTTACACCATCAGACCTCCTGAGAATTCCCTCACTACCATGAGAACAGCATGGCAGAAACTGCCCTCATGATCCAGTCACCTCCCACCACACATTGGGATTACATGGCGATAAGATTTGGGTGGGGGGACACAAAGCCAAATTATGTCAACTATTCAGCAATAAAAAAGAACAAGATACTGATACTTGCCACAACATGAATGAATCCCATGTTAAGCAAAAGAAGCCTGACACAGAAGACAATATATTGTATGATTTCATTTATAAGACATTCTCATGGGAGTTGAATCTATAGAGGCAAGAAGTATATTAGCATTTGCCTAGGTTTGGAGGTGGGAACTGGATTAACTCCAAGTGGGCAGAAAGGACTGTGTTGGGGTGATGGAAATATTCTAAAACTGACTTATGGGTGATGTTTGCACCATAAACCAGTACATTTATAAAAAATCATTGAATTGCATACTTAAAGTAGCTAGATTTTGTGGTCTGTAAAATATACCCCAGTAAAGGTGTTTAAAATAAAGTTAAATTAAATTTACAAAAGTATTTTAAAATCTCTCCATCCCCCTTTTCTCTCCAACTACCAATCCATTTCTGAGCTTCTATTTACAGCAAAACTCGTTCAGAATGTTATATAATGAAGTATTCCACATTCTTACCCCCGTCCCCACCCCTCCACATACACTAGCTCAGTCAACCAGGCTAACATTAGTCTCATCACGCCATAAAGACCTTCACATTGCCAAATCTGATGGGCAATTTTCAGTATCACCTTACCCCCTCTCAACATTTCATGCCTGGGATCATCCTCAGGTCTCTTCCGTGTCTACAGTCACCCAACTGGTCTTTTTCCTTCATGGCACTCATTTCCTATTTCTTACTGGAAACAGTAAGGGATTGGACATAAGACATGGGTTTTATTCCTTCCCGTGGGTTCAAATACCATTTACACACTCTAGACCCTAAATTTATATCCCCACATCACTTTCTCCTCTGAGCTCCAGATGGTCTGGGCTGAGCCTGAGTAAATCTCATCTTAAATGTCTAGTAGGCATCTCAAACTAAAGTTGCTCGAAGCTGAGCTCTTTAGTCCCTCTCGCCTCAAACCTGTACCCTCACCAGTTCACCGTGTCTCAGTAAACAGCACCATGATTCACCCAAAGACTGAGGCCAAAACCCTGGAGTCATCTTTGACTTTGTACCCTGCCCCTACACAGTCCACAGCAAATCCACTTTGGTCTCATTCAAAATACTAGCAACCTAACCACAGTCACCCTCCACTGCATTCCCTTTGCCAAGCTGCCATTGTCTCTTGCCTGGACTGGTACAGTAGCTTCCTAGGTAATATGTCTTCCACCTTGCTTCCTAGACTCAATTTCCCACACAGCAGTGCTATGGTTTGCATGTGTCCCCCAAAAATATGTGCTGTAAACTTAATCCCAAAGTAGCCATTGATGAAACCATGAGAGCTATGCCCTGGTAAATGGATTAATGCTGTTACCACAAGAGTGGGTTCATTATTGTGAGACTGGGTTTCTTATAAAAAGACTAATTTGGCTCTCTCTTGCTCTCTCTCTCTCACTCTCTCTTAGCCCTTCTGCCATGGGATGTTGCAGCAAAAAGGTCTTTGCCAGATGTAGGTCCCTGATCTTGGACTTCCTAGCCTACGGAACCATGACTCAATACATTTCTGTTCATCATAAATTACTAAGTCTGTGCTATTCTGTTACAGCAGCACAAAACGGATTAAGACAAGCAGCTGGAGCAACACTATTAAAATGTAAATGGCGTTCCCCCCTGTTCCCCCAGTAGGGTCAGCCTGCCTTCTTTGGAGATGATGGCAAATTTAGGGGGTGAGGACAGTCACCCTGTCCTGAGGGGCCAACTAGCTACAGAAGATAAGGACAAATGCGCATGTAATAGTGAGCAATCACAGAGGGCAGTAGAGAATACATGTGGCCCAGCAGGAGGGGATGTTGAGGCCAACGAGAACGCCCAAGAAAGACAGGCAGCTGCAATGTTTCCCCTTGCTGAGACCATGGTCTGGGGAGCCCTTTGAGTGGATCAAGTTCCAGAGGCAGAGGTATCTTTAAAAAAGAAAAACAGAGGCCAGGCACAGTGGCTCACACCTATAATCCCAGCACTTTGGGAGGCCAAGGCGGGTGGATCACCCGAGGTTAGGAGTTCGAGACCAGCTTGGCCAACATGGCGAAACCCCGTCTCTACTAAAAGTACAAAAATTAGCTGGGCATGATGCGGGCACCTGTAATCCCAGCTACTCAGGAGGCTGAGGCAGGAGAATCGCTTGAACTTGGGAGTGGGAGGTTGCAGTGAGCCAAGATGGCACCACTGCACTCCAGCCTGGGCAATAAGAGCGAGACTCCGTCTCAAAAAGAAAAGAAAAGAAAAGAAAAACAGATAACATGAGCAGTGGATGGATGCTGCTGCATCCCACAGCCCCCAGTGCCTGTGCAACAGGCATGCTCAGCACCTCCACAGGGACCTGCAGTGGCACGAAGCTGGGGAGACTTCAGTATGTTCATGAATATACATACCAATGTCTGACTTCATCCAGATCAGTAAAAGAGGAGAAGGGGCTGATGAGCGCACTGTGATTCAATGGCGATCGTGGGCATTGCATGACCAGCCTGAGTGTTCCACTGCTGGCACTCACTGCTGGCCTGGTCAGCCACAGGCCGTGAGCTGCATGCAGCATGAGGCCCAGAGTGGCAGGAGGCTCCTCCCCTTGAAGTCTGTCAGGCTCTGTCCATGGCTGAGAGAAACAGCAGCTACACTTGAAGCTTGCCACTGGCCACATCCCTTTCCAGGCACCTAGGAAGACCTCTTTCATACTAGGAAAGCCTCACTTTATCTCCTGAGACCCTGAGCATCAGTGCAGCAGTATCCAAAGCACCCAGCCGGGGACGCAGTGGGCACAGCTGGATTGCAGAAGGCAGGAAGAGGCCAGCAGCCACAGAGGTCCAGAGAAAGGCACGGGATCCAATCAGCACGAGGACACTCTGCATGGTCCGTGAGGTGTCTGAGGCCACCTCTTCTGATGGCATCTGCTGGGTACAGGGAAGGGAGAATCCAGCCTGCGCCCCACACACATACTCTGCTGATGGAATGTCCACTGTATCCACCCCAAGCACAGGAGCCTCTGCAGCCACCAAGTTTGCAGGGCTTGCCAAAGGGGCCACAGCAGGGGCTGTGGGCACTGCAGGTGCGGTGGGCACATGGCACCCAAGGCTGCAGGCCCAGGCCAGGCAAATGCAGCAAGAACAGAACTGCCACCCAGAAGAGGCAACTCAGGGACTGTGTGGGAGGGGCGGCCGGCAGGTCTTCAGAGAGAGGGCAGTGCCAGCATGACCATCACGGGAGGAGAGAGGACCAGCAGGTCTATTTGGGGGCAGCTGAAGGTGGGGAAGCCGAGAACCTGGAGCCTTGGCTCATCCTTGCTCAGTGAAGGCGACAGGAGCAAAGGAGGTGGAAGCCGGAGAGGGCCACACCCAGAAGGAGGAGAGGAGGGCGGAGCTTCCAGGAAGGAGAGCGCAGTCACCCTGAAACCATCCCCCAGCTGCTCCTTGGCCAGCTGTTCCTGGGGAGAGAGATGCCAAGAAGAAGCCTGGAGCAGCCCACAGGTGCAGACTCGGTTCCTCTCTTCACCAAACCACCAACAGCTGAAGAGTCTGGGACATCTTCCAAATCGAGGGGAGCTGACATGGCCAATCCAGCTCTACAAGTGACAGACTCAGAGGGGTCAGCTCTTCCTGAGGGACTTCAAAGCCAGCCCTCCTCAAGGCAATCAGTGGTCCCACCAAAGGGGTAGGCCGTGGAGAACAACACTGTGGAGCCTTCCTGGAGAGAGTGGAGGGTGGTTAGGGGCTAGGGTTTCTGCTACAGGGATGTTGGAGACCAGGGCAGCTGTAACCTTGGAACCCCATTAAGCTGGAGCCACAGCAGGAAGCTGCAGTTCCTGGACAGGTGCCGGGGAAGCCAGTCCAGCTCTCCTGCCACAGGCTCAACCCAGGACTCCATGTCTCACAGTGCAACAGTGGTCGCTCAGTGGATTCCATGATGTCACTGTGCTGCAGCCCTGTTCCCTGGTCTCCAGTCAGGGGACCACCCTCACACCCATGCTCTGCAGAGGCAGCATGAGGGGCAGCCTTGTCTGGGCTGATCTCAGCTTGGGCTCCCCAAGGCTACAGCCTGGGAAGCATCCCCTGCCACCGCCATCTCCTCTTCTCCCTCTTTTTCTCCCCCTACCCCAGAGCCACTGAGCACAGACAGACAAGCCATAGACAGCAGAACAGGATTCAGGTTTTCCCTCCTGGGATGTTCAGGGGCGGCAGGAGGGAAGCATCTGATTTTGTTGGCAAACAGCGTTGGAAAGTCTGTCGTGTGGACTTAGTGATTCCAGAGGTCTGGGCACTGGAGAAACACTCATGTGTGGGAGAACGTTCATAGCAAAGAAGTTTGCAGCAGCAAATCCTGGAAGCAGCCAAATGTCCCTGAACAGGAGAACAGATGAAGTGTGGGATGTGCACACAAGGGGACTTGGTGCAAAGGGAAGGCGCACAGCAGCAACACACAGGAGCCAGGAGACTGCTGAGGAGACCGCAGGAGCCAGGAGACCGCAGGCACTGCTCAGTCAAAAGGCCAGGCGCAGAAGAAAACGGCCCACACGTGCGGTGGTGGGCGATGGCGGGCACCTGTAACCCCAGCTACTCAGAAGGCTGAGGCAGGAGAATTGCTTGAACCTGGAAGGCAGAAGTTGCAGTGAGCTGAGATTGCGCCACTGCACTCCAGCCTTGACGACAGAGTGAGACTCCGTCTCAAAAAAGAAAAAAAAAAAAAAAAAAAAAAAAAAGAAGAAAGAAAGAAAAGAAAAGAAAACGGCCCACACAGCTCAAACACAAGGCCACGATGAACACAGAAGTCAGGAGCACGCATGTCCGCAGCGTGGAAGGAAGGAGTCACAGCAGGGGCTTTGACAGTACTGGGAATTGCATTTCTGAAGCAAGGTGCAGGTACACAGGAGGGGACCAACGTTATCTTTTCACATTTTAACATTCCTGGTCAGGATGGTCCTTAGGTCACAGTCCACCAGGTGATGGTTGTGATGTGGTTTCATTGCCTTAGAAAGACCTTAAGCAATTGCTTTCACTTAATGTTTTCCTTTTTATGTATGCACAAGAGCAATCAATGTATGACAAAAATCCATTCTGGCTGGTGTGAAGGATCACTTTCAATAAGTAAAGAAATTCTAAGTGACAAGAAAAAAAAATGGAAGCCAAATCACATCACTCTCCTGCTCAGACCCTCTCCATGGCTTCTCACCATGCTTAGCCGGGAAGCAAGGTTCTCACAAAGGCTTTCCAGGCCATCAGGATCTGCCCGGTCCCTCCTCTCTGGTGAATCTTCAGCCCTGGCCTCCCTGCTGCCTTCCTAGCATACCAACCATAATCCTACCTCAGGACCTAAGTACTTGCGTCCCCCTGCCAGGAATGCTCTCTCCCTGGATACCCCATGACTACTCCTCTACTTCCATTTACGAAGACACTCGATGAATCTCAAAGTCTCTTGACATGGATGCATTTGACTTCTCCAATGTCGAAAATTCTAGAAAGGGAAAGCAGACTCATTTCCATGGAAAATCTCATAATCCGCCTATCTATGATTCAAACAGGCCTTCCAAACTCATTTTTTGATCAAATTGAGCACCACCAAGAAAACAGAAACCGCCCTTGTGAGCCTCCTGGCGTGACAGCAGGAATGTGCAGCATTGCCTCAGAGGGATTCTTGCCATATTCTTGCCAAATGCTTTACCTGGATCTAATCATGAGGAAACCATCAGATAAATCTAGATTGTGGCACATTCTGCAAAACAACTGGCCTGCCTTGTCAAAAAAGTCAGTGTCAGGAATAGCAACAACAAAGGCAAGGGAACTGTTCTAGATCAAAGGAGATGGAAGAAACATCACAACCAAGCGCTATGAATGAAATGTGACTGAAATGGAGGGGTGAGCCATAGAGAATAATTAGTCAACTGGGAAATTTTGAATATGGACTGCAGGTTAGATTATATTGAAATAGCGAGTTCGTTAGGTGTGACAAGGGCACTGAGGACACGTAGAAGAATGTTGATACACAGGCAGAAATATGTGCAGGGAGCCTCGTGGCATCTGCAACTTACAAATGTCCCAACAGCAAAAAAAAAAAGTGACAGGGAGCGCATTCGGCAAGACACCAACAATTGGTGAATCCGGGTGAAAAGATTTTGATGGTCATTGTATTATTCCTCTAATTGCTCTTTATGTTTGAAATTTCAAAGTCAAAGGATTAAAAATCAGTTTATTTTCTATTAGAAATAAAATATCATACCTAAGGAAAAAAACAAGCTTGTAAAACCAAAAGAATACTACGGCTTTTTCAGTATGTTAAATAACATGCATAATTTGAAAAATGACAATGAAAATGAATGCAACAACGACACCAAATTCTGCCATTAAAATTGACTGATGACTATGGTGAGGAATAAGACAATGGTAGAACTTTGATGTAGCGTCAGAACCAAAATCCTTTAGTATTACTCCTTTTGAAGTGCTGAAATTTATTTCCAGCAATAGTCACCTGGATACATTTATAAGATGTTGTAACTATCAGGTTCTATTTAATTTTGCCAATACCTGTCATCAATACTACTCAACATTAAAATTTATTTTAAAAGTACTTAAGGTCTACAGTGTCATAAGAAAGACAAATATGGCAACTATTTCTGCAGAAAACAAAACACCGGAACTAGTAAATATTAAAAATGTCCCTCAGAAAGTGGTTTTCAGGACAGCAGTACACATAACTGTTTTATAACAAAGCATTTAGCTCAAAAGTTTTCTAATTATCATGATTTAAAACTTGAACTGTCATTTTATGTTCAGGAATTTGATTTGTATAATTCATTTAGAATGACTGCTGTCATTATTATGAACAGGAAATAAATAATACAGTTCTTTTTTTTTCTTACTTGAGGAAGTACTGCTGTTTCTCATTCACACAATAGCACTGAATTGTTAGCAGCCCTGGTTAGGTTTGGTGAGCAGAGAAACAATAATGGTAAAGATAATGACAAGAATACAATAGAGGAATGAAAATACAGACAACGGAGTCAGAAACCTAAACCACTGTTAGCACATTGGTGCCCTTTTTAAAATCAGGGACAATTAAAATAGCTTGGCAATCTTTGAAATGCTGCTTATGTGTTTTAGCTCTTTCTTAACTCATTTGAAACAACCAAGAGTATCTTATAAGACTAGATTCGTGCCCATATGAATTAAATTTGCAATCAATATTTAAATTTGGGAGAAATCAAATTTGTTAAATTCCTAAGTTCTTTATTTAATCATTGTGTAACTAGTGTCTGAATATGTAGAGGAATGTTGGTTGTTTGAAGATTAATAAACTGGACATTAACAAAGTAGAAATCATATTATTTCTATCCATGCACAAACATCCCTGAGAAATTCCAGATTCTACCAAGATCAACCTCACTACATGCAAGACCTGGTGCCCAGGCCATATACAAAGGCTAGGGGTTCAGAGGGTGCTTGGCGTGAGACCTCTGCCCAAGAGCAGCACTTGACACTAGATAGAAACCAGCCATGGGGGTCAGATCCTCACTCCTAGAGTCTAAGATAAGCAGCATCAACCATCCATGGTATAAAAGCAGACAGGAATGGAAGAATGGAGAGACACCTGTTTGCAAGAAGAGTGAAGTCACTGCAATAAGGAACACCTACTCCAAGCAGCAGCAAGGAACCCTGACACCACAGGTGCTGCAGGTGCCCCAGAGCTGCTGCTGAGCTCCGAACATCAATGAATGACAGTCCAGCATCCCATGAGCCTGCTGCAGTGACCTCCTGGATGTTCCACTTCTCTGCAGTGCCATGGGGAAACCCAAGAACTCAACATAGAGTGGGATCCAATCTACGAGCCATTCAGGAAACACATAGGGAGCAGCTACCATTGTCACCAGTGCTGTTCCAGGCACTGAGGGTGGATGAAACGTGCCTTCTCAACCTCGAGACTCTTGTAATCTAGCAATTTAAATACAATGTCCTAAATGCTTCAACAGTACATGAGCCAAGTGCTATAGGGACAGCTAGAAGGTAATGATTAATGACTCAGGAGCCAGAAGCAGTAGAAAACAAGGATCAGAAAAGACTCCAGGGAGAATGAGCCATTTGGATTTGCCTTGAAAATCACCATAAGGGATTTTACCAGGATGCAAAAAAAAAAAAAGAGGGAGTGCAAACAAGTGGCACAGGGGGCAGCAGAACCTGGGGGTGGGGGTGGGGGTAGGAGGACAAACTCATGCCTATTTTCAAATCCTGCTGTATGCTCTGGAGCAAGCTGTATAAACTCTCTATCTCTCAGTTTCCTGTCTGCAAAATGCGGATAAAACTAGTGCCTACTCTAAAATTAGGACAAGGATTAAGTGAGTTAAAGCACATCACGTTCTCAGATCAGTGCTTCACCTGTGACTCAACTCAACCATGTCAGCAGCCATCATCGCCATCTCCACACTTGCTAATTTAGCCACTCCCAACTCTCCTTCCTTCCTTCTGCTGTTGGTCATTCTTGGGCCACCTCAGTCTCTGTTCTGCCCACCTGTGTGTGCATTTTGGCTGGGTGCCTTCAGGCTGCTCTCTTGCCCAGTAAGGCAGCCAGCTTTCCAAAGGTGTTCTGCTCCTCTGTTTGCCAGCAGCACCTTCCCGCATGGAACACCTCCCAGGCCAGATACCCCATCAACCTCAGTGGGTCCAGGGAGTGTGACTTAGAACAGGAGCGCTTCATTTTGAGACAGGTTCAAATCCCAACTCTGCCTTTTACTACCTTGTACACTGTAAACATTCTGAGCCTTAGTTGTTTTTTTTTTTAATCAGTAAAATGAGGGTAACACTATCTACCTCATAGGGCTATTGTAAAGCTTAAAATAAAATTCATACATACAAAAATAAGTATGCAGAGCTGTTCCACCCAATGCCCAACACACAGTAAGTGCTCAATAAATGGTGGCATAAACACACACACACACACAAACCCACTTTGTGGGTATACAACTGTATACAAGTTGCTAGGTATTTGCTCATTTTTCTGTCAACAGAATCATCACATTTGCTGTGATGCTGCTCGGTATTTTCCTAGATAGAAAGGAACTCTTCCTCAGCCTGGAATGTATATCCCATATGCCTCTGCTGGGACTCCCCTAAGTGTATAGACTCTGCAACAAAGAAAACATTGACGAGAAAGCTTCCATACACCACCCAGCTTCCTTGCATGGTATCACATGCCATGATGGAACTCACGGAAAGGAGACTCCAGAAACAATGGGGAGCAAGCTGAGGAGGGGCCCCAGTCTCTCCTTTCTTCCCTCCTCCCACCCTCACCCCCAGTGTTCAGAGCCTTCAGTTTGGTCATCTTCCTATCTCAGCTAAATGCATTCCCTGAAAAGGAGCTGAGAAATTCACTAGCACTAAGACTGGATGGAAAAACACACACAAGATTCCCAGGAATATTTACATCTGAGCAGATGGGCAAAGCAAAAATCAAAGGGATGCAGGTTAATTAGGGAATTATGGGCCTCAGGAATGGCAGGAAGGAAAAAATATTGTGTAACTGGGAGATGTTCCCAGGGCCACCGTAATTAAATCACACTAGGCCTGTCCCAGGTGTGGCGGCCTGTGGCCGGTCAGAGCAGGAGGCAAAAACGAAAAATAGGTTTCTTATTCGTCTTAAAATTAAATTAGAATGTAAAAGACAAGCCTGACAGCTTTGAAAAAGAATGAGGTGGAGATCCATGAGCTGATATAGAAAGAAACAAAAAACAGAAAAATGCATGATACAAATCAGTATGCATAGAATGAATATCCATATATATGTTCCTAGATGCGTGGAAAATTGCAGAAAGACACAAAGCAAACTGGTAGGAACGGCTAACTCTGCGGAGGTAGCTTGGAGGACTGGAAATCAGCAGTGAAAGAGAAAGCCTTGTCTCTGCTTCTCCACTCATATTCTTTTATTCTATCAATTTTTTAGACTATGTGTACGTATCACCTTTTCAATTTAAAAAATAGGTTAGAAAAGATAGCATGAAAAAATTCAGTGAGCTGTGAAGTCTTTTAATAAAACCAACAGCGTGAGATGTAATTCTTAAAAGACTAATGAGAGACCACAGTTAGCAAAACGATGCCATGAATAAAACCCCAAGTCAAAATATTTTGCTAGGATCCAGAATTCACATTAAATTCTGTGATGTAAAGTGTCATTAAAGGTGACTGAAGAGCCAGGGGAATGGAGAGGAAAGATCCCAATGCTTGATCTGGCTTTCTTTCTTTTTTTTTGAGACGGAATCTCGCTCTGTCGCCCAGGCTGGAGTGCAGTGGCGTGATCTCGGCTCACGCCATTCTCCTGCCTCAGCCTCCCGAGTAGCTGGGACCACGGGCACCCGCCACCACGCCCGGCTAATTTTTTGTATCTTTTAATAGAGACGGGGTTTCACCGTGTTAGCCAGGATGGTCTCCATCTCCTGACCTCGTGATGTGCCTGCCTCGGCCTCCCAAAGTGCTGGGATTACAGGCGTGAGCCACCACGCCCGGCCAATCTGGCTTTCTTAATGATGTAGGTTTTTCTCTTAGAAAGAACATCCACCACATTTCCATACCTATTTTTGAACAACACGACAGGGTTTCAGAACTCATGTTCTTCATTAGTCAAATTCACCCCTGCCCCACCTCACCATGCCTGCCTTCAGTCCTAAGACTGAGGATGAGTTCTGCAGGCACCAGCTGCTTTGTTCCTTATAAATAGGGGTTTCCCAGCTAGTCTGGAGTGATGAGTACTAAGACGGGTCAAAGTCCAAAGTTGCAGACATGTGGTTGTGTAAGTATGAATGTTGCATATTCTCAGACCTGATCATCATACCCTTAACTTAGAGACTGCTCAGAATTTTTGCTCAGTTCCTCATGTTTCTGCTTTGGGGATTTGGTGATTACATTTGTTGCTGAAGCAAAGCAAAACGCAAGCCCCTCAAGTCCTGAAAATCAGAAAATTTCCCAGTGGAAATTATGAAGGAGGGGGAGAAAGAAATTTTAAAAACTTCACATCTTGACCAGCCAGACAACATCAATTCCCAGAGATGTTGAGAACAGCAAGAAAAAGTACACCTGGAGAAATTACATAGAAATACTTTGCTTCCCCAAGTACTACACAACTAAAATTAAACTGAGGGAAAAAAAAAACTAGCTTTGAAATAACTATTGACATCCATAATACCCATATCCTCTAGGCATCATGAAAGTACTAAACAAATTGATGAACTAAAAAGGCAGCAGAGAACCCAAAGAGGCAACTGACAAACATTTGAAGGCAGATGGGTCTACGGAATCAGAGAGTAAATTCCACATTCCAGGTGGTTTCCTAGTAAATTTCTGTAAGCATGCTGGCTCCAACATGCCAGTGTCATGTGTTAAGATATCGATCTAGAGAATCAAATTCACCAGCTGAAGAGTCTTCTGTACTTGGCATTGTGGGACATAACAGAGAGACTCTCTATCCTTAAGAAATTAGTCTTTTAAACTTGGAACCAACCCAAATGCCCATCAATGATAGATTGGATAAAGAAAATGTGGCACATATACACCATGGAATACTATGCAGCCATAAAAAAGAATGAGTTCATGTCTTTTGCAGGGACATGGATGAAGCTGGAAGCCATCATTCTCAGCAAACTAACCCAGGAACAGAAAACCAAACACTACATGTTCTTATCGTAAGTGGGAGTTGAACATTGAGAACACATGGACACAGGGAGGGGAACATCACACGAGGCCTGTCGGAGGGTGGGGGGCAAGGGGAGGGAAACCATCAGGACAAATACCTAATGCATGTGGGGCTTAAAACCTAGATGATGGGTTGATAGGTGCAGCAAACCATCATGGCACATGTATACCTATGCAACAAACCTGCACATTCTGCACATATATCCCAGAACTTAGAGTTTAAAAAAAAAATAGTATTTTAAGAGAGATGTATGGAGATGCATTGCAACAAGTAAAATAACACCCTGTAGAGAACAAAATGAGAGTGAAAGCCTTTGAATTTTTTTTCAAATAAACATCTATAAACAGTTTTCAATATGTGCCATGCACAATGCTCAATGCTCTAAATTCATTGTCTTATTTAATTCTCACCCTATCTCTATTAGGTAGATGCTATTGCTGTTCCCATTTCACAAGTGATAAAACAGAAGCTTAAAAAGATCAGGTAACTACAAAGTGCAGAGCTCAGGCTCTTAACCACCAGAAGAGATGCTCAGATTTCCTGATCATTTTATCTGATACATGCAACAATCAGAGCTATTAATCTACAAGCCACACGTTGTCAGGCATTGAATCTTTACTCAGTCCTCAGTCAACATCAAAACCACACTCCCCAAATCTACTAAATCTTTCTATCATTTATCAGACGGCTCTACATGCAACTGTGCTAAAAACGAGGTGCCAAAACAGTCATCTCTGTTGTTTGAGGTCAACTTGTACACACTTCTTTGTCAGTTTGATATAGTAAACATAAAACTCACCAAATGCACTCACCAGAAATGAAAGGGAAGCAAGTTGTTCTAAGTTATCTAACATTAGATTGTTCCATTTAACATAAAGAGGTTATATAAAATTTTATTTCTTTTTCCTTACCTTAAAATTTTCTGTTACTTACATAACAAAAATAAGATCAAATAAAAAATACATTTCTCTTATATAATAAATGTGTTTTGGGAAAGTGGCATATAAACAGAATAATATCTTCAATGCACTGGAGAAATTAGTCATTGGAGAGAAGGTTATAATGAATCATTTTGTAATGTAAAGAATTCTTTTATGTGAATGTATTTATAATCTACCCTGTACCAAACACATGTTTCGGGCAACTTAGGAAGATACATATAATCCCAGATAAAATAAATTTTGAAAATAAGTAATGAATTCCAGGCAAATGGAAAATAATGGTAGAAAAGGGCAGGAGGAAAATGAATGCAGGAAACCCATAAAGGTCTATGTACTTCGCAGAGGTGGGCCCCAAATTTAGCTGCAAGCTGTCTCCAGCCCCAGCACCTAAAGGGACACATGATCAGTTACACAATTGTAGGCGTCTACACGATTTTAGAAAATCAAACCCACCAAACTGGTTGCTGTTTTCTGAGTGTTTCCCACACCTCCTGACCAAAAGGTGATCCTAGATCCCTCTGAGACCCCACTTCCCTCGGCTCCCTCAGTGGAAGGCCGCTCTTTCTCCCACCCCCACCTACAGCAGGACACCTCAGAGTCAGTGTCATCCCCCAGTCACGGTTGTTTCCAGATCATTTCTTGGCTCCATTCCACCTCAGCTGTCTGCTGTGCTCTCCGTGCACCCCTGCATCTTCATACTGCCCTGCTGAAATCACCCCTGCAGACTTCCCCAGTGCAGAGTCTCCACCCTGACTCCACACTAGAACCACAGGTCACCAAATTCCAGTCCCTGGCACCCCTTCCCCCGAACCCTGAAAAAGCCTAACTTAATTGACCCCAATTGGGGCCCAGGCATCGGTCCATTTCTAAGAACCCCAGGTGTTTTCAATACACAACCAGAGTTGAAGACTATGGTTTCTCCCTGACCATTCTTTCTGTTTCATTCCTTCACTCCAGCTGTGCCTGCTTTTCAACATCCTTGGGTCCTCTGATTCAGTGACTCTCTCCTTTGCTCATATCCATCCAGCCTCTCCTCTTTTTCCCTCTCATGCTTTCTGTCTCCCTGCCTGGTTTCAACTCCATGCCTCATCGCTTCAGCTGCCCCTTCACTAGTATCCTAAACTACCTTGCTCTGTTGTGCTTCCGTAACAACCACCCAAAACACCCCAATCTAAACCAATCCAACTGTTCTCTTTCTCCATGTCTACACTGAGACTTCTGAGCAGTGCTTGCGTGGGGAAAGCAATACTCTTCAAGTCAATTAAAATTACTTTTAGCAAATTAAAAATGGAACGGAACTTCCTTAATAGAATAATGGAATTTGCAGCAATTATTTGTGTACATAAAAATTCCAAGTAAATCCTTGTTAAACTATTAGAATTAAATATGGTCATGTGCCACATAGCCATATTTTAGCCAACAATGGACTGCATTTTCTACAGCGGTCTCATAAGATTATAATGTCTCCTTGTGTTGCCCAAGCTGGTGTAGAACTCCTGAGCTCAAGCAGTCTGCCAGCTTTGGCCTCCCAAAGCGCTGGGATGACAGGCATGAGCCACCACACCCAGCCCAAATTTAGCAAGTTTTCTAGGTAGATTGTCACTATACAAAACTCAATTTTATTTCTCTATCCCGGCAACAAATAGTTCAAATATGAAAAAAAAAGTTAGATATCATTTACTTCATCAAAAGTTATCAAGTACTTAGGAAGAAATTTGACATTTTATACAATTGTCCAACTGAAATTAAAAACTTAAAGTCACCCAAAAACTAACACACAAAATGTTTTAGTGGCTTTATTCATAATTGCCCAAATTGGAAACAACCTACATCTCTCTCAAGTGGAGAGTGGATAAACACACTAGGGTACCTGACTTTGTTAAAAGAAAACCTAGACAGATTACATTTAACAGAGTTTAGCTGAGCAAAGAACAATTCATGAATTGAGCATCCCATAGAACCAGAATCGCTTCAGAGAAGCTCTGGCACCAGAATCGCTTCAGAGAAGCTCTGGCACTGCCGCGTGGTTGGAGAGGATTTATGGCCAGAAAGAGGAAAGTGAATTACAGAAAACGGAAGTGAGGTACAGCAGCAGCTGAATTGGTTACCGCCTGGAGTCTGCCTTATTTGAACACTGTTCAAGCAGTCGGCCGCCTGTGAGTGGTTGAAGTACGGCTGCTGGGATTGGCTGCTTGTTACAAGAGTGAGTTGCAGGCTGTTTATACATCCAGTTAGTTTACACTTCACTATGTACAGCAAAACCTCTAGGCTGAACTTATAAGGAGGCAGCTTTAGGTAAACTTAATTTAACACCTTCAGTGGAATATTACTGAGCAATATAGAGGAATGAGCTAGTGGCACACACAAAATAGATAAACTCAAATGTGCTCCAATGAAGCCAGACTCAAAAGGCTACATGCTGTATGAGCCCATTTATATGACGTTCTGGAGAAAGCAAAATTATAGGAACAGAAGACAGATCAGAGATTGGCAGGACAGAGGTGGGAGGAAAGTCTTACTAACAAATAGGGCAGGGGATCGATAGGTCTGTTCTGTATCTTGGTGGTGGTGGTGGTTACATTTGTAACCATTCAAAATTGCTACTTATATTTCCTGTGGTATTACAAATTCCTGTGCTTAAACAGTAGATTCAAAATAAACAATGATAATATGGTGATTGTAAGACAAAGAAACAGAACTTAAATTATTTACATTTCGTCTTTCTATGAGATCACTTGGAAATTTAGATCAGTGTTGAAATTTTTAAAACAGTAAGAGAAAAAGAATGAGAACTGAGGTTTCTGTAGCAGCTGAATGTAAATTTTTGTCAATATATAAAATATTTTAGAAAATTTGGTTGGTATCTTTAAAATTGCAATTGATTCTTTTTAAAATTATGAATTGTTTTAAAACTTCAGACTAAATTAAGAAAATGCAATATTACATCATTGGTACAACGGAGAGCTGCCTAAATTATACCTCTTGCAGTATGTTCAGCTTTATCAAAATTTATTTATTAGTTACAGGATATTTTTAAAGAATTTCTGTAACTATTTTCATATTTGTTGCTTTATGTGTGAAAGAAAATTTTGAAATTAAAATTAGTAAAAATATTCCTCAATCAATTATGAGGAGATAGGTTGAAAAATCCAGTTATACTCTCTAGAACATGAATATACCATGAAGATAAATTTTGACAGTTATTGGCAAATTTGCAGAAGTAAGGCTTGAAAACAGGAGTCATGGGGAAAAGATCATCTTTTCAATAAATGATGTTAAGTTAACTGGATATCCACATGGAAAAAGAAAGAAAGAAATTCACTTCTACTCCATACATAAAATCAATTTAATGTAGGAGGTGGGACATCTGACTATCACAGAGTAAAGAAGTCAGCAAATTCTCTCTCCAAAAAAGCAAGTATAAAACTGGACAAAATTATTAAAAACCAATAATTTTCTGGCTCTGGAAATTTACCAAAGGCAAACAACAACAGAGGTATTTAGTAATGAAAAGTTGCTAGAACTTTGGGGAAGGAAGAGTAAGAGTCTTTGGACTTATTGCTGGGAATAGCTCCAAAACCCTACCAGCCTGGTCAGCCAGGTAGTTTTGTCAGGTAATGAAAAACAGTAACATTACTGCTGACTATTGATGGGTTTAAATCACACATAGATATTACATATATATATATGATGTAAATATGTATCATTCTATGTTTATACATATGTACAGTTGGCCCATTAACAACACAGGTTTAAACTGCACAAGTCCACTTATATGTGAATTTTCTTCTGTGGCTGCCACCCCTGAGACAGTAATACCAACCCCTCCTCTTCTTCCTCCTCAGCGTACTCAAGGTGAAGATGACAAGGATAAAGACTTTTATGATGGTCCACTTACGCTTAATGAATAGGAAATACAGTTTCTCCTCCTTATAATTCTCTTTTTTTGCAGGGGGGGATGGAATCCCACTCTGTTGCCCAGGCTGGAGTGCAATGGCTCCATCTTGGCTCACTGCAACCTCCACCTTCTGGGTTCAAGCGATTCTCCTGCCCCAGCCTCCAAGTAGCTGGGATTACAGGTGCGCACCACCACGCCCAGCTAATTTTTGTATTTTTAGTACAGACACGGTTTCACCTTGTTGGTCAGGCTGGTCTCAAACTCCTGATCTCAGGTGATCCACTCGCCTTGGCCTCCCAAAGTGCTGGGATTACAGGCATGAGCTACCTCACCCAACCTCTCCTCCTTATCATTTTCTTAAGAACATTTTCCTTTTTTTTCTGGCTTACTTTATTGTAAGAATACACTCTATAATACCTATACAAAATATGTGTTAAGCAACTGTTGATGTTATCTGAAAGCTTCTGTTCAGGAGTAGGCTATTAGTAGTTAAGTTTGGGGAGAATCAAAACTTATTTTTTCAACTGTGCAGGGGGTTGGCACCCTGAACGCCTGCAGTGCTTAAGGGTCCGCCGTGGTCATTCTATGTATATATATGCCAATAAAAGCACAAAGAAAAGAAAAGGTAGTGGATTTAAATTGAAGCGAAGTTTCTACATTTGACTAGAATTAAGTCAACATTAGTCTGAAATAGGATACTAACAAGTTGATATGCATATTTTAATCACTAGAGTAACTACTATGGAAATTATTATAAAATGCAGTTAAAAAGTCAACAGAGGTGAATTAAATGCAAATGGAGGAGTAAGGACCTCGAAAAACCCTCTTCTTCATAAAAACTATGAGAACACTGTGCAAAAAGTGTCAAAATTAACTTTTTCAAAGCTCTGGAAATCAACCAAAGGCTTGAGATAATCTAGGAGCATGTATGCTAGAAAAACAGCTGATCATCTCCCTATGGAAAGGTGAGGGAAGAGTGGGAAGGACTTTATATCATGAATTGAATGCCAGCTTAGCCACAGTAGAATAGAACATCAGGCAAATTTCTAAGATTTTTGACTCCAATCTCTGGCTCCTAGACAGCATCTCTGGACCTGCCTAGGACCTGAGGGTACTTGCTGCCCTGAAAGGAAGGACACAAAACCCGCTGGCTTCACCACTTGCTGATTGTAAAGCCCTAAGGCCTTGAGTGAACACAGGTGGTAGCCAGGTAGTGGTAAGAGCAGGCCTTTGGCAAGTGGTAAGAGCAGGCTGCGCTGGCTTCAGGTCTGACTCAGAAGTGGTGGCCACAGGAGTGCTTCCATCACCAAACCTCCAGTTCCAGGCAGCTCAGCACAGAGAAAGAGTGACTTCATTTGTTTGGGTGAAAGAAATGGAAAAGAACAAGAGTCCTCGCCTTGTAATCCAGAGAATTCTTCCAGATCTTATCCAAGACCACCAAGTTGGTACCTCCATGAATCTGAAAGAACCACAGTATTGTTGGGCTTGGGGTCCAAGTCTCTTTGAATATCTGGGAAGCCCTGTCATGAAGGATAGGCACAAAAAAAGCCCAGGCTCCAAAGACTACAATAAATACCTAACTCTTCAATGCCCAGACACCAATGAACACCTGTCCACAAGCATCAAGATAATCCAGGAAAACATGACCTCATGAAATGAACTAAATAAGGTACCAGGAACCAATCCTGGAGAAACACAGACATGTGATCTTTCGGACAGAAAATCCAAAATAGCTGTGTGGAGGAAACTCAAAGAGATTCAAGATAACACAGAGAAGGAATTCAGAGTTCTATCAGATAAATTTAACCAGGAGATTTAAATAATTAAAAAGAATCAAGTAGAAATTCTAGAGTTGAAAAATGCAACTGACACCAGAGTCACCTAATAAGCAGAACTGATCAAGCAGAAAAAAGAATTAGGAAACTTGAAGACAGGCTATTAGAAAATATACGGTCAGCAGAGACAAAATAAAAAAGAATAAGAAATAATGAAGCACACCTACAAGATCTAGAAAATAACCTCCAAAGGGCAAATTGAAGTTATTGACCTTAAAGAGGGGGTAGAGAAAGAGATAGGGGCAGAAAGTTTATCCAAAGGGATAATATCAGAGTACTTCCCAAACCTAGATAAAAATATCAACATTCAAGTACAAGAAGGTTATAGAAAACCAAGCAGATTTAAACCAAAGAAGACTATTCCATGGGATCTAATAATCAAACTCCCAAAGGTTGAGGATAAAGGATCCTAAAAGCACCAAGAGAAAAGAAACAAATTACATACAATGGCGCTCCAATACATCCAGCAGCCGACTTTTCAGAGGAATGCTTACAAGCCAGGAGAGAGTGGCATGACATATTTAAAGTGCTTAAGGAAAAAAAACTTTCACCCTAGAATAGTATATCTAGGGAAAATATCCTTCAAACATGAAGGAGAAATAAAGACCTTCCCAGAAAAACAAAAGCTGAGGGTTTTCATCAACACCAGACCTGCCCTGTAAGAAATGCTCAAGGGAGTTCTTCAATCTGAAAGAAAAGAGTGTTAATGAGCAAGAAGACATCATCTGAAGGTACAAAACCCACTGGTAATAGTAAGCACAGAATACTACTACACTGTAATTATGGTGTGTAAGCTACTCTTGTCTTAAGTAGAAAGACAATGATGAACCAATCAAAAATAATAACTGCAACAACTTTTCAAGACATAGTACAATAAGACATAAAGAGACACAACAAGAAGTTAAAAAGCAAAAAGATGAAGTTAGTGTAGAATTTTTTTAGTTTTCTTTTTGCGTGTTTGTTTGTTTATGCAATCATTGTGAAGTTGTCATCCGTTTAAAATAATGAGTTATTAATAGTATTTGCTACCCTCAGGATAACTTCAAATCAAAAACCATACAATGGAGACACAAAAAATAAAAAGCAAGAAATTAAATCATACCACCAGAGAAAATCACTTTCACTAAAAGGAACACAAAAAGAAGGGAAAGAAGAGAGAGAAGACCACGGCACAAACAGAAAATAAACAACAAAATGCCAGGAGTGAGTCTCTACTTATCAATAATAACATTGAATGTAAATGGACTAAACTCTCCAGTCAAAAGACATCGAGTGGCTGAATGGATGAAAAAACAAGACCCTATAATCTGTTGCCCACAATAAACAATTCACCTATAAAGATACACGTATACTTAAATTAAAGGGATGGAAAAAGATATTTCAGCATTTTGGGAGGCCGAGGCAGACAAATTACCTGAGGCCAGAAGTTCGAGACCAGCCTGGCCAACATGGCGAAACCCCGTCTCTACTAAAAGTACAAAAAATTAGCCAGGTGTAGTGGTACATGCCTGTAATCCCAGCTACTCCAGAGGCTGAGGTGGAAGAATGGCTTGAACCCAGAAGGCAGAGTTTGCAGTGAGTTGAGATTGCACCGCTGCACTCCAGCCTGAATGACAGAGAAAGACTTCATGTCAAAACAAAAAAAAGAAAGAAAGAAAGAAAAAGATATTTCATGCTAATGGAAACCAAGAAAGAGCAGAAGTAGCTATACTTATATCAGACAAACTAAATTTCAGACAAAAACTGTAAGAAGAGACAAAGAAGATCATTATATAATGATAAAGGAGTCAATCCAGCAATAGAATAGTTGTAAATATATATGTGCCCAACACTGGAGCACCCAGATATATAAAGCACACATTATTAGAGCTAAAGACAGAGGTAGACCTCAATACAATAATAGCTGGATACTTCAAAACTTCACTTTCAGCATCAAACAGGTATCTATCCCAGACAAAAACTCAAAAAAGAAATATTGGACTTAATCTGCACTATAGACCAAATAAACCTAATACATATTCACAGAACATTTCATCCAAAGGCTGCAGAATACACATTCTTCTCCTCAGCACATGGATCATTCTCATGGACAGACCATATGTTAGGTCACAAAACAAGTTTTAAAACACTCAAAGAAATTGAAATCATATCAAGCATCTTCTCCAACCACAATGGAATAAAGCTAGAAATCAACAACAGGAATTTTGGAAACTACAAACACATAGAAATTCAAGAATGTGTTCCTGAATGACCAGCAAGTCAATGAAGAAATTGAAAAGGAAATTGAAAATTTTTTGAAACAAATAATAATGAAAACACAACTTGTCAATATCTATGGGATACAGAGAAAGCAATACTGAAAGATTATAGATATAAATGCCTACATCAAAGGAGAAGAAAACCTTCAAATAAATAGCCTGATAATGCATCCTAAAGAACAAGAAAAGCAAAAGCAAATCAAACCCAAACTTAGTAGAAGGAAAAATAAAGATCAGAACAGAAATAAATGAATTTGAAATGAAGAAAACAATATGAAAGATCAGTAAAACAGAAAGTTGTTTTTTTAAAAAGATAAACAAAATTGACAAACCTTTAGCCAGACCAATGAAGGAAAAAAAGAAGACTCAAACAAATTAAATCAGCAATGAGAAAGGAGACATTGCAAGTGATACCACAGAAATCCAAAGGATTATTAGTGGCTACTATGAGAAACTATATGCCAATAAATTGGAAAACCTAGAGAAAAATGGATAAATTCCTAGACAGGACAAAGAATACAGGATTTACAGAATTTGTTTGGAGGATTTATTAAACAAACAGCAAAAACAACTATTACACCACCAACAAAACAACACCAACATCAAGTGCTGGGGAGAAAGAAGAATGTGATTTCCAGAGTTACTACATTGTATTATTTAAAATGTCTAGTTTTCAAAAAAATTACGACATAAAAAAAAGTGTGGTTCATACACAGAAGAAAAGTAGGCAATAGAAACTACTTTTTTTTTTTTTTTTTGAGATGGTGTCTTGCTCTGCTGCCCAGGCTGGAGTGCAGTTGCGTGATCTCAGCTCACTGCAAGCTCCGCCTCTCAGGTTCACGCAATTCTCCTGCCTCAGCCTCCAGAGTAGCTGGGACTACAGGTGCCTGCCACCACGCCCAGCTAATTTTTGTATTTTTAGTAGAGATGGGGTTTCACCATGTTAGCCAGGATGGTCTCGATCTCCTGACCTCGTGATCCCCCCGCCTTGGCCTCCCAAAGTGCTGGCATTACAAGCATGAGCCACCACACCCGGCCTAGAAACTGTTTTTAAGGAAGCATAGATGTTGGAATTACTAAAATAAACAAAGACTTTAAATCAGCTATTTTAAATATGTTCAAAGACTGCATTCTGGGAAGACTATTCAAGAGATGAAGATGTATAGCCTACATCATAGAGCTGCTAGGCAGTATCCCAAAGCACTTTACTCTATTTGTAAAATGTTTTGGGGAATTCTTCAATTACAAAGGAGAACCGCAGCACATCACCAGGCTAAAGCCCTAGACCCTTTTTGATGTACTTGTGGAAAAGTATAGCTGGTCCCGTGAAGATGTGGCACAGTTTATAAATTTTCTGATATTAGAAATGCTTCCAGAAAATTAAGCTTTGGTTGGCAAATGTCTTTGGCATGCTTGGTTGAATTTTTAGCAAATTCTACCAATATACCATTCTGAGCTAGCAAATGTTCCCAGTACATTTGACCTAAATGGTGACTCTCTTTCTTTAGCAAATTACAAGTGAGCTGGCTTCATCCTGGCCTTTATTTTGCTTTGAGGTATTGTTGTTTGACATTTTGCTTTTTGTGCACTGTGTCCCTGGGTAAGGGTAGTCTTTTGTCTTCAGCTAAGTAGTTTACTGACCATTTTCTTCTGTAGACAATAACATGTCTCATGTCTCTAAGCATTGTTTTTTGTGCTGTGTAATGTTCAAATGTCTTTTTTCCCCCCTTTGTGTTTTGGTAGATTTTATAGCTATTTATGAAGAAATGTTTTTAGCTGAGTACTATATAATTTACAATCTTAAGAAATTATCAAGTCAGAACCCAGAAATAGCAAGGAGATGTACAATTTCATCTTCTGGCAAAGGAATATCATTCCTGTATTACAGTGTATGTGAATGCAACCTATAAATGTTAATTTCCATTAAATATGAGATTGGGACTCAAATTTCAGAAAGCTACCAAGTCTTAAGTGTTTTGTACGCTGTGTTGCATGTAGCTAACTTTAACTTATCCAAGGAGTTGTGTGAACTTTTCATTCCTTAACAGTCCTTTTATATTGGATTTTAGACAAAGTGGCTCAGGGTTACAAGACGTCATTTCCTACGTGGCACTCTGAAGGAAGAAAAGACATGTTTCTCATTCTAAAATATCCATTGTAATTCAGCAGACCCATTTGTATTTTCACACATTTTTTAAAGTACTTTTAAGGAAAAAGAGTAATTTCCCTTTGAAAATGTGATAGCCCAATACCATGTGATGTTACCTCCCTCAAGCACTGAAAGTTAAACTCTATATAGATTAAATTGCAAAAGAGAAATATGTTCAGTGTGCGTAATAAACTTATATATGTGTTTACTTATATATATGAACAAATAACTGAAGGAAACCATGTCTAAAGAGCTAAAGGAATGTTTCAAAACAACACCTCAACAAATAGAGAAAAACAATGAAGAGATGGACATTATTAAAAAGAAGCAAATAAAAATTCTGGAGTTTAACAGTTCAATTGCTGAAATGAAAAATTCTCTAGAGGGGCTCAACAGCAGATCTAAGCAGGCAGAAGAAAGAACCAGAGTACTTGAAAATAAGTCAATTGAGATCAGCTACTCTGAGAAACAAAAAGAAAAATGAATAGAGCCTCAGATACTTGTCAGACATCATCAAGCATACCAGCATATGCTCAATGGGAGTCCAAAAGAGCAAGGAAAAAGAGAAAGGGTCAGAAAGAGTATTTTAAGAATTAATGGCTGGAAACTCCACAAATCTGATGAAAAACATTAGTACACATCCAAAAGGTCATCACAAAGTAGCATAAATTCAAAGAGATCCACACCCAGACAAATGTTTGGAAAAACTCAAAACATGTTTCCTCTGCTCTCATACCACAACGTAACAGTCAACACAGAAGACTTCTGTGAGTCCAAAATATATAAAGATTTCTCCCCACCTTCAGCAAGCAATCCATTCTGCAGCAGACACCAGCTGGGTGTCCTCTAGTTCAATTCTGACACAACCTACTTGGAGATTGTGTCATATCCCACAGCTGTGGGGCTCAGTCCTTGAAATTTCCCCACCTTCAGACACCAGTCACAAGGCCAGGACTCTGGGACTTCTGACTGACTAGCTTCAAGTTGAAGTTTCTGCAACCAACTCTTTGGGTTTGATTAATTTGCTAGAGCAGCTCACAGAATTCTGGGAAACACTTATGTTTGCTGATGTATTATAAAGACTATTACAAAGGATACAGATGAAGAAATGCATAGGGCAAGGCATAAGAGAAGGGCATGGAACTTCCAGGCCCTGCCCAGGCACACCACTCTGCAGGAACCTCCATATGTTTAGCTACCCAGAAGCTCTCCAAACTCAGTCCTCTTGGGTTTTTACAGAGGCTTCATTACATAGGCATGATTGATTAAACCATTGAGATCAATTTGATTCTCAGCCTCTCTACCTTACTCAGAGGTTAGGGTGTGAGGCTGAAAGTTCCAATCCTCTAATGATGCCTTTGTCTTCCCTTATTAGTCAACATTAGCATGCAAAAATATAGCACTTTGGAAATTCGAAGGATTTTAGGAGTTTTATGCCAGAAAGCAGGGATGAAGACCAAATACATATTTTACGATACTACCACACATAATAACCAAATCTCTGAAAGACAAAGGAAAAATTTTGGACAGCCAAAGAGAAATGACTAGAATAATCACGTTCAAGGCATCCTCTATGAAATTAATACTTAACTTCTGATTAGAAACCATGGAAGTTGGAAATCAGTGGGATGATATATTCAAATTCTAAAGAAAAAATAAGGCTTTCAACTAAAAATTCTATATCCAGAAAAACTGTCCTTCAAAATTTGGGAGAACTTAAGATATTGCCAGATAAACAAAAACTGAGTAAATTAATCACCAGCTGACCTGTTCAACAAGAAATTTGTCCTTCAGGCTGAAATGAAAGGACACCAGACAGTAATGTTAATCTATATAAAGAAATAAAGAGCACTGGTAAAGGTAACTACATTGATTTAAACACAAAAGACAGCAAAAATATATTTTTTGTTTATAACACTTTCCTTCTCTCATCTTATTTAAAAAACAATTGACATTTTACTTTTTTGGCACTATGATCATGGGGAAGAGTAGTCTTTTGTCTTCAGCTAAGTAGTTTATTGACCATTTTCTTCTGAAAACAATAACATGTCTCTAAGCACCGTTTCTTGTGTTGTGTGACATTCAAGTGTCTTTTTTTAACGAAAAGTATTTTCTCCTTTGTGTTTTGGCAGGTTTTATGGGAATTTATGAAGAGATATTTTAGCTGAGTACTATATAATTTACAATTTTAAGAAAGTATCAAGTTAGAACCCAGAAATAGTAAGGAAATGCACAATTTTATATTCTGGCAAATGGACCTAATTCCTGTATTACAGTGTAAGTAAATGTACCTAATAAATGTTAACTTCCCATTAAATATGAGATGGGGACTCAAATTTCAGTGATAATTACAAGTTTGTGTTGATGGGCATGCAATGAATAAAGAAGTAATCATGGGACAATAACAGGATGAAAAAGGTGACAGGGAATGGAACTACATAGGAATAAAGCTTTTTACACTATTGAACTTAAATGTATGTTAATCCAAAATAGATTTTCATAAATCAAGATGTTAATTGTGACCCCTTAGGCAACCATTAAGAAAATAAATCATAAAATATATAGTAGAGTAAATGACAAGAGAGTTAAAATAGTAGACAAGAAAATATCTGTTTAACACAAAAGAAGGCAGTAACAAAGGCGTAGAGAAATAAAAATGACATAAGACATGGAGAAAACAAATGGAAACATGGCAGATATAAATCATACCTAATCAGCAATTAGATGAAATGTAGATGTTTTAAATACCCCAATCAAAAGGCAGAGACTAATAGTATGTATTTCTAAAAAATCATCCAACCATATGTTGTCTAAAGGGACACAGTTTAACTTAAATCTAAGACCTGAAACCATAAAAATTATAGAGAGTAACCCAGGAAAAATTCTTCTGGACATTGGCCTAGGCAAAGAATTTATGACTAAGACCCCAAAAGCAAATTCAACTAAAACAAAAATAAATAAATGAGACCTAATTAAATTAGAAAGCTTCTGTACAGAAAAAAAAAATCATCAGAGTAAACAAACAACACACCAAATGGGAGAAAATATTTGCAAACTATGCATCCGAAAGATGACTAATATCCAGAATCAACAAGGAATTCAAACAATTCAACAAGAACAAAAACATAATCCCAACAAAAAGTGGGCAAATGATATGAACCCACATTTCTCAAAAAAAGACATACAAATGGTCAACCAACATATAAACGCAAATTAAAACCACAGTAATATACCACTTTACCCCTGTAAGAATAGCCATTATTAAAAAGTCAAAAAACAATAGATGTTGGCATGGATGTGGTGAAAAGGGAATGCTTACACACTGCTAGTGGGAATGTAAATTAGTACAACCTGTGTGGAAAACAGTATGGTGATTTCTTAAAGAACTAAAAGTAGATCTACCATTCAATCCAGCAATCCCATGATTGGGTATCTACCTAAAGGAAAAGAAGTCATTATATCAAAAACACATCTTCACATGTATGTTTATTGTAGCACAATTTACAATCAGAAAGATATGAAACCAACCTAAGTGTCCATCAACCAATGAGTAGATAAAGAAAACATGGTATATATATACGCCATGGAATACTACTGAGCCATAAAAAAGAACAAAATAATGTATTTTGCAGCAGCTTGGATGGGGTTGGTGACCATTATTCTGAGTGATGTAACTCAGGAATGGGAAACCAAATACTGTATGTTCTTACTTATAAGTGGGAGCTAAGCTATGGGTATGCAAAGACATGCAGAATGATAAAATGAACCATGGGGACAAAAAAAGGGGAGGTTGGGAGAGGGACAAAAGATAAAAACTACATGTTGGTTACACTGTACACTGCTTAAGTGATGGGTTCACTAAAATCTCAGACTTCACCACTGCACAATTCATCCATGTAACTAAAAACTACTCACACCCCAAAAGCTATGAAAACAAACAAACAAACAGAAACAGGCCAGGCACAGTGGCTCACACATGTAATCCTAGCACTTTGGGAGACCAAGGTCGGCAGATCACTTGAGACCAGAAGTTTGAGACCAGCCTGGCCAACATGGCAAAACCCCATGTCAAATAAAAATACAAAAAAAAAAAAAAATTAGCCAGGCATTGTGGTGCATGCCTGGAATCCCAGCTACTCAGGAGGCTGAAGCAGGAGAATCACTTGAACCCAGGAGGTGGATGTTGCAGTGAGCCAAAATTACTGCACTCCAGCCTGGGTAACAGAGTGAGTGAGACTATATTTCAAAAAACAAAACAAGAACAAAACAAAACAAAAATACCCTGTGAATAGATTTGTAAATAACCACATCAGTGGTTCTCAAGCTTTTCATCTGGGAACAAAAAGGGCTTTGATTTACATTGATATTTACAGTACTGGAAATTTAAAATAAGAAATTCAAACAAGACAGAGAGATACACTTTAAGACCAGGAACTGTGGCTCACACATGTAATCCTATCACTTTGAGAGGCTGAGTCAGGAGGACCACTTGATGCTGGGAGTTTGAGACCAGCACAGGCAAGACCCCAACTGTATATTAAAATTTTAAAAAATGTTTAATTTTTTAAAAAAAGACACACTTTAGATTCAAAGAAATAAATAGGTTGAAGGTCAAAGGATAGAAAAATATATACCATGCAAACAATAACAGAAAAAGAGATGGAGTGGTTATACTAGTATTACACAAAATGGACTAGAAGACAAAAATTTTATCGGCAAAAAAAGATACTTTATAACAATAAAGGGGTCAATCCATTTATGAAGAGATAACAATCATAAACATGTACACATTACAACAGAACCTAAAAATACACGAGGTTAAAAACTGACAGAATTGAAGGAAAAATATACAGTTTAAAATTAATAGTTGGAAACTTTACTCAACTTAGAAAACTCCACAGCAGCAAAATATGAAATATTCTCAAGTGCATGTAGAACATTCTCCAGGCTAGATAATAAGCTAGTCTACAAAACAAGTCTCAATAAATTTAAAAGGATTGAAATCATTTAATGTATGTTCTCTGAACACAATGGAATGAAAATTAGAAATAAATAACTGAAGAAAATCTAGAAAAATTACAAATAGTGGAAACTAAATAATACAGTCCTAAACAACTAATGAGTCAAAGAAGAATCACAAGAGAAATTAGAAAACACTTTGAGATGAACAACAAAAACAATATACCAACACTTACAGGATGCAGTGAAACAGCATGCAGAGGGAAATTTATAGCTGTAAAAGCTTACATTGAAAAGGAAGGATCTCAAATGAATACCTTAAGAAACTAAAAAGAGAAAAAACAAAAGCAAACAGAAGGAAGAAAATATTAAAGATTAGAACCTTGATTAATAAAGCAATAATTAAATAAAAATAGAGACACATAAAGAAAATCAAGGACAACAAAGGTTGGTTTTTTGAAAAGATCAACAAAACTGACAAATCTTTACATTAAACTGACCAACAAATAAAGAAGACTCAATTACTAAAATCAGGAATGATTTTGTAATTCATTTAGCAGTGATTTTAGTAATTCAAAAGAGAGAACACTGCTATCAACTTTACAGAAATAAAAATAATTTAAGAGAATAATATGAGCAATTATACAATAGTAAGTAGATAACATATATAAAATAAGAAAATTCCAAGAAAAATGCAAACTTCCAAAACTGACTCAAGAAGTAGAAAACCTGAATAAATCCATAATTAATAAAGAGATTGAGTGGGTAATCAAAAATTTCCCACAATGGAAGTTCAAGACCAGATGGTTTCACTGCTGAACTCTACTTAAAATTTCAGAAAGAATTTACACCAATCCTTCAAAAACTCTTGCAAAAAACAATAAAAGAGACAGGAACACTTCTCAACTCATTTCATTAGGCCAGTATTACCTGGATGCCAAAACTAGATAAAGACATTACAAGGAATAAAAAACTACATATCAATACTTCTTATGAATATAGATATAAAATGCCTCAATAAAAAACTAGCAAACTGAATCTAGTAACATATAAAGGATTACATATCATAACCAAGTGATATTTATCCCAGGAATACAAGTTAGTTACATATAAAATCAATTCATGGACAAATTATTTATTTATTATTTATTTGTGTATTTATTTTTAGATGGAGTATTCCTCTGTCACCCAGGCTGGAGTGCAGCAGCACAATCTCTGCTCACTCCAGCTTCAACCTCCCAGGTTCAAGCCATCCTCCTGCCTCAGCCCCTCAAGTAGATGAGACTACAAGCATTTGCCACCACACCTAGCTAATTTCTCCATTTTTGGTAGAGACAGGTTCTCACCATGTCCCCCAGGCTGGTCTTGAACTCCTGAGCTCAAGCAATCTGCTTGCCTCAGCCTCCCAAAGTGCTAAGATTACAGGCGTGAGCACCATGCCCAGCCCAAACCATATTTAAAAAATGAAAAACAAACACCATGTAATCTTTTCAAGAGATGCAACAAAAGACAAAATCCAAAATATTTTCATAAAAAAAAACTATGCAACAAACTAAGACTAGAAGGTAAATTTCTCTATGTGATCAAAGACATCTACAAAAGTCCCAAGGCTAACACCATTCTTAATGGTAGAAGGTAAAAATCTTTCATCCTAAGACCAGGAACAAAATGTCTGGTCTTACCACTTCTATGCAACATTTTACTGAAGGTTCTAGCCAGGGCAGTTAGGGAAGATAACAAAATAAAACACATTAACATTGAAAAAAAGAAGTGAAACTATCTCTGTTTCCAGATAACATGATTTTTTGTATAGAAAATCCTAATAAATCCACTATACACACACACACACACACACACACACACACACACACACATATACATATAACAAATTTTAGAAAAGTTGCAGGACAAAAGATCAGTATACAAAAATCAAGTGTATTTCTATGCACTAGCAACAAATAATCTGAAATAAAAATTAAGAAAATAATTCCACTTAAAATGCATCAAAAACAATAAACTACTTAGAAATAAATTTCACAAAAAAAACTGTAAGACTTGTGTACTGCAAACTACAAAACATCACTGAAGAATAAAATTAAAGAAGACATAAACAGAAACATATCCCATGTTCATGGATTGGAAGATTTAATGTTGTTAAAATGGCAAGACTCCCCAAATTGATCTGCAGATTCAAAGAAATCTATGTCAAAATCCCAAGTGCTTTTTTTTTTTTTGGTTGAGACTGATGAGCTGATCAAAAAAATTCATATGGAAACGCAAGGGACCCAGAAGAGCCAGAAATAAATAAAAGCTATGATGACATACTTCTAGATTTCAAAAGTTAAACTACAGTAATCATGACTCTGGTACTGGCATAAAAATAGACATATAAATCAATGGAATAAAATTGAGAACCCAGAAATAAACAGTCATATCTGTGGTCAATTTATTTTCAACAAGGGCACCAAAAACATTCAATGAGGAAATAATTGTCTTTTCAGCAAATGGTAATTGGACAAATGGATACCCACATGCTCAATAATGAAGTTATAACCCTACCTCACACCATATGCAACAAATTAACTCAAAAAGGAATAAAGATCTAAATGTAAAGCTTAAAACTGTAAAACTTTCAGAAGAATGCATAGGAGTAAATCTTATGACACCAAAAGCATAAGCAACTAAAAAAAAATAGATAAGTCGGACTTCATCAAAATGAAAAGCTTTTGTGTTGCAAAGGACACTACTAAAAAGGGAAGACACAACCCACAGAATATTAGGAACTATTTACAAATCATGTATCTGATAAGAGACCATATCCAGATACATAAAAACATATACAAACATACAGACTTAAAATTCAACAATAAAAAGGTAAGATAAATAAGCCAATTTTAAAAGGGGTGAAGGATTGGGATCTACATTTCTCAAAAAAAAATATATAAGGCTAATAAACATATGAAAAGATGTTTAACATCACTAGTCATTAGGAAAATACAACCCAAAAGCACAATGAGATACCACTTCACACCCACTAGGATGGCTATGATCAAAAAAATAGACAATAACAAATGTTGAAGATAATGTGGAGAAACAAGAATCCCCATACATAGCTGATTGGAATGTAACATGGTGGAGCCTCTTTGGAAAACAGTTTAGCAGTTCCTCAAAAAGTGAAACACAGTTACCATATGACCCAGCAATTCTAGGTATACACCCAAGACAATTAAAAATATGTCCACACAAGAACTTGTATGTGAATGTTCATAGTACCATTATTTATAATAACTGAAAGGTGAAAGCAACCCAAATGTCCATTAAGATATGAATGGATAAACAAAATGATATAGACATAAAATAGAATATTATTTATCCACAAAAAGAATGAGACACTGATACATGCTACAAAATGAGTAAATCTTGAATGTATTATGCTAAGTGAAATAAGCTAGACACAAAAGGCCACATATCATATGATTTCATTAATATTAAATGTCCAGAATAGGCAAACTATATAGAGACAGAAAGTAACTTACTGATTGCCAGGGATTAGGAGAACGGGAAGTGGAAAGTAACTGCTAATAAATACAGAATTGTTTTGGTCTTTGGTGTGTGTGTATGTGTGTGTGTGTGTGTATGTGTGGTGATGAAAATGTTCTGTAATTAGATAGTTGTAATGGTTGCACAACTTTGTGAATATACTAAAAACCACTGAATTGTATATTTTAAAAGAAAAATTGCATAGTATGTGAATTATATCTTAATCTAAAAAGAAAAAAGTCAACAGTAAATTAAAATAATCAACTAAAAAATATTAGCTAGATTAAGCAAGAAAAAAATGAAAGAAGACCTAAATGGCCACTATCAGGAATGAAAGCGGAAGCATCACAACTGATTCTATAGAAATGTAAATGCTTATAAGGAAATAAGATGTATAACTTTTGCCAACAAATTGGACAATTTAGATGAAATGGACAAATTCCTGGAAACACTCCAAACACCAAAACTGACTCAAGAAGTAGAAAATCTAAATACAGTTATAAAAGGTGAATAAATTAAATTTATAATAAAAAACCTTCCCACAAAGAAAAACCCAGCCCCAAAATGGCTTCACTGGTGAATCTTATCAAATATTTAAATAGGAAATAATGACAATCATATGCAAACTCTCTTGGGAAACAGAGAGAAAAACCTTATCCAATCCATTATGTAAGGCCAATATTACCATGATACTAAAACAAGATAAAGATATCATAAGCAAAGATAATTAGAGACCAACAGTTACATAGACACAAAAATTCTTAACAAAATATTAGCAGACCAAATCTACCAACATCTGAAAAGGAGTATACACCATGGCCAAGAAATTTAGCCCACAAATGCAAGGTTGATTTAAGATCCAAAAATTGATATGATACATTATGATAGTAGAATAAAGGACAAAACAAGATTATTTTTGCCAATAGACATAGATAAAGCATTTGATGAAGTCCAATTCCCACTCATGATAAAAACTCTTAATAGGGATAGATGAAAATTTCCTCAATCTTTTTTTTTTGAAAGAAAAAAAATTTTCGAAAGATAAAAAAAGAAAAGAAAATTTTCTTTTTTTTTTTTTTCGAGATGGAGTCTCTGTCTGTCACCCAGGCTGGAGTGCAGTGGCACAATCTTGGCCCACTGCAACCTCCGCCTCCCAGGCTCAAGCAATTCTCCTGCCTCAGCTTTTCAAGTAGCTGGCATTACAGGCGTGCACCACTACTCCCGGCTAATTTTTATATTTTTAGTGGAGACAGGGTTTCACCATGTTGCCCAGGCTGGTCTTGAACTCCTGACCTGGGGTGATCCACCCGCCTCGGCCTCCCAAAGTGCTGGGATTACAGGCATGAGCCACCACACCCAGCCGAGAATTTCCTCAGTCTTGTAAATGCATCTGTGGGAAAGTCCTACAGCTAACATAATACTTAATGAGGAAAGACTGAATGCTATCCCCCATAAGATCTGGAACAGGAAAAAAAGTTGTCTCACCTCTTCTATTCCACATTTTACTGTAGGTTCTGGTCAGTGCAGTAAGGCAAAAATAATTCAAAGGCACGTAGATTAGAAAGGAAAAAGTAAAACTTTATTCATATATGACATGATCTTGTATGTATAAAATCTTAATGAATCTGCAAAAATAATAAAAGCCAATTGGAACTGAAAAGCAAGTTGCTATGGTTTGAATGTGTCCCCCAAATTTCATGTATTGGAAACTGAACCCCCAATGCAACAGTATGGGGAGTTAGGGCCTACTAAGAGGGCTCTGCCCTCATGAATGGATTAATGTCATTATCATGGGAGTAGATTGGTTATCTCAAAAGTAGGTTTGTTATAAAAGTGAGTTCAGCACCCTCTTGTTCTTTTGCACATGCTCTTGTTCCCTTCCACCTTCCACCATGGGATGACACAGCAACAAGGTCCTGACTAGATGCATCCCCTTGATCTCAGACTTCCCAGCCTCCAGAATCCATGAGCCAAATAAACTTCTATTGTTTATAAATTACCTAGTCTGTGGTATTCTGTTATAGTAACAGCAAAATGGACTAAAAGTTTAGCAAGATTGCAGCCTACAAGATCAAAAAGTCAAATGTATCTCTATATCCTAACCACAAACTATACAAAAATGAGATTAAGAAAACAATGCCATTTACAATAGCATCAAGAAGGATAAAATATTTAGAGAGTACATTAACAAAGAAGTGTAAGTTGAAAGATTAAACACTGCTAAGAGAAATTAAGGAACATGAAAATAAATGAAGAGACATTTCATTTATTGGGCTGGAAGACTCAATATTATTAAGATAGCAACACTCTCTAAGTTGAGGTAGAGATTCAATGGAATCTCTGTCAAAACCACAGCTGGATAAAGTTGCAAGATACACAATCAACATACAAAAATCACTAACATTTCTATGCACTAACAGTGAACTATTTGAAAAAGAAATCAAGAAAACAATCTCATTTACAATAGTTACCAAAAAAATACTTAGGAATAAATTTAACTGGAAAGGTGAAAGACCTCTACAGTGAAAACTATAAAACACTGATGAAAGAAATTGAAGAAGACACAAGTAAATGACATGATATCCCATGCTGATGGTTTAGATTAATATTGTTAAAATATTTATACTACTCAAAGTGATCTATAGATTCAATGCAAAACCTATCAAAATTCCATTGACATTTTTCACAGAAATAGTAAAAACAATCCTAAAATTTGGAGCCACAAAAGACCCAGAATAGCCAAAACAATCCTGAGGAAAAAAAATAATAATAATTCTGAAGGCATCATATTGTTCAACTTTAAAATGTACTACAAAGCTATAGTAATCAAAACATCATAGTATTGGCATAAAAACAGGCACGAACCAATGGAACAGGATAGAGAGCCCAGAAATAAATTCATGCATTTACAGTTAATTGATTTTTGACAAAGTATCAAGAACAATGAGGAAAGAACAATTTCTTCAATAAATGATGTTGGAAAACTAGATATTCACATGCAAAGAAAGAAATTAGGCCAATAGCACAAGGAACAAAAGCAAAAATAGACAAATAGGATTACAGCAAACTAAAAAATATCCTTCACAGCAAAGGAAACAATCAAGAGTGAAGAGACAACCTACAGGATGGGAGAAAATATTTGTAAATCATACATCTGATAAGAGATTAATATCCAAAATATATAAGGAACTCAGCTCAATAGCTAAAAAACAAATAACCCGATTTTAAAGATGGACAAAAGACCTAAATAGCCATTTCTCAAAAGAAGACATACAAATGGCCAAAAAGTATATGAAAAAAATGTTCACTAGGACTGAACATCAAGAGAAATGCAAACTAAGACCACAATGAGACCTCACACCTGTTAGAATGACTATTATCAAAAAGATGAAAGATAAATGTTGGTGAGGACGTGGAGAAATGGGAATCTTTGCACAGTATTGTTGGGAATGTAAATTACTACAGTCATTATGGAAAACGGTATGGCTATTTCCCCAAAAATTAAATCTAAAACTACTGTATGATCCAGCAATCCCACTACTGAATATATATCCAAAGGAAATGAGATATACATATTGAAGAGCTGTCTGCTCTCGAATGTTTATTGCAGCATTATTCACAATAGCCAAGATATGAAATCAACCTAAGTTTCCATCCACAGATAAATAGATGAAGAAAATGTGGTATATATACACAGTGGAATATTACTTGGCCTTAAAAAAAGAAGGAAAGAGTGCCAGTTACAATAGCATGGATGAACCTGGAGGACATTATGTTAAGCGAAATAATCCAGACACAGAAAGACAAATACTGCATGATCTCACTCATATATGGAATCTTAAAAAGTTGAATTCATAGAATAGAGAGTAGAATGGTGGTTACCAGGGGCTGGGGGGTGAGGAGAAAAGCTGCTGGTCAAAAGGTAAAAAATTTCAATTAGATAATAGAAGGAATAAGCTCAAGAGATCTACTGTACAACATGGTGATTATAGCATACACCAGTGTATTATATTCTTAAAAATTGCTAAGAGTAGATTTTAAGTGTTCTCACCACAAAAAGATAAGCATATGAGGTAATGTATATATTAATTAGCTCAATTGAGCTGTTCACAACGTACACGTATTTTAAAACATCATGTTGTACACAATAAATATATATAACTTTTATTTATCAGTTATAAAAAAAGCTGGCTTTTTAAAATAAAAATTGACAGGCTAATCTTGAAATTCATATAGAAGTGTAAAGGGCCCAGAACACCCAAGACAATTTCTAAAAGAAACAAGAAAAAAGTCAGGATATTTACACCTGCTTGATTTGAAAACTAACTACAGAACTTCAATAATCAGGACATGGTAGTGTGGGTGCAGAGATACAGAATACAGTACAGAAATAAACCTTTAAATTTATGGTCCATGTTTTTTTACCATGTTGTCAAGGTGATTCAGCAATGGGAAAAGTATAGTTTTTTCAAAGTTTTTCACGCTTCCTGTTTCCACTGTTTTCTCATGCTTCCCTGACAACTGAATGTTCATATCTCACAGACAACCACACACACTCACACTCACGAACTTAGCCCCTTGTCTCACAACTCATACACAAATATTAACTCAAAATGTATCACAGACAGAAATATAAAGGCTAGAACTACAAATCGTAAGAGAAAATATAGTAGTAAATCTTTATGATCTTGAGTTAGGCAAATATTTTTTAGATATGATGCCAAAAACACCACCCATAAATTAAACATTAATAAATGGACTCTATCAAAATTAAAAAGTTTTGCTTTTCATAAAGCAGCATCAATAAAATGAAAAGACAAGCTACAGACTGGGTGAAAATGTTTACACACCACATATCCGACAAACGACTTGGATTCTACATAAATAAGAAACTCTTTTAGCTCAAAAATAGTAAGATAAAACAACCCTATATGAAAACGGACAAGATCTAAAGAGCACTTCACCAAAGAAAGTGTCAAATGAGCATTTGAAGAAATGTCCAACATCAGTAGTTATTAGGGACAGGCAGATTAAAGCCTCAATGAAAGCCAGCATGGTGGCATGTGCTGAAGCCGCTGAGGCAGGAGGCAGGAGGCAGGAAGGTCACTTGAGCCCAGGAAGCCTGGGCAACATAACACCATCCTATCTCAAAAAGAAACTCAATGAAGTATTACACTCTTATTAAAATGATTAAAATAAAAATACAAGCAGTACCAAGTACTGATGAGGATATAAAACAGATCTCTCACATATTGTTGGTAGAAATGGAAAATGTTAAAGCCACTCTGGAAAGTAGTTTGGCTGCATCTAATAAAGGTAAATATATACTCAACACATGACCCGGCAGTCCCACTGCTAGGTATTTACCCTTGAGAAATGAAAAGACAGGTTCACAAAAACCTGTATGCATTTTTTCTAGCAGCTTTATTTATAACCATCAAAAACTGGAAACCACCCGGATGTCTTTCTACCAATGAATGATTTAGGAAGCTGTGGTAAATCCATTGAACGGAATACTACTCAAAAATAAAAAGGAAGAAACTACTAATACACACAGCACAACGGATGAATTGTAAATGAATTTTGCTAAGTGAAAGAAGCCAGAACCAAAGGTTACGTGTTATATTACTGTATTCCATTAATGTGACCATCTGGAGGAGGCAAAACTATATGGATGGAAAACAAATCAGAGGGCTCCAGAGGCCAGGCGTGGGGAGAGGGTAGCTTTAACTACAAAGCGGGCAATAGAAGTGGATTTTGTGAGTGGCAGAACCATTCTAAGTCATGATGCAGGGTGGATATGCGACTCTATCCATTTGTCAAAACCCATAAAACTGTACACCACGAAGAGTGATTTTTACTGAGTGTAAACTTAAAGGAAATCAACCACAATATGGGAGAAACCCAAAATGGAATACAAATTGTAATAAATGAATTTAACTATATTACAAATGAATAAAAGCAACACACTGAGGACAGTGGGAAAGAGTTACTTTGGGAAGCATCATTTTGAATATATATTGTGAAACTGAAGACAAAAAGAACTGCACAAATTCTGTGTTTTAATTAATAAATCAGTTTCTCACAAGGGCATAGGTTAGCAATCCTGACACTGCTTTATATGCATACCAGGGTTGAACAAACAAATCGTGATATTTTCATTTTATTAAGTCACTCAGTGTTAGAAAAAGGTATTAGAAACAAGGAAAGAGGAAAGTTAGAAAAAAACTCTGGGGTGTGAACTGGAGTCAGAAGTATCATTATAAAACTCGGTGTTTAAATAAATATTGATGTTTGTGTTTGCATGGCGGAGTACACATATGTATAATTCCAAGATCTGTCCCGCTAAAAAGACACACAAGTAAGAAAGCAACAAGCACATTTAGTGCCTGATCTTGTTTCTAAATACCAATCTCCAATAAAAAGGAATCAGTACTCCACCAAAAATGCTGTTTCTAGGCTCTGCAAGTTCCTTCAAGTCTTTGCTCAGATTGTACCTTATCAATGAGGCTTTCCCCTGACATTTCTATTTAATACTGCAACCTGCTCCCCCATTCCAGAACTTCTGATCTGCTTACTCCTTTCTCGTTGCTCCCTAACACTTATCACCTTCCAACATACTAGAAAATTTATTTCTTATGTTTATTGTTTATTGTCTTAACTGTCCCCTAGTCTACTTCATTCTCTGATGTGACCCAAACATGTAGAACAGTGATTGGCACACAGTAAGAGCTAAATAAATATTCATTGAAATGAATGAATGAATAATGAGATAAAGACAAGTAACTATAGTGCAGCTGTGTTACAGTGCCGCTGAAGAGCCATTGCACTGACAGCCAACATCTGAGCTGGTTGAGATCCTTTGAGCAGAGGACTAGAATTCCAGAACACTAGCCAGCAAATAACTGCATGCACTCAGGGCCACTGCAAACTCATGAAGCGCCTTTGTGTAAATTAGAAAGGACACCCCTTCCTCATGGCAGATGCAGCTCTGCTCCAGGGTGAGGGCTTGGCAACTGAATTTCGCTCCAACCCAAATCCCTTGCCTGGGAGACATTGTGCAGTGCACAACCTGCCCAATTGTGCATGATGGCCGTGCACAGGGTGTAGTGGCCACACACAGACTTTCAGAACCAACAGTTGCAAAAAAACTCTGTCCACTGCCATGGCTGTGTCTGGGGGCATCTTGTAGAAACGTCCTGCTCCCTGGTGCTTGGCCCCTATGGGTTCACCCAGAACCCCATCCTGAGCCTGCTTGCTCAGAACCACCTGGGCACCATGGCAGGCAGGGCCTTTGCCTCGGAGTTGGTTCTTCCTCCTTACTCCCTCTTTTAGTTTCCAAATCTTAGCCCATGACACTGTCTCTGGATTCCATTTGCTCTATGCCTCAGAGTAACAGCCTCTCCTCTCCTCTTCCAGGCTAACCTCTCTTCCCAAAACCCAGTCTAAGCCCAGCCGTGCCGACTTTCTGCTTGCCTTGAAGCGGTATCCAGACTGCACTAAATGTCCCCATCACCCCCTCTCCCCTGTGGTTTTCAAGTTGTGCTCCAGAACCCTCAGGGCTGCTGCCTGAGCTGTGTGGACTTGGAGGGACTTGGAGGGAAGGGGGAAAGGAAATCCAGGGCCAGGACACAGGCTCCCTCAGCCTTGCTTCAACAAAAGCACCTCTGCTCACAGTATTTATAGCTTTCAAGTACAATTTTTGCCTAGGAAAAAAAAGTTATATGTCTAAACATTAGGATATAGACATTCTATGCCTTCAGAATGCAGTCATTTTAACTTGGAGAAAACTTTAAGTAATACTCATCTCCCACTTAAAAGAATTTTAATAGAGAGCCTAAAGAATGATTGGCTTTGAGTGATGGAGTTACCTGGTGAGCCCTTCCAGATTAAAATTCTACAAAATGCATGCCTTTGGTGACTTGCTATCTAGTATTTAGAAACCAGATTAAAGTTTGGACAAATCTGCTGTAGATAATGAGTTTGATCTTAAAATGCTTGATCTGTAGCTGCTCTTCCTGAAAATCATTATCTAGCAAGGCCAGAATTTTTTGGTAATCTAAGTGTTCACCTCCTAATTTATCTACTCTGGAAGTTCCCATCTTAGTATGTTTGACGGTGCACAGCTATTCTTATGTGGGACCCAATATGTGAATGAGGAAAGTGACCTATTGCGAGTCATATTCCTACTTTGTTTAAATTTGACATAAATGTCCCATGGGGGTAAGATGGCCAGTTTGCCAGACCCTAAGGAAGAGATGGGAGTGGAGGATTAGAGAATGGGAATCACGGGAGCCTCTAAAAATGACACTCTGAATCAACACCAAAAAAAAAAAAAAAAAAAAAAAACCCAAACAACTGGATTCAAAATGGGCAAAGGACTTCAATAGGCATTTCTCCAAAGAAGAGGGACAAATGACCAAGAAGCATAAAAAAAGATGCTCAGCATCACTAATCATCAGGGAGATGAAAATCAAATTTACAGTGAGATACCACCTTACACCCATCAGGACGGCTACTATCAAAAAACAGAAAATAAGTGTTGGCAAGGATGCAGAGAAGTTGGAACTCTTGTGCACTGTTGGTGGCAATGTAAAACAGTGCTGCCACTGTGGGAAATAGTATGGCAGGTCCTCAAAAAAAAAATTATAGAATTACCATATGATCCAGTAATTCCACTTCTGAGTATACACCCAAAAGAAGTGAAAACAGGGTCTCAAAGAAATAGTACACCCAAATTTATGGCAGCATTATTCCCAATAGCTAAAACATAGAAGAAAACCACGCACATGTCTATCAACAGATGAATGGGTTAGCAAAATGATGTATGCCCATAAATGGAATATAAGTCAGCCTTAAAAAGGAAGGAAATTCTGACACATGCTACAACATGGATGAACCATGAGTACCTTAGGCTAAGTGAAATAAGCCAGATGCAAAAGGACAAATACTGTATGATTCCACTTATATGAGGTACCTACAATAGGCAAATTCATAGAGACAGAAAGTAGAATATTGGTTGTCAGGAGTTAGGGGTAGGGAGGAATGAGAAGTTTGAATTTAATAGGTATAAAGTTTCCATTTTGTAAAGACACACAAGGCTGGCAGGAGTGGACACTGGTATGATCTTTCTGGAGGGTTGTGTGGGAATATGTATGAAGAGCCTTATACTGTGTCTGTACATGCCCTCTGTGCCCTCCCACACAGCAATTCCGCTTTTTGGCCTTTCACCCTTAGAAACAATCATAGATGTCCACAAGGTGTATCTGTAAGGATGAACATCTGTTTATAATATCAAATGATTGGAAACAAATGTATAAAAGTGGGGCATAGTAAAATAAAGTATTACACTACCTATCTATATACAACTAATGTAAAAAATTTTTCAAAGAATATTTAGTAGCCTGAGAAAAAGTTCTCAGTATATTGCTAATGTTAAAAAAGCAGATTATAGAACAATCAGTTCAAAATACATACATTTTTACTAAAAAATTATATACACGTACATATGTAAAGAGAGGAAGAGTTACAATACCGGTGATTTTAGATTCATCTTTCTATTTTTCTTTATTTTCCACATTTCTATGCTATATATGTATTATTTATGTGATCAGAAGCAAAAATACTGTATAAATATTTTTAAGTTAAATCAGTCTTCTCAATTTTTTATTAAAGAACACTGAACCTAGGTGAGGTTTAAATTTTTCCTTCACAAGTGTCACCAAAAAGGGGTGCAAAAAATGCCACATTTTTATTGTTGTAAGCCAGAAAAAGGGGTACAAAAAATGCCACATTTTTATTGTTGTAAGTCAGAATTTACTGTAAAAAATCAGATTGTAAGAGAGGGTTTAAAATGTTTAAAAGAATAAATTTCACAATCACTTCAGAAGTACTTATTTGCATGCAAGTCAATAGTATGCTAATTTCCAATCATTCCCTCTTATTCATTAAAACCAGTCACCCAAGGCTCTCCCCAACCTGATAATTCAGGGTGAGGGTGGGAAGAGGGAGAGAGGAAGGAAGGAAGGAAGGAAGCAGGGAGGGAGGGAGGGAGGGAAGGAAGGAAGGAAAGAAAGAAGGAAGGAAGGAAGGAAGTAGGGAGGGAGGGAGGGAAGGAAGGAAGGAAAGAAGGAAGGAAGGAAGCAGGGAGGGAGGGAAGAAAGGAAGGAAGGAAGCAGGGAGGGAGGGAGGGAGGGAAGGAAGGAAGGAAAGAAGAAAGGAAGCAGGGAGGGAGGGAGGGAAGGAAGGAAAGAAGGAAGGAAGGAAGCAGGGAGGGAGGGAAGGAAGGAAGCAGGGAGGGAGGGAAGGAAGGAAGGAAAGAAGGAAGGAAGGAAGCAGGGAAGGAGGGAAGGAAGGAAGGAAGCAGGGAGGGAGGGAGGGAAGGAAGGAAGCAGGGAGGGAGGGCAGGCAGGCCGCTGGCGCTGGGAAATAGAGCTACACTGACTCTCATGTCAATTCTCCAGTTGGGCCTGCCATTTGGATTCTTATTCTCCCCTGTTCACCCAAGAACGTCCATGCTTTAACTTTTAGGCTCTAAACTGACATGTTTGCATTAGTGCTCCATGTGGACTTCTGCTGGAAATCTGTATTTTTTTATTTGTCATAATATTAATGCGGATTGGATTTGCGTGCAGCATTATGGAAAACTTTGCCAGACAATAACTGAGATGGCAGCTCTGGGATCCCTGAGAGAGGGACACAGTAAGAAGAGAACAGACGCCCGGCTGTGCCGGCCTGTCCAGTGGTTCCCGGGGCGCACTGGGGCTTGCGGGGTCCCCGGAGCACCACCTGAAATGCACCAAAGAACCCCACTCTCCTCGCCTCTTAAGAAAATCAGGACAAACCAGCTGCCACTCAGGCAGAGAACTCAGGAAGGCCCAAGGAGACCAAGACGCGGCATGGCTGCAGGAGAAAGCTCAGCCTTGTGCAGTCCGGAAATCCTGCCTTGAAGTTCACAGGGGCCCAATCCAGCCGCCCCAGAAACACGGAGACGCTCTAGAGCCGCATGGAACCTCAGCACAAGAACTTCAAAAAGGACAAACCCAGGTGACCCTTGAGCCCGTACTCAAGGCCAGGCATGCGTACCACATTCTGTGAGGGCAAACAATCAGGAAAGGCTATTCAGGGAGGAAAAGCCATCGAGAAGAGCCGTGTTGACTCAGCCAGGAAGCGTGAATGTGGCATTTCTTAAAGGACAATCAGCTTGGTTCTCCCGATTTCATAAAGTGCAGAGGGAGAGGCCGTGGGCTCAGGTTGATTCCATCATCTGGGGCTCCAGCATGTGGGACTCCACCACCTGGGGCTCCACCCACCTGGGGCTCCACCCACTTGGGGCTCCACCCACCTGGGGCTCTACCCATCTGGAATCCACCACCTGGGGCTCCACCCACCTGGGGCCCCACCCACCTGGGGCTCCACCCACCTGGGGCTCTACCCATCTGGAATCCCCCACCTGGGGCTCCACCCACCTGGAGCTCCACCCACCTGGGGGCTCCATCACCTGGGGATCCACCCACCTGGGGCTGCGTCCACTCTGTGGGACTCCACCCACATGAGCCTTCACCACCACTCCACTTAACTGGGGCTCCATCATGTGGGACTGCATCTACCTAGGGTTCCTGGCTTCACTTATCTGGGGCTTTTCCTGGCTCCACTCACCTAGGGCTCCACCTAACTGGACAGCACTTCTTCTCAAGCACCCAAGGGTCTCCTGGGAGTCCTGGCCAAGGTGCCATCTGCAGGGAATCTTTGAAAGACACCGTTCTAACCACCCCTTGCACCCCACATTCTCCTCAACACCCTCAGGAAAGTACCTGTTCTTAGAATGGTGTGCCAGGCCCTTTTGTTACCCCACACGCCTACCAGGCAGGACTTTGGCAGCCCTAGGTAGACCTTGCAGCTGGTTTTCCCACCTCTGCATGTGTGGTACCCACCGCCTGGGGTGCCCATCTCACTTGTATCCGCATGACAAACTTCTATTCCGGCTGGAACACCAGCTCAAAAATCACCTCCTCCAAACTCCTCATCCTACTCCAGCTTGGCTGCACCAACTCTGACTTTGTCACATGAGACAAAGAAGGTAAATATCTCTTTCACCTACCTCTTTGAACTACAAATCAAAAAGATCTGAGTTTGAATTCTGGCTCTTTTACCTATCAGCTGGGTGGTCTTGGGTGCATCAACCTTGCAAAGCCTCATGCTACTCACCTGTCAAATATGAATAGTAGAGTCCACTCCACAGAACTCTTTGAGAGATTGAAATAATTACACTGCCTTCACCCTCCCCCAAACAGTAAGACCCTCAGAAGCATCTTATTCATGTTATCCCCAGGAGTTTGCAGGGCCTTTACCACTGGAGGGGCTCCCAAACTATCTTGTGAATGAATGATACTGGTGACTCAAGAGAGAGCCAGTTTATAGAATTTTCCCTAACAGGTCAGAGTCATGGCATAGCTCTGCCGTGGGTTTAGAGGGTGGTTCTTTACTCAGATCCACATAATAATGCCTGAGGAGGTTTAGAAAGATTCTGCTGCTCCCACTCAAAGAGACTACTTCTGGGAGAGATGCAGAGCTGGGGAGGGAGCTTTGTTGATAGCCCTCCAGGGACTGCAAGGTGCATAACGGTGGGTTTACCGAGGTTTCCCTCCTCTGCTCCCTCCCAGCCCCTCTCCAGCTTTGCCTCTCCTCCTTCCTCTTCCTGGGCTGTCACAGATAACAAGCAGCTACCTTCCAGGGACAGCCAGAGGTAAGGCAAGGATCAGCAGGAAGTGGGAGGAGGAATGAATGAGCTTTGAACACAAAGCACGGTGGCTCAGGGTGACATGTGGCTCACCTCAGTTGCAGGGACTAAAGGATGCACTTGTCCATAAAACAAGCAAATGTATCCTGCAAATGTATCCTGACAGTCATGGATTTTGGCAACTGCATGCGTGGATTCCTGCAAAGTCAATGAACACAACAGTGTAGCCCGGGATCCTTTTCAGGCAATGCCCTGCGGACCAGTACAAGTATGGAAACTGTGCAGGTGGTGGTGGGCCAGTCAGCTAAGCACGTTCCCAGTCCCCAAAAGGTCAGCTTTGCCCTCCCAAGCTGGAAGGCAGCAGTGAAGGCATCCCAAACAGTCACTTCAAGACTCAACCCTGGCTCAGTTTACCTCAGCCACTGTAACTCCTGCTTCCTTCTGCAAAAATCTCAGCAAGGAATGTTCTCCGCCACTTGCACTTGGGCTGGAGAGAGACTAGGGTCAGTCGGTCAGTCTGCATGTGTGGCACCCACTGCCCAGGGTTGCTCACCTCTCTTGTATCTGCCTGACAAACTTCTATTCCAGCTTGAACACCAGCTCAAAAGTCACCTCCTCCAAACTCCTCAGCCTACTCCAGCTTGGCTGCACCAACTCTGCCTTCGTCACATGAGACAAAACCCAAGAACAAAACCACAGAAATTGGCTCACATATTCCTCTTCTCTCAGACTTTGGGCACAAAGTGCCAGCCACCTACTCCCAAGAAGCTGCTGAGGATTTTTTAAATGCAAATGCCAGGTAGGGGATAGGACTTAAGAGTTTATTCTGAGAGAGGTGGAGTGAGTGCCTTACCCTGGTCGCTAGTAAATGGCAGTCCTGGTGACACGTAGCCATTTCCCCCATTCCTCCTCCCTCTTTTCTTCTCGGCTTAGACTCACCCTAAGGTGAGGCAAGTTGCTGCTGCCCCTCGGCTCCCTCTGCCACTCCATTCCTGGGAAATGGTGGCCACCACGGCTCCACACCCCACCTCTCCTCTGGGAGGGAAGGATTAGCAGGATCAATGACCTCTGGCTCCAAGAGGGTGATCACCCATCTTGAGACTATCAGTTCTAGGGACACAAGCATGGCCTTCATCCACCTCTCATGACATCACCCGGTGTTATATGGGTTTTTCTCCTATTGTTAGACCACAACTCGGCTCCCTGGATTCTCTGACAATGCCACAATTGGCAGCATCATTGGCTCTTAGCTACTGAAAACATAACAGAGACAAGTCTTGCAACAAGAAATCAATATGATGGATAATAGGCAGGAAAAGCAGCCCCCACATAATAAGGGAAGGCCCCAGTGAGTCTAATTTTCATTGACCCAGTTTCATTGTCAAAGCACAGAACATAGCAAGACAGAGTGACCTCCACACCCAAAAAGCTTCAGACTATTCTGCAAATGAAGCCACCACGGACCTTCTCTCTCTTCCTCCAGGAGCCCATGGATGTTAACTACCAATGAGTGAGTGACAAAGAGAATTCCCACCTTAGAAAGGAGCAGCTGAGTCGGCTAGTCATTTAAGACAGGTGATTTTCATATGTATAATGGGGGAAGAAATCACTCCACCCCATTCTTATATAGGAATGTAATGGGATGGGGAAGGGGGCTCTAGGTGGTAAATGGAGCCAATCATGCTTGCATTTCACTTCCATGTATCGCTGCACTGGCGGCATTAGCTCCCAGAAGCAGAAAGGAGTGTGAGGTGTGGATTGATTCTTTCTAACAGGACCACAGTCTCATGAGCAGTCAGCGCACATTGCCGAAATGCGGAAAGAATGTCGGAATGATTTCAAGAGTTTCGGGTTGACTAATACAGCCTCAAATTTCATTATCTAGGCAGTGAGTGACGATGGCTGCACTAGCATCCTGGGGAGGAAATTAAAGCATTCGTCGAGGGCCTGACTCAGGAAAGGGTAGAGGAATGGATTATGTCAGCCACAGGAGACCAAGGTGAGGGCACGAGGGAAGGAGCAGGAAGTTCGACCCTTGAGTAGCATCCGGAAGCATGAGAAGTGGTGAAAAGCTTGAGTGATGAGTTTTTTAATATGATACTTCTGTGGAACAAAAATTGGTCTGTCTCCCCCAAACTTCAGCAAAGTCTGTTATCCACACAAAAGCTTTAGTGAGAGTTTTTTTTTTTTTTCTACCTCAGAGCAAGGGGAGTTGTGAAAATGAGTAAAACGGCTGAACTCCCTCATCTGGGTCAAGGCGATGGGGAGCATGGGATGGCGTGATGTAGAAGTAAGGCCCCCTGTGAGCTGGGGAAGACATGGTCGGGAAAACCCATGCCAAAGCCTTCCATAAACCTCGAGGAAGAGTCGGGTGATGTGGCTCATGCCTGTAGGAAGCCAAGGCAGGCGGATCACCTGAGGTCAAGAGTTCGAGACCAACCTGACCAACATGATGAAACCCTATCTCTACAAAAATACAAAAATTAGCTTGGCGTGGTGGTGGGTGCCTGTAATCCCAGCTACGAGGGAAGCTGAGACAGGGAGAATCACTTGAACCCAGAAGGCAGAGGTTGCAGTGAGCCAAGATCGTGCCACTGCACTCCAGCCTGGGCAACAGAGCAAGACTCCATCTCAAAAAAAAAAAAAAAAAAAATCTCGAGGAAGACCTCTGATTCTCCATAATTGGAGAATCATAAGCCACAGGCCCATTTTGTTCCTAAGTGTCAGGGTAGCCCCAGTAACATCTGGGTTGTATACCTAACGTGAATTGAATTTGTATTGCAACTAGATTAATACTTCTGATTTTTATACAAGGATAGAAAAGAAAAACACAGCTATTAATGTGTCCATATCTGTAGTGTTTATCAATGTACTAGCACCTTGGGAGCACCTGCAGTATGCAGGGTTCCATTCTACAGGTGCTGCTGACCAAACTATCTAAGGTGAAGGTGCAGCTGCTATCATTCCCAATCCATGCAGTGTGATGTGTGGCCCTACTATGAGTGACTTGTATGCAGTTTGCACCAGATGGGACTCACCACAAGAATTCAACAGCACCCAATCTGGTCTATTCCCTGTTTAATAAAAGAAAGCCCATGACACAGGCTTGGATGCCATGCCAATGTCCTGTTACTAGGAACATTACTCAACTCTTATTCTCTCTTGCTGTGTTCTCATTTCAGATCTTGCTTGCTGATGGACACTGATCTGCACACCAGCATGAATAACACTGCTCTAGGGCATACAAATAAGTACAAAATCCTTGCTCTCAGGGAGCTTACAAACTTTCCATTATACTAATACACATTGAAATATGTTCACTCTAAGACAAGGCAATCATAAAATCTACTTACAAGACAGAAATGATGAATTGCAAAGTGAATTCATAAATAACACAAATTAGGAGTTTAAGAAAGGAAGCCATTTGGAGAAACCAGAAGATTAGAAATGAAAGACAGAAAACTAGATTTCAGGTCTATGGAGGGGAGAGACCTTGAGCTGAGTCTTGAAGGTTGTTTAAGATCAAGTTACATCTCACCACAAAAAGCATAAGTAGGTGAGATAATGCATACATTAGTTATGTCCATTTAGCCATGTGACAATATACACATATTTCAAAACAACATGTTGTACACAATAAATATATACAATTATTTATCTGTCAATTTAAAAATACTAATGGGCTGGATGCAGTGGCTCACGCCTGTAATCCCAGCACTTTGGGAGGCCGAGGCAGGCGGATCACTTGAGGTCAGGAATATCTAGAGCAGCTTGGCCAACATGGTGAAACCCCATCTCTACTAAAAATGCAAAAAAAAAAAAAAAAAAAAAAATCCAGGCATGGTGGCTGGCACCTGTAATCCCAGCTACTAGGGAGGCTGAGGCAGGAGAATCACTTGAACCTGGGAGGCGGAGTTATCAGTGAGCCCCGATTGCAACATTGCACTCCAGCTTAGGCAACGGAGTGAGACTCAAAAAAAAAAAAAAAAATTAATGACCCGAAAACCTTATGAAAAAAACAAAACCCAAAAAGGATCAGGATAGTTCCAGAGAAATCAGAAGCATATGAACAAAGGTCCAAACTTTCTGTGTGAATTGAAGAGAGAGTAAGCAGACCTGTTTGGCAGGGATGGAGAGCTGGTTCAGAAAAGTAATGGGAAACACAGGTTAGGGTAAGGAGGTAGAAGACATTGAACGCCAGAAATACAGAGCATAGATGTCATCCTGTACATCACAGATCACAGAGAGAAATAGGGGGACAGCATTTCATGATGACTTATTTAGCCCATACATTATCCGGTAAACACTGTGAGGCACAAGAGACTGTGCGAGATGCTGAAGGAGGTGAAGGATGCACGAAAGGGCAGGGAAGTGAGCTCGGGGGCTGTAGCCCAAGGTTGAGGGATGACTGTCGTGCCTGAACTAGGGCAGTCATGGATAAGGAAGAAATAGAACAAATCATAGAAGTGATTCCAAGAAAAAAAAGAGGAAGGGTATATTTAATGACTATTTGCATTGTAAATGAGGAAGGCCTTCTTCACACTATGCCTACCCAATTTGCCAAGCTCTCTGTGTTAGTCCAAGTTCTCTAGAGGGACAGAACTAATAGGATAGATGTATATATAAAGGGGAGTTTATTAAGGAGTATTAACTCACACGATCACAAGGTCCCATGATAGGCCACCTGCAAGCTGAGGAGCAAGGAAGCCAGTCCGAGTCCCAAAGCTGAAGAACTTGGAGTCCAATGTTTGATCTTCTGCCTGCTTTTTATTCTGGCCACACTGGCAGCTGATTAGATGGTGCCCACCCAGATTAAGGGTGAGTCTGGCTTTCCCAGTCCACTGACTCAAATGTTAATCTCTTTTGGCAACACCCTCACAGGCACACCCAGGAATGATATTTTGCATCCTTCAATCCAATCAAGTTGACACTCGGTATTAACCATCACACTCTCCATCACCCTTCAAGATTCAGCGCAACAATCCCCCTTCTGCAAAACCTCCCTCAAGAGGGATTACTGACTTTCTCCACAGCACATCTCTTCCCAACCAACTTTGAACTTCTCACTAAAAAAAGGATGAATGAAAAGGGGAGAGAGGAGTTGCAGATGACTCTGAAGATTTCAAGAAAAGGTAACCTGGAAAATAGTAACATGCAGTGCCGTTTCTGGGCAAGGTCCCTACCAGAACCTCTTCCTGGGAATTATGCTGGCAAACAGCCTCTTGGGCCCTTATTCTTAGTAAATGCTAGTTGCCACTATAGTAAAGCATATATAAAATGCTAGGTTCACATCAAATAATAAAAATACACACCTATATACACACTTAACCTCTATTTGTATATAAATAATCTTATTGTATTTGGTCTACTGTGATGCTTGCCCACTTCACAGTTGACATCATTGGATAAATACTAGGAAAAAGGAATAGCAAGTGCAGTAGCTAAAAAGTTTCACAATCATAGTAACTCCCCAACTCCTCCTGGGTCTGCAGCAGTCAGGAAGAAACTGTGAGGCACCATCAACTTGTAAGGTTTCCCTTACAAAGTGTATTCAGTCAAGGACACTGTGTGTGTGTGTCAAGATGCTGTAGGTGCTAAGAGGAAGAAGAAAACTAGACACATAAATCATGACAAGATGGCGGCCAAAAGGTCAACTTTCTTGTAGAGCATACTTTTCTGTTATTGTTGGGTTTTGTTTTTTGAGAAAATAAATATTATGTGAAGGAAACAAGCAAGCAAGCATTATGTATATAGAGAAATTGATTGCTTGATTCTTAAAAATGTTTATGTGTATACGTGTGCATAGATAAATAGATGTAGGTATATAGTTATAAATAGAACCCTCATTAATAAATGTCAAGGTAATAACTCATTAGGTTTTTTAAATTAAACACTGAACTCTAACATATTAAGTTTAAATATTAAAGTTTTATATTAGCATATAGTTTGATATTAACATGAAGGGAAATTTTTGTTTCCTACGAAAAGTAGTGATTCTCCCAGGTGGAGATAATGGAGAGGTGAACAGGGATTATCTCTCCATTCTGCAGAAGATGACTCCAGGTTCTGCAACCCAGGGATTGAGGAGGGGTGTCTTCCCCGAATACTGGGGGGATTCCAAACTCCAAGGAGGGAGAAGAGCTGGGACACTTACGTTAGAAGCCAAGAATGGAGTTCAAATAGGTTAACCCAATCAAAGGGGACAGAGGCCAGGATGGACACTGGAAGACAGGGTCAAGGTCCCAAGAATGAGCAGGGGTGAATCTGGGGCAATTGTCTGCACCAGCTATGCTGTGGCATGGCATGGCATGGTATGGCATGGCAGGGTGTGGTATGGTATAGTCTGGTGTGGCATTCTCTGGTATGGCATAATGTAGTCTAGGATAGTGTCTTCTGATGTGGTGTGGTGTAGTATGGTGTGGCATCTTTTCATGGCATGGTATAGTATGGTAAGTGGGGCTGATAGGAGAACCAGAGATAGGATGGACTGTGGCTTTGAGAGCACAGTTGGGGACTGAAATAAAAGGACCAACAGGAGAGCTAACCAGAAATGTCCTGCAGCAGCCAGAGAGAGATACAGAAAGAGTTGCACTCTAGGGAAGAGCAAGCCCTGGACGTGTGGACTTGAGTCTTCCTCTGGAGGGACATGTGATGTGCCAAGCACTGTGTACAAGGGTCCAGGTGCTTCACATACATTCTCTCACTAAATCCTCTCAACAACCTGCATGATAACGCACTCAAGAAAGTGAGGCTCAGAGAGCTGGAGTATTTTGTCCAAGGTCATACAGCTGACAAATGATAGAGGCATATGTGAACCCTGATTTATTTTATTCCGAACGTAGGCTTACAACACCCATTATCTCCAAGTAAGATTTCCCTGTCAGAGAGTTCTGAGCAGTGATTCTGGAAATGTAGCACAGCACAGAAGAAGAAAATGAGTACACACCCCTCAGACGACACAGTACAACATTTTGCAGGCCAGAGATCGGGGGGACAGGGAACGCGTATAGTTTGATACCATAGCCATTGTTCCAATGTGTTTTTAAATCCATATTTACTTGATTTTTTATTAGAGGCATGGGTTTTTAAAAGCTTGAGGAACACTAGTGTAAAGAGAGAAGAATGAGGTCAAATGCTTTGGCAACATCTTCATTCAAGAGATAAGCTGATAAAGAGAAAACGAGTGAAGGTTGCGGCAGCAGGGGTGGAGAGAAGTTATCACTAAGCTCATGGGCCTTGGAAACTGAGTGATCATGGTGACCCTCAAGAAGACCATCGGGAGCAGGCGGCAGAGTCCAAAGGGCGGCCACAGCAGCATGGCTGGACCGACCACCACACTGGCCCAGAACTCCGCAGGCCTCAGCAGTGCTGGGATTGGGAAAAGACATCAAGCCCAAAATTCACCTGTAGATGCCAACAGAGGGACTCCATCACCAGAGATGAAACGAAGCCCATGGATAATGGCACCATGCAGAAGGAAGAGGCCAAGAGGGTCAGCAGAGCCAGAAAACAGAGGGGGCCTCACGGCAGATAAGAGGATGCACAATCACACATATATTCACACTCACACACACACATGCTCGTATTCACAGTCATATTTGCACTCATCCATCACATTCACATGCTCGCGCACGCTCACTTCCACTCTCACACTCATGCTCACTCACGCACACTCACGTTCACACGCGCACACACACATTCACACTCTCGTGCACTCACACTCATGCACACTCCCACTCATACACACAGTTTTGCGAGTGTACTTCTGGAGTGCTTTGCTGCAGCTCTAGGAAGGAAAGAGAGACGCTCCAATTAGGTCCGGAGAAGAATGAGGGGGCATGGCGAGAGGGCCCAGCGGGCCGCCACTCCATTCCAGAAAGGAGTGCCCCTGCTTTCCCTGGGGCTCCCTGCACCAGCTGGTATGTGGCGTGGCATGGCATGGTATGGTGTGGCAGGGTGTGGTACGGTATAGTCTAGTGTGGCATGGTGTGGCATGTGCTGGTATGGCATAGTCTAGGGTAGTGTGGCCTGATGTCGTTCAGCGTAGTATGGTGTGGCATTGTTCATGGCATGGCATAGTATGTTGTTGTTGGGTTTTGTTTTTTGAGAAAATAAATATTATGTGAAGGAAACAAGAAAACAAGCATGATGTGTATAGAGAAATTGATTCCTTGATTCTTAAAAATGTTTATGTGTATACCTGTGTATAGATAAATAGATGTAGGTATATAGTTATAAATAGAACCCTCATTAATAAATGTCGAGGTAATAACTCATTAGGTTTTTAAAATTAAACACTGAACTGTAACATATTAAGTTTAAATATTAAAGTTTTATATTAGCATATAGTTTGATATTAACATGAAGGGAAACTTTTGTTTCCTACAAAAAGTAGTGGTTCTCCCAGGTGAATATAGTGGAGAGAGATGCTTGCATAGAGAGACGCTCTGATTAAGTCCAGAGAAGAACGAGGAAGCGTGGCGAGAGGGCCCAGCAAGCTGCAGTTCCATCCCAGAAAGGAGTGCCCCTGCTTTTCTCTGGGACTCCCTGCACCAGCTGTGACATGGTGAAGGCACAGGATAAGTGCCTTCACCCGCCAGCCTGCTGTCAGGACCCTGGAAGCCTGTCCCGTCGTCCACCCTTTGTTGTATATCAGGAAGTTTGGAAGAGAGGGTTCCTGCTTACTGAGGAAGTTCCTCTTTACAGGGTGAGCTGTGGTTCACTGAATTAGGTGTGAGTGTCTCTCTCTGCCTGACCTGTGCTGCTGCTGCCCCAGAACTTAGGGAAAGTTCTGCTTCATGCAACTAGAGAAAGGCACTGAAGCCCCACATTTTCCAGACTCAGGTGTGGAAAAATCCTTTCCTACTTGGCCTGGTGGACACATGACAGTTGGTTTCTAAATTTGACTTGAGTTTCTGCTGCACCCCACCCAGAGCCCAGTGCTCACTGCCTGCAAACCTTCCTGCCCACTCCCTGCCTTGGCGAATGAGCTCCCCTTGGGCCAGACCCTACATCAAAGCGCTCTCCTGAGCCACTCTAGAGAGATTCCACAGTGAAAGGGTAGAAAGGCAGCCCCAAGCATTGCATTATCATGTTTGCTTGGCCCCAAGGGGCTGGCTTCAACCGCGTCTCTACACAACTTCGCATCTCCTGGATGATCCCCTTCTGAAGGACTTTGGAAACCACTAGAAGCAGTGGTGGCATGGCATAGCAAGGCATAGTGTGTTGTGCCATAGCATGGCATGACGCACTCTGCCATGGTATGGTGAGTGAAGCCAATAGGCATGAGAACGACAGATAGGATAGACAGTGGCATCATCAGAGAGAGGGTGGTTGGGGACCAGGCTAGAAGAGGCCAACAGAAGAGCTAACCGGAAATGTCCTACAAGCAGCCAGAGAGAGATCCAGGAAGACTTGCACCTGGGGGAAGAGTAAGCTGGACACCTGGACTTGAGTCTTCCTCTGCAGGGTTAATTAATGTCCTAATAGCAGGAGGGCCATGTGCCAAGCCCTGTGTACAAGGGTCTAAGGGTCCAAGCCAGGCGCTTTACATACATTCTCTCACTAAATCAGCCCAACAACCCTGTATGATGGCACACAAGACAGCGAGGCTCAGAGAGCTGAAAAAGTTTGTCCAAGGTCACACAGCTGATAAATGATGAGAGAATATGTGAACCCAGGTGTGCCCAAGTCCTCTCATCTGCTTTTCTGATGGGTGGAGGGGGAGCCTATTGATTTTCAGAAGATCCTGTACCTGAATCTAGGGAGAATAATAGAATGATTCTAATAATTGCAACTCACCTGCATCAGTTAAATAATAATGTTTGGTGGTGGGTAATAGAAACCCCAAATAGTGGCTTACATAAAACAGGGGTTCACAGAGCCACTGGGTGACCTATGCCAGGAAGGGCCATTCACAACTGTGCTCCAGGCTGAGCCACTGGAGAGGCCAGCAGCCCTGGGGGCTTGTTTTTTCCCCTCATGTGAAGAGAATTCAGAGGAGGCCAGAGCTGGTGTGACAGTTCCCCAAGGTCATGAGGAACCCAGTTTCTGTCTGGATCACCACTCTACCATCTTCATGTTCATGCTTACAAGGTGGCTGCTGGTACTCCAGCCATCACATCCCTGTTCTAGACAGGAATAAGGAGAAACGGCAACAAGCAAATGGAACGGACTGCCTGAGCTCTCTATAAACTTTCCTGAAACCTGGAAGTCCACCTAGTCATCTCTGTTCCTACCTCCCTGGCCAGAACTGTATTGCATCATCATTCTTACCTGGAATGCCAGGATGAAAGGTATAGCTTTTTAAGCTGGACATATTCCTAAACCCAGATAAAATTAGGGCTCTGCTAGCAGTGAGCAGAGAATGGATGTCGGAGCTCCATTTAGCAAGACTTGCCACCTCATTTTCGTCATCCAGTTATGCCTGGGTGCTCCACTACACTCACAGATGTCAGCCCTGGGCATGGAAAACCCAGCCTCTGAGCAAAGAATTGCACAGTTAAATGCAACAAACATTCACACAGAATATGGATTTGAGGCCAGAGAATGAAGACAATGCATTCTAGACCACGTATGTCCTCACCGAGGGACTGGGTAGTGGGAAGTGTAAGAATCATTGTCTTATTGTGCTATCACAAGACAGGACCACTTCCCAAATTTGAGGAATTTGGGCCTTGTGTCCATTGGTATGTCCAGCTCAATGGAGTTAGTTCCTAAGGTAGTATTCTTTAAGGGGGCGTTGTCTATCTGCTGTGCATAGCCTGTACTCCAGGATTGTGGCAGAAATTGTCCCCTGGGAATAGCCTGACCAGACATCCATCCTTAACAATACCAGGAAGGGTTCTGAAATGGGGCTGAATTGTGTCCCTCCAAATTCATAGACTGAAGTCCTAACTAACCTCCAATTTCCCAGAATGTGACTGTATTTGCAGAGAGGGTCTTCAAAGAGGTAGTTAAACTAAAATGAAGTCATTAAAATGGGCCCTGATCCAATACGGCTGGTGTCCTTACAAGAAGAGGAGATGAGGACACAGATGCACACAGAGGGAAGACGAGTGAAAACACAGGGAGAAGATGGCAACTACAAGCCAAGGAGCGAGGCCTCAGGAGAAACCAGCCCTGCCCTCCTCTGATCTCAGACTTCTAGCCTCCAGCACTGTGAGAAAATAAATCTCTGTTGTTCAAGCACCCAGTCTGTGGTACTTTGTCATGACAACCGTAGCAAATTAATACAGGTTCTTTGGCAAAATAATTCACTAAGCATGACTGAACCTATGCGTGTACAGTTGTGTAGTTAACCGAGCATAATTCTTCACATATGGAGCTACACTTTCTGCACATTGGAATTCTGTTACTGTCAATTCCTCCACACCAGGAAAGTGGACCTGGCTGGGGTCAACGTCTCTTCATTTGGCTTGGATACATCGATCCTTTCCATCTGTCTCATGCTTCTTTGGATTTTTAATACCAGTCACATAGAATGCTTCATCCCATTGTCTGCCAGTCTTGAAAGCTCTGTTTGTCAGTGCAGCGTTTCCATCAGCTACAATTCTAGACTCTGGGTAAAGCAAGCCCCCATGTGCTGTTGAAATGCACAATGCTTTTCCTTCCCTCCAGCCACCCGCTCCTCAGTGTTCGGGCAGCAGCTGCTCGTTAGCTGGGAAATGGCTTCTCTCTCTATTCATGCTCTTGGCTTTGTGGTTGTGAGCCTGGAGCTCTGATCTGGCCTCTGATTCTGCAGCAGGAGGGGAAATATATGACCCCCGCATTTTGGTGGGAAGAAAGCAACTTCCTGTTTGGATACAGCCCCCCACAACAAAACACCTTTCTAGCTTCCCCCCAGGCTTGTTTCCACGGTGCTTCTCATTTGACGACAGCACACACCACCTCCCTTCCGTGCCCTAATTTTGGTATGTAACTATTTTATACCCACTCTGGGTAGGTTACAGGAGCTTTGCCTACTCTCCCTTGCTAGCTGTCTTTGAATCAAAATATTCACCCAAGGAGAGAAAGAGAATTCCATGAAAGAGGGCCAGAAAGGGGTATCCTGCAGCTGAGTGAAGCCCAGGCTCTCCCCGGCTCCTTGCTTAGGACAGAAACTGCCCCCGCAGCTAATACCCCATCCACCATGGAGCCTAGACCTCTGGCTCATCATTTATGGGGGAAATCAGTTCAATAATTTGACTAAAATTAGCAGAGAGAGTAAATTATAAAGGTAACAAAGGTACTCCGAAATAACAGAAAACAGACTGAAACTAACAATTACAGATAAAAGCTAGAAAGTTTTGAAAAATAAATAACTAAATATTTGCTAAAGGATCACATTAAAAGAGTAGAACAGGATGACATCATTCTTTTAGGTACCATGTTTGCTAACAGAGTGCAATGGCCAGGCATGGTGGCCCACACTTGGAATCCCAGCACTTTGGGAGGCTGAGGCAGGAGTTCAAGACCAGTCTGCACAACGTGGCAAGACTCTGTGTCTACAAAATAAAATGAGCCAAGCATGGTGCTGCACAGCTGCAGTCCCAGCTACTCCAGAGGCTGAGTTGGGAGGATCACTTGAGGCCAGGAGTTTGAGGCTACAGTGAGCCATGATTGCACCACTGCACTCCAGCCTGGGCGACAGAGTGAGACCCTGTCACACCAGAAATTTTTTTTATAATAATAAAAAAATGCACAGCCGGACTTTGTGGCTCATGCCTGTAATCCCAGCACTTTGGGAGGCCGAGGCGGGCAGAACGCAAGGTCAGGAGATTGAGACCATCCTGGCCAACATGGTGAAACCCCATCTCTACTAAAATTAAAAAAATTAGCCAGACGTGATGGTGCATGCCTGTAGCCCCAGCTACTTGGGAGGCTGAGGCAGGGGAATCACTTGAAGCTGGGAGGCGGAGGTTGCAGTGAGCCGAGATGGCACCGCTGCACTCCAGCCTGGTGAAAGAACATGACGCCGTCAAAAAAAAAAAAAAAAAAAAAAGAATGCACTCACAGAGGATAAAGTGGAAATAAGAGCCATGGGAGCCTTGGGCCAGTGATGAAGCTCATCAGCAAGGCCCTGAGGCTCTGCTTCCCTGGAGGCAGGGGCTGAGGCCCCAGGACAACTTCTGTGAGGGCAGAAGGCATCCACGCCAGGCACATCTGCCCTGGAGGCTGAGAAGTCTGAGATGAATGAGCCCCTTAGCTATTCCAGATGATTTCCCTGCGGCCCAGCTAGCATGTAAATCCAGCACCCAGTTGGCAGGCAGGATAATTCCTCAGAGAGGCCACCTGCCAGAATGGGGCTGAGTGTTCCGAGTAGCTAACCAAGGAGAATAGAAAATCTGCCAATGAGGCCGTTTCTAAACACACAACTGTCTCGAGGAAGGGGAAAGAAGGGACTGTAATTCAGTCATGGAGAAGGATGTATAAAAAGGCTCTGGACAGGGCTTTATTCCCAGCTCTGCTCCTAACCAGCTGTGTATTTACTCTGCGTTGTGGTGTCCTTGTAAGTACGTGAAGAGAGGAGCCTGCAGGAGCTGTGAAGTCACTTCCAGCTCCTGCATAGTAGACCAGCTCCACTCATTCTCCTCAGTCTGGTTTGAGGAGGTGCAGATGCCGCCTTTGTCCACCCCACCTGTGCACAAAGCAGACCTTGCATCCTGCCTGGGGCCAGGGTCCAACCCAGAGCCAGCAGGGGCCCTGGGGAGTGAGCGCCATGCCCAGGCACCCCAGCCTGTCTGCCCAGCAGGGCGGGCTCACCACAAGCTGTCAGCACCAAGGAGCGAGGCCCAAGCACTGAGGTCAGATGCCCCGAGGATGCAGGCAGAAATGTCCAACCTGGGCAGACAAAGCGGAGTCTAACCTGGGTGGGATTCAGGAGGGAGCCTGCCAGGACCTTCAGCCGTGAGTAGGATGAGCTGGAGACTTGGAAGCTATAAGCAATGCTGAGCAATGGGACAGGCAGGGACCAGGTGAGGAGCGAGGCTACAGGTAACAGAGGACAGGCACAGGTGGCCAGGACTACCGCTGAAAGCTCCACACCCCAACTTGGGTGTATCTGGACATGCCAGACACTGTGCAGTGCCACCCAGCTCTCCCTCTGAAGCAGGACTCCTTGCCCAGGTGTGGGGCATGTGGTCATTAGGCAGCCTCCTCTTGCCAGCTCCTACAGGGTCTGCCTCAGCTGCACCTCTCCCAGAGGAGCCCTTGTCCTGAGACTGAAGGAGCACAAAGGCTAGCTTCGAGGCCCTTAGAGGACGGGGTCACAGTTTGGCTTCTCCCTCTGCCCAGTGCTGCTTCCTCCCCAAATTCCATCTCAGGGCCTGCTTCTAGAAAACCCAATCTGCAGCTCTGAATGGCTCCGCCAGCACCCACGGTGTCCAGCTTGAAGACTCTGCCTCGTGGGGCCTCTTCACATGGAGGTCACAGTGCTGTGCTGCAGTCCGCTGACACTGACCTTCCAGAGTCAGCTGCGTGCATCTCTTCCCAACTCTGTGTGCAGTGATGGAGAGCGGTAGCTTGAAATCAGCCATGGTGGCGGTATTTGCACCATGGGAGTTAACAAACACCACAAATCAGAGCTTTTTTTCTCCTGGAGATCTGGTTGTTAAACATCTACCAGCACACCACTGTTTCTGGAGCATAGTAGGATTAGACCATCTCTGGAGACCCACTTCGCTCTATGTCACATTGTTCAGAGAGGAGAAGTTAGGGAAGAGGAAGGAAAATCAGGAGAAATGTGGAATGAAATTGCAAACAGATTATTTCAAGAGCAGACGTTCGGCAGGGTTGGGGAGTGGGTGTGTCTCAGATGCCCTGTTCTTAGGGAGGATGCAGCTGAGCTGGCAGCAGCAGCATATGAAAATCCCAAACCTGGCATTCCACATCACCTGGAGGAAGCTGGCTGGGCAAGAGTGTCTCTCTAATGCAGGGAATTGAAGACTTCCCCACTCATCCCAAAGGTGGTTTGTGGGATCATTTCTTAGTAGTGTACAAGGCAGCCACCACCACCATGCTAAACTCCACCATTTCTGCTGTCCTGGTGAATTACTTCTGGTCTCCTCATCCTGCTAGTAAGGTGAACACAGTCTCTCCTTCTTTTTCCAGCCCCCAACAATTGCTACGGTCACAGAACAGGCACCTTCATATCCTTCCCGTAAGCCTAAGAAAGTGGAGTCCCTGACTTGGCATTGCACTTTGAAAATGTCACCCGTAACGCAAGAGGGAAGCTGTGGAAAGTACTGAATACAATCTTTAGAAAGCAAAGCCTTTTTAGTGGGAATGCACATTTATTTGACAGTGTTCAGTGTTCAGTGCCCACTGCAAGGCATTTTGCTAACTGTCATATTCTATGAAGAGTGGTGAAAGCAACCCCATAAAGAAGTCTAACTGGGATGGGTCCCGGCATGGAAGACAATGAAGCTCTGGGCCCTGGAGAAGGTGTAGAATATATCAGCTGTCCATTAACTAAGTATGGAGAGAAATTTTCCATTAGGCTATTACGTTTGCCTCAGAAAGAATGGCTCATAGGAATGCAATTCACCCATTTTCTAACAGCATTCCGATATGGCTCATAGTGGAAACATAATAGACACTTGTTAAGTGAATAAATGACCCAATCTTGACTTTCAGATTACCACGGATGATTAATTCTGCCTTGGGATATGCAGATTGAATAGACACTTAAAAGATCACCAGGGATCATATGTATGAGCTGAGAGCACGCATATTGACTTAAAGAATGTATATGTTAAGAAAAACAGGAAGCTTGCCAGGAAGCCAAATCAAAACTGGAAAAAAAGATGTTCCTGTCATCTGCATAGCTTAAAAGTGACAGAAGTCAGAGTGCACTTATTCTCTTTTCAATTATTTTCCTTGATAACCAGAGGAACAAGTAATATAAACCTCCTTGAAAATGGGAAGAGGCAGGTTTTAAAATTGAGGTGTCCCCCAATGATGGGTTTTTTTTATAAAGACCGAAATATCAGGGTCCTTGCTTTGAAAACCCCAAGCACCCAAAAGAACTCTTTCTTAAGGATTGAGTGGCAGGCTGTAGAAAACCAAAGGGAAGTTATGATGGGGGCAGCTGCGTGAAGATGAGGGCGTCGTCAGTACGTGTGGCATGTTTTCTTTGAAGGGTTCTAACCTCTCCAGAAGTGTGTCCTCTTCCTTTTTTGGGAGATGGATGAGGGGCAGAGAACTTTCCTGTGCATTGAGAATCCTTCCCAGCCTCCAGTGAGAGGTGAGTCTGGCCCCCTTGTCCCCAGGTGGACCTGGCTGCCCACTTTGGGTCTTGCCACATGAAGAAAGCCGTTCTGCCCGGCAGAGTTGCAGCAAGCCTGATGTTTAACCCCGAAAGCAGAAACTTCTTTGCCCTAGCCACATTCTTTTTGAACTCCATAATAGGGGAGGAAGCTAAGGAGAATCATGCATCAAGAGAAAAAATGTTCATATTCCCACTGGAAAGGAAGGTGGGTCAATTTGAAAATACGGTATAACAGCAAGTGGTACAGAAGCCCAGCCTGGAAAACAGTGCTGTGATGCCCAGGAAATGATAAAACCACCCCGGCGCTCCCTGGGGTCAGGCCAAGGTCTGCAGTCATAACCGCCTGCTCTCCTTCCATTCCCTCCAGCCTCACGGCATGTGGTTGGTGTCGATGGCCCAAATACAAAGGTTATGTATATATCAGAGCCCTCGGACTGAGAGAGAAAAATTGTTCCAAGAAATCAAGTATTTTATCTACATGGAGAAAACCAGAGCCCTGAGAGTAGTTAACCCAGGAGCTTCCAGAGTTCCCCAGAGTGGAAGCCCAACCTCCTTGGGCTCTGAGATCCACTGTTATGAGCCCAAAGGGCAGCCCAGAGGTTGAGGGGTGACAAGGAGGGAGGAGAGGGCCGGCAGACCTGAAGCTCCCCTACCTGTAAGTGTGAGTCCCCTCCATGTCATCATCTTGAGGCCGTGCTTCCAAAGATGGTGCTTATCCTAGACATTAAGGAAAAGGGGGCTAACAGAACAAAAACACTTGGGTAAAATAATATCCACAAGGTAGGAAATTTGGAGAAGATTTTTGAAAGGTTAGGGAAGAAAAACTTTTGAAAGGACTAAAATATTTAAATATAATTATTATTTTAAAAGAGTTTGGAATAATGCGATAATAATAGATATGTAAAAGAAAAGATTAGATGTCTATGAGATTTAAAAGTTAAAAATACAAAAGTTAGCATTGAAAGCCAAAAACTGTGAAGACGGTAAGTTTACAATGTAAAAGCAGAAGGTATTGAGGATAAAGAACAAGGATAAAAACACAAAAGCTATAAAAGTAAAGAGGGTTTCTGAGAAATGTTTTTTGAGCAAAATAAAAGCAAAAATCTTGACAATTAGAGAGGTGGTAGAGAGGTAAAATGAAAATATAAGAGGAACTGTTCAAGCGTAAGTCAAGGTAATAAGATAAGCTGCTACTTTAGCAAGGTAACAAGTTAATACGTATATAACACATGTCAAAAGCAACAAGTGTTCCCTTGCCAATTTCTATTATGATTTCCTCTTTAACCCAAAAACTATTTTGGGGAATTGGTTTTATGGTTTTCAGATACATAGATTTATCTCCTGTCGTATACTCTTTTTTTAACTGTGGATTTCTAATTTAACTGCATTATAGTCAGAAGATGTGATTGTTTTATCAAGAGGGTCAATTTTTATAAATATCCAAAGTGTGTTTGAAAATAATGCATAATCACTTTGTTAGGTGCAGAGTTCTCCATTTATCTAATTTGACCAACTTTTTAATTATGCTGTTGAAATCCTTTATATCCTTATGTTTTTACCAGCTTAATCTATTTCCTTGTAAATATTCCTTGTAATTCTCTTGGTTTTGCTTTATAAATATTGAGGTTATCCTAAGAACATACAAATCTGTTACTTCTTGCAGGATTGTTCTTTTCTTATTGCAAATGTTCTTCCTTTTTTTTTCCCTTTCTTGTTTTTTTTTCTTTTTTTGAGAGGGAGTCTCCTCTATCGCCCAGGCTGGAGTGCAGTGGCGCGATCTCAGCTCACTGCAGCTTCTGCCTCCCAGGTTCAAGTCATGTTCCTTCCTCAGCCTCCTGAGTAGCTGGGACTACAGTTGCACAACACCATGCCCAGCTAATTTTTGTATTTTTTGTAGAGATGGCTTTTTGCCATGTTAGCCGGGCTGGTCTTGAACTCCTAACCTCAAGTGATCCGCCCGCCTGGGCCTCCCAAAGTGCTGGGATTACAGACATGAGCCACCGCACCCAGCCATAAATGTTCCCCTTTATCCCTATTTATAAAATTTTGACCTAAAATTTATTTGATCTGCTATTAAATTTGCTATGTCAGTTTTCTTTTTATTAGTGTTTGTCTGATTTAGCTTTTTTTCATTTAATTTTTAGCTATTCTATGTCATTTCTTAACTATGTCTCCTATACATAGCACAAAGCTGAATTTCAGTTTTAAAACTCAAATCTAGGCTGGGCACAGTGGCTCACACCTATAATCCCAGCACTTTGGGAGGCCGAGGCAGGAGGATCACTTGAGCCCAGGAGTTCGAGACCAGTCTGGGCAACATGGCAAAACCTGATCTCTACAAAAAATACAGAAAGTTAGCCAAGCATGGTGGCATTCACCTGTGGTCCCAGCTTCTTGGGAGGCTGAGGTGGGAGGATTGCTTAAGGGAAGTTGAGGCTGCAGTGAGATCGTGCCACTGTACTCCAGCCTGCATGACACAGCAAGACCCTGTCTCAATAAATAAATAAATATAAATCAAAATAAAATCTGAACATCTATGTCATTTAAAAGGCCTTCATCTGCATCTATTGAGGACTGTAGCTTGAAAAAATAAAAAGAAGAAGTAAAAAGGCTTCAACAATTTACATTTATTCTAACTACTGACTTATTTGGGGACATTTCTACCATCTTATTCCTGTGGTTTTGGCTTTGGTTTTTCCTTTTTCTTCTTCTTTTATCCTTTCCTAACTTCTCAAACTTTGATAATGTTTTCTTTATTTCTTAACTTTTGCTGCTTTGGAAGGATATATTGTGGTCTGTTCTTTAAGTTTTACTCCTTGATTTTTAGCAATCATAATTAACCATAAATATTTATAAGAAAGTTAAATTTATTCAGTGTTTTTATTCTCCTCTCAAGACAAGAATCTCAGCATGTTTCAACTACTCACTGAACATCCTCTTCCTTGTGAATGCTGTCTAAATGTTGAACATTTCTTTTTTTAATGTACACACAAAAAGTAGGCTTTTTTCTCATTGATTATCTTTGTAAAATATATATTACCAAGTACTTTATTTGTGTGCATCATTGCTTCTTAGATCCTGTACTTTCTCTCTTGGTTCACTTTTCGTCTCATGGAATTTCATGTCTATTAGTTCTTTCTGTGAGAAACTGTAAGTGGTAAACTCATTTAATCTTTGTTTGTCTGACAATTTATTTTGCCTTAATTTGTAAATAATAGTTTTGCTGGGTATAAAATTTTAGGTTGTCCATTTTTTCCAACAGCACTTTGAAGATATTACTTCATTGTCTCCTCAAATCTATCATTGTTAAAATGTCTGATGTCATACTAATTATCATCTTGTATAGATTTACTGTTTTTTTTTCCAGTACTCGTTAATATTTTATCCTTATTCTTGATATCCAATGTTTTGTTACACTGGCATTGCGTATGCACAAGTCATTTATGTGTGGATTTATTTTTACTGATTCAGTGTACACTTTTAACCTAAGAGCCAATGGCTTTTTTCAACTCTTAAAAATTCTCATCAATATACAAATGCTCTTCAACTTACAGTGGGGTTATGTCCCAATAAAGTTTCAGAATGAGTTTGTTGAGATATAACCCCATTGTAAATTAAGGAGCATATTGCTTTTACCCCATCATAATGTAAAAAAAATCATAAGTTGAAATATCGTAAGTCAAGGATTATCTGTACCTTCAAATATGACAATCCACCATTGAATCAATTATCGACTTTTTCTAGAACTCTCATTATATGATTATTAGAGTTTTTTGAACTCCCTTCTGTGACTCTTCACTTCTCTTTCATATTTTTTGTTACTTTTTCACTCTGTAGTACTTTCTGGTGATATTTCCAGCTCATCAATTTTCTCTTCAATTGTGTTTGGTCTAGAGTTTCCATTCAATTTGATCTATTGAATTTTTAGATTTCATTTATCATTGTTCTTATTTCTAGGATTTCAAGTTGATTCTTTTCCATATTCACCTAGTGATATTTTATTTCTGCCTTTTAAAAATTACTTTTTATTCATCTTTTAAATAAGTTTTTCTTTCCTTGATATCTTTGACCATCAAAAGAAGTAATGGCTCAATACAATAGCAGCTATTTTTGATCATGTAGCAGCCCTAGGCAGGTGAACAGCTGTCCTCAGAAGAGTCATTGAGGCCAAGATGGACAGATCACCTGAGGTCAGGAGTTTGAGACCAGCCTGGCCAATATGGTGAAACCCCATCCCTACTAAAAAAATACAAAAATTAGTGAGGCATGGTGCCATCCACCTGTAATCCCAGCTACTCAGGAGGCTGAGGCAGGAGAATCGCTTGAACCTGGGAGGCAGAGGTTGCAGTGAGCCGCGATTGTACCACTGCACTCCAGCCTGAGCAACAGAGTGAGACTCTATCTCAAAAACAAAACAAAACATTTGTCAATTTTGGTTTTTGTTGCCATTGCTTTTGGTGTTTTAGACATGAAGTCCTTGCCCATGCCTATGTCCTGAATGGTAACGCCTAGGTTTTCTTCTAGGGTTTTTATGGTTTTAGGTCTAACGTTTAAGTCTTTAATCCATCTTGAATTAATTTTTGTATAAGGTTTAAGGAAGGGATCCAGCTTCAGCTTTCTACATATGGCTAGCCAGTTTTCCCAGCACCATTTATTAAATAGGGAATCCTTTCCCCATTGCTTGTTTTTCTCAGGTTTGTCAAAGATCAGATAGTTGTAGATATGCGGCATTATTTCTGAGGGCTCTGTTCTGTTCCATTGATCTATATCGCTGTTTTGGGATCTAATTAAACTCAAGAGCTTCTGCACAGCAAAAGAAACTACTATCAGAGTGAACAGGCAACCTACAAAATGGGAGAAAATTTTCGCAACCTACTCATCTGACAAAAGGCTAATATCCAGAATCTACAATGAACTCAAACAAATTTACAAGAAAAAAACAAACAACCCCATCAAAAAGTGGGCAAAGGATATGAACAGACACTTCTCAAAAGAAGACATTTATGCAGCCAAAAAACACATGAAAAAATGCTCACCATCACTGGCCATCAGAGAAATGCAAATCAAAACCACAATGAGATACCATCTCACACCAGTTAGAATGGCAATCATTAAAAAGTCAGGAAACAACAGGTGCTGGAGAGGATGTGGAGAAATAGGAACACTTTTACACTGTTGGTGGGACTGTAAACTAGTTGAACCATTGTGGAAGTCAGTGTGGCGATTCCTCAGGGATCTAGAACTAGAAATACCATTTGACCCTGCCATCCCATTACTGGGTATGTACCCAAAGGACTATAAATCATGCTGCTATAAAGACACATGCACATGTATGTTTATTGCGGCACTGTTCACAATAGCAAAGACTTGGAACCAACCCAAATGTCCAACAATGATAGACTGGATTAAGAAAATATGGCACATATACACCATGGAATACTATGCAGCCATAAAAAATGATGAGTTCATGTCCTTTGTAGGGACATGGATGAAATTGGAAATCATCATTCTCAGTAAACTATCACAAGAACAAAAAACCAAACACCGCATATTCTCACTCATAGGTGGGAACTGAACAATGAGAACACATGGACACAGGAAGGGGAACATCACACTCTGGGGACTGTTGTGGGGTGGGGGGAGAGGGGAGGGATAGCTTTAGGAGATATACCTAATGCTAAATGATGAGTTAATGGGTGCAGCACACCAGCATGGCACATGTATACATATATAACTAACCTGCACATTGTGCACATGTACCCTAAAACTTAAAGTATAATAATAATACTAAAATAAAATTAAATTAAATAAAATTAAAAATAATGAAAAAAAAAACCCAAAACAAAAAACAGTTTTAGTTTATAGGCTCCTACTGAGTGGAAATCTCTCTCTCTCTCTCTCTCTCTTTCTCTCCCCCCTTCTTCTCTCTCTCTTTCTCTCCCCCTCCCTCCTCTCACCTCTCTCCTCTCCTTCTTCCTCTTTCCTCTCCTCTTTCTCCACTTACCCCACCTTGCCTAGCAGTTTGCTGGTCACCTCCACCTGCCCCTCTCTCAGATCTCCCAGCTTGAACCAAAACTTATATTGATGGCTTAGAAATTCCATGTTGTGGTGAGTGAGATACCTCACATTCTGCCTTTGATGCAGCAGGCAGCTTGGCTCAAGTCCTAGCTATACGGCTGGATCTCCTTTCTCCAGCCCTCCTGGGTAGTTGCATAAGCCAGAGGCCCTGAAACAGAATATGCAGCCAGCAGTAACTTTTTCCAGCCTCCTTTGCAGGGAGAGCCCAATCCCATTGCCTAGGTGCATGAATGAGCCTGGCCCAGGACCACTGCCCCATGTGAAGTACATTTAGTGGCCATGACTTTGCAGCATATAAACTCTCATCCACTGTGCCTGTTTCAGGACCTAAATCCAAAAGTCCTGTGACAGCACATCCCCCTGGCTTGTGCTTCTGTTACACTTCTGGTCCGTAGACATTTTGTCTTGATTTTTAATGTGACTATGATCTGTTGTCTTCTCTTTATATGTTATCTATCACTGATATGTGATTTTTTTTTGAAGATTTATGGTGGGAATAATGAACTTACAACACCATCTGGATCCTGGTGAAACACAAAACCAAGACTCATTGTTGGGAGGGGTAAAAAAAAGTAGATGGAAATTAACTGAAACTGGCAAGAAGTGAGAGGGACCAGTGGCCCTCCCTGTCAGCTGTTCTCTGTCATTCAATGCCCTGCATCCATAGAGAAGAGATACAGGTAGCATGGTGCCTTCACCCATAAATCAAAGGCTCCTCCGCAACTCACAGATGTCTCCGTGTAAGGGCAGGGAGTAGAGTCTTTATACAAAGATCCCTGGGTCCCAGGAGAAAATAAGTTGTAGTTATTCTCACTCCTATAAACTTCCTTGACAATCAACGTGCTGTATAAAGTAGCAGCATAGCACAGTGTGGTGGTAGAGGGCATGAGTATTGGGGCCAGAGAACCTAGGTTCAAGCCTCGTCTCTGCCACTTTGACCTGCAAGACCTTGGGCAGGTTGGTGAACCTCTCTGAGCCTCAGCTCTCTCATCTGCAAAATGAGGGTAATAATAGTGTCTTCCTAAAAGTTGTATTTGTTTTAAATGAACAAGTATGTATAAAGTACCTGGTCGATAGCAGGTGCTATGTAAATATTTGTTAAATTAAAACATACACATAAAGCTGAGCACGGTGGCTCATGCCTGTAATCCCAGTACTTTGGGAGGCCAAGGCAGGCAGATTGCTTGAGCCCAGGAGTCCTAGACGAGCCTGGACAACATGGCGAATCCCTGTCTTTCCAAAAAAATACAGAAATTAGCCGGGTGTGGTGGTGCGTGCCTGTAGTCCAGCTACTTGGGAGGCTGAGATGCGATAATCACCTGAGCCTGGGGAGGTTGAGGCTGCGGTGAGCCATGATCATGCCACTGCACTCCAGCCTAGGTAACAGAGCGAGACTCTGCCCTTAAATAAATTAAATTAAATTAAATTAAATTAAATTAAATTAAATTAAATTAAAATACACACTTAAGATGCAGCACTTCACACCACTACTTGGCCATCCCATCCACTGTCAGGGCCTCCCCATCACTGATGACTAATTCAAATCTCTGTCTCCAGCCTAGGCTCTCTCCAGACCCATAGCTGTTTATTCCCAGTGATGGCCTATGGGTCATCTCTACTGGGATGTCCCACCGACTCCTTAAACACAGTAAGCCCAAAACTAAACCACCTTGTCCTGTGTTCCCTCCTCAGTGTCAGCAGCACCTTCCACACTGAAAGAGACTCGGAGTCCTCCTCAATCCTGCATTCCATGTCACTCCCCACTCCACCTCCTTCTCTCCAATATGCAAACCACCTCCTTCTAATACACCCAAACTTCACTCGTCTTCCTCCTTCACACTCATCCTCTGCTCTCCACCCTCCTATTACTCACTGTTAGGTCCTGGCCTTCTGCAAGTGTCACATGAACTGTGGTTTCGTATCCGGTCTCTGGGTCTCTAATTCTGCCATTCCTCCGCCATCCCTCCACCCTGCTGTCAAGAGCAGTGTTGTATTACAAGCCTGATTACCTCTCTCTTCTTAAAACCCTTCAGTTGCCCTCAGAGCAAAGCCCAACCTCAGGATTCTGTGATCTGGACCCTCTTGCCTGGCAGATGTGCCCTCCCTCTGTGGCAGCCACACTTGGACCCCAGATGCTCCTTCTCCCTGGAATGCCCTTCTCCACTCACTCTTGATGTACCTGGTGAAAACCTGTGCCACTTGCAAGACTCAAATCAAGGGTCATCGCCTTTTAAAAACTTTCTTGACTTTGTTTTGTTTTTGGCTCCATTCTACCCTGTACAGACTTTTATCATAGACTTTATTTAACTTATTTGTTCACACAACCCGACTCTGAGCTCCTGGGAGGCACAGGCTGGGTCTTCTTCACCTGAATCTTTGTATCCCCAGCACCTAGAACAGCATCTAGAATACCATGGGCTGTCAGTTTATGACAAAGGAACATCATGAAAGGCCTCAGCTGAGTGTCCATCCTGACAGAGGAAGGGCTAAGATCTTGGGGTAGAAACCAGACTGCTTGGGATGGATGCGGACAGGGAGGGGCAGGGCTTAGCAGTAACACGCTTTATACAGAATTTAATTCTTCAAGTCATAAGGCCTTAAGCAAAAGATTGATACATTTGATAACATAAAAGGCAAAAAATGTTAACCAGAAAAAACTATCCTAAAAACAAAGTAGGTGAAATATTTGCAATTCATATCACAAGATCATATTGTAATTTTCTCAATATACAAAGAGCTCTTACAAATCAGTAAGAAAAAAAATAATACATGCAATGAAGAAAAGTAGAGTATATAAATAGGCTTTCACAGAAAACATAAAAATGATTTTTTCTGAGACAGGACCTCACTCTGTCACCCAACCTGGGGTATAGTGGCGTGATCTTGGCTTACTGCAGCCTCGGCCTCCCAAGCTCAAGCTGTCCTCCCATCCCAGCTCCCTATCCCCTGAGTAGCTGGGACCACAGGCAAGCACTATCATGCCCAGCTAATTTTGTTTATTTTTTGTAGAGATGGGGTCTCACTATGTTGCCCAGGCTGGTTTGAACTCCTGTCCTCAAGTGATCCTCCCACCTCAGCCTCTTAAAATGTTCGGCTTACAGGCATAAGTCACTGCACCTGGTCAAAAATGATGTTTTAACCATATGAAAACATGTTTTACTTTATTTATGATTAAATAAATGCAAATCCAAACAACCACAAGTGCCAATTTTCAGAATGGAAAAAATGCGTAAGTCTGGTAATATTAAAACATCATGTTGGCTCAGGTGGCCCAGGTATGGAGGAGCCTGCATTCATCAACGCTTTGGTGAAAATGGAACTTTTTGCAACATTTCCATACAGAAATTCGTCAATGTCTTTAACATTTTGAATTCACATACATTTAATCCAAATAATTGTATGGGGAAGGGAACAGGGAGGGGGTTGAGATAGGGAAAAGCTGGGCTGTAATTTCAGAATATATTTATTCTGCCATGACTTAAGCCCTGGGCTCTGCTCCAGAATTCTTGTCTGAATAGTTTGCTGTTCATGGAGGCTGTTTACATTACTGGTTCTTTTCTCAGCAGTCAGACATTGTTCCTTGGCTCTAGCACCAAGGAGTTGTGCTTCCCATCGTTAGAAAGATGATGCAAGAGGTCTGCCTTCAGTTTGACATGTTTGTTGGGATGAGAGCTGTTTGTTTTCAATAACAGGAATGTATTTGTACAGCTCTTTAGTGAGCACTCTTACTGCTAACTCAACATCCATTCTCCCTTCTTTTTTTCTTAGAGAACTCTGAATTTTTTTTAGATATCTACCTCTCCTATACACAGCCCACGTATCCCAATGAAAGATGACCCCACCCCAGCTCCAGAGGCAGCTTTAATTTGTTGGTCTAAATAAAGGTTTTTGCATCCCCCTTTCAGTGACTGGATCAGACATGGCTGTGAAAGCCGATTAGAAACAAGAGGATGCTACTATCAAGGGAGGGCAGGATGTTGGGAGGGGAAGACTACAGCAATGGGAAATTGATTACACATTGGGGATTAGTCAAATGAACAAATAGGATGAGAATTATGGTAGCCAAGTTTGTCACTCTTGGAGTAGGGAATCACAAACATGGAAAGAGAGAAACTAGTTTGACCCTGTGGTGTGTTGGAATTGGAGACATTGGTGTGAAGTCATGGATTTCAATATATAGATTGATCAATGTAGAAATAGACATAGATGTAAATGCAGATATATATAACAGCATAGAGTCCCTAGCCCTGTTCACTGAGAGACTCTAGAAGCAATAACAACCCAGTAGCAATAAGAATACTTAGTAACCAAATTTTGGCTTCTAAACATCTTTCTCCACTAAATGGAGCTAGGACTACTTAGCAAAAAAAATGGCTGGTTCCATGATTTGAGCAAGGAAAGGGCAAAATGAGTCTGGAACATCTTATTCTACCAGAAAGTAAGATGTGCCCAAAGAATTAGGAGACATTTCAAAAGGACACAGAGTCCAGCTTAAAGGGGTTCCCACCAGTCAAATAAAGGAGAATCTCAGTATCAAAATAAATAACAGTAGTTAGAGATCATAACCCATTAAATGAATTAGGAATTCATGAGTCCATACTAATATAAATATATAGATAAATTGACATTAAATGTTTGATAAGAAGGTATATATTCACAGTGTCTCAAAGTACCTTCCTATAACTTAATAATGACAAAGGAAAAGTAAGTTAACTACAGTGAAGAAGCCTGGCAGATATTGCTTTAATGAAGTGGTCAAAACTAACATCTCCCATGATGAAACAAATCAAAATCATGTGCCAGGTGATAAGATACAATGAAACAAACACCACATTACTTTTTGTGGTATTCCTGCCACAGATGCAAAACTTGAATCCAATCATAAGGAAACATCAGATAAACCCAAACCAAGGGACCTTCAATAAAATAACTGGGCTATAGTCTTTTAAAATATCAAGGTCATGAAAGTCGGACATCCTTTACAAGGACATTATCAGTACAAGTGGCAAAACTGGAATGGAAGGCCGGGCGCAGTGGCTCACACCTGTAATCCCAGCACTTTGAGAGGCTGAGGCAGGTGGATCACCTGAGGTCAGGAGTTTGAGACCAGCCTGGCCAATATGGTGAAACCTTGGCTCTACTAAAAATACAAAAATTAGCCGGACATGGTAGCATATGCCTGTAATCCCAGCTACTAGGGAGGCTGAGGCAGGAGAATCACTTGAACCCGGGAGGTGGAAGTTGCAGTGAGCTGAGACTGCACCATTGCACTCCAGCCTGGGTGACACAGTGAGACTTCATCTAAAAAAACAAACAAACAAACAAAAAACCTTGAATGGTGTCTGTGATTTAGAATTTTGGCTTTGTAGGAGAATGTCTTTGTCCCACAGGAAGTATACACTAAATTATCCTGGTGCACAGAATTTCATGTCAGCAAATTACTCTCAAATAATTCAGAGAAATAACTTTTTTGTACTGTTCTTGAAGCTTTTCTCTAAATTTGAGATTGTTTCTCAAAAAATAGAAAGAAAATAAAACGAATGGAAAGAAATGTTCTTAAGATACAAGGAGACTATTACTATTACTGAAAACTTCTAGAAAAGTCTTTTTTCCTTCCATGAAGACTTCCTGAAACTTTTTTCCTCCTCTGGATAATGCCAGGCATTGAGATGAGACCCCAAAAATCATGTGATCATCTCACTGCCAGCCTGAGAAGAAGGCAGAGCGAAGAGGGTCACAGGGAAAGATCTGGGGCCACTGGATCGAGCCTGTCCTGATTCCTCTGGACTGTCAGACATAGGAGTGATTAAAATTCCTTGTTGTTTAAGCTTCTCATGTTGGGTTTTCAATTATTCTCCACAAAAGACATACTGACTTACACATAGTCATTGAAGAAGGATTCCAGTGTCCTCTGACAATGAACTCCAGCCTCATTGTGACACAGGTTATCCATTTATTAAATCCTTATGTAGAAATCTCCCTCCTGCGTAATAATGGGTCCTTGTTATGACATGGATGATGGGTAAACAAGCACAGTGTAACCTCTTGAGCACCTCCACTGTGACTTTCAGATTCCAAGTAAAAAGCATTCCAGAATGTGAAGGAATACGCTGAGCTTATCACACAGGGGCATTGCAGTACGGAGCTATCTAGCAACCAAGTTGAACTCAGTCCAACATCATTTTTACCACTCTGCAACAAATGTCCCCAGGCCTTCCCTTTCTACCTAAAAACCTTATTTGATTCTATTTAAATGTCTGTTAACTTTACTCTTCTGATTGAATCTTATCACTCTCTTCTCAGAAACCTTGAATAACTCACCCATACCTGAGAGACAGAGTCTTTTATCTTAACATGGCACTCAGGGACCTCCCTGGCAGATCCCAAACCATCCTTCCCATCTGTCTTCTCTATCTCAGTGCACTTTATTCTCCAGGAACACTGTGGAGAAGGGAGTTACAAATATGGAAAGTGAGGCCAGGCACAGTGGCTCACGCCTGTAATCCCAGTACTTTGGGAGGCCAAGGCAGGTGAATCACCTGAGATCAGGAGTTCAAGACCAGCCTGTCCAACATGGTGAAACCCCGTCTCTACTCAAAATACAAAAATTAGCCAGGCGTGGTGGTGGGCGCCTGTAATCCCAGCTACTCAGGAGGCTGAGGCAGGATAATTGCTTGAACCTGGGAGGTGGAGGTTGCAGTGAGCCGAGATCGCGCCATTGCATGATTGTTGCCTGGGCAACAGAGTGAGACTCTGTCTCAAAAAATATACACATTTATATACGGAAAGTGAGAAAACTAAACTGAACCCTGAGGTGCTGTTTGGAATTGAAGACATTGGTGTAAAATCATAGATTTGAATCTATGTAGACAGCTATGGGAATCTATGTAGGCATGTTCCTGATATAAATCTAGGTATGTTCCTGATGTAAATCCATCTGATGTAAATCAGGAACATTCTTGGATAGATTCCGTGTCCACTGAGAAGTAGAAGCAACAATACCCCAGTAACAATGCAAACGCCTAGTTGCTGGAAATATCATGAAGTTTTACATCTTTTTGCCCACGTATACCTAATCCTACAGTTTTCTACATTAAAACACCTTGGCTGTGCTCTGCCTACCAAAATTCCATTGAAGTGAAATTATAAAATGTAAAGCACCAAATACATGTCATCAACAATTTTTTATCCCTGACTCTCAATCAAAGTCTGGCTCAAATACTCTCTCTCCTGTGACACTTCGTTGGGAATATGCAAGCAGAATTCATGTCTCTTACCTCTATGCCCATGAATCATTTCCTGTGAGCCTCTAGAGAGCATCAGTGCATCCTTCTTTGTGTTGATGATGGCTGTTTACAAGTTCGGCTCTCCAACATCTCATGGATTTTTGTGGCAGGATCTGACTCTGTTTCTCTTTGTCTTCCCAGCCCCTAGCACAGGACCTGGAAAATATTAGGTGTTCAATAAAGGCATTTTGAATTAGAGGGAGTCTTTCTCCACAAAATAGACTGGAGCTCACTGGCCTGCCTCCAGAGCCAAGCCTTGGCCTCATTTGCACTGAACTCTGCCCAAGGAAGCTGACCATTCATAGGGAATCCAGGACAAAACCACCAGGGCCCTTTGTTCCAGCCCTATTTCTATAGACTATTTCACTTTGCTGAACAAGAGGACTTCTTAGGAGAGCTGACATGCCTGCTTGCCAGGTCTTTCACAGAAATGTTTTATTTGATGCTTTGCTTTTGCTGCAGAGTAAGTCTCTCTCCACTTTGCAGCCGGAAGTACTGGACACATGAAAGGAATGTTCCTGTTTTGATAACAGCTTCCTTAGAGCTTGGCTGTACTGGGCTGGGCAAGGAAATGACCACATTCTGGCTCCCAGGGAAGGCTGTGGAACTCCAAATATGTGGGACTGAGGGAAGCTCCTGCCCAGGAAGAAAGCTGTTGTCAGATGGAGATGAAAATCCCAGTGTTCTTGCCTCAGGGGGTTTTCTTCATTAACTGTGCAATCAGCAAAGAGCAGTAGAGAGATACTTTGCAGCCCAAGGATCTTAGATAGCAAGAGGCAATGGAAAATCTTCCCATTGAGGTCCCATCTGACCTCCGTGATGGCCTCCATTCATTTTATATTGCTACCAGAACAAACCCCCACAAATTCAGTGGCTTAAAACACCTACGTATTATCTCACAGTTCTGTAGCTCAGAAGTCTGGGTACAGTGTGGTTCAACTGGGTCTTCTTTTTACTTTTATTGTATTTGTTTAGACATAGTGTCTTGCTTGCTCTGTCGCCCAGGCTGGAGTAGAAGTGGCACAATCATAGCTTATTGTGAAACCACCATTGCAAAATTATAACTGAGACAGTGAAATAGATCTGATCTAACCAACTCCATCTTGCTTCTAACCTCCAAGCTGTCCTTGCTCATTCCTGGGTGTAGGCCAAAGTAACTTTGGGAGGAATTTAGTTTGTAGTTTATAGTTTAAAACAGCCCTTTCCCAAAACAAACCTTCTTCTTGCCTGGGGACTAGACTGACTTTGTAGGACAAACAAATTAGCCACGAGATTAGAAATTATGATTTAAGAGTCATGTAACTGGAGGCTACAAGATTCTGACCCTCCCCAAATTGCTCCTGGGATAACATCACTATTGTAAAAACTAAGATCAGTGCTTGAGATATTTTGCAGACCCTGCACTTGATGGATCCACTGGCACCACCCAGATTGATAAACTGGCTCATCTGATCTTGTGGTCCCCACCCAGGAACTGACTCAGTGTAAGAGGACAGCTTTGACTCCCTATTATTTCATCTCTGACCTTACTAATCAGCACTCCTGACTCACCGGCCCTCACCCACCAAATTATCCTTAAAAACTCTGATCTCCGAATGCACGAGGAGACTGATTTGAGTAGTCATAAAACTCTGGTCTCCTGCACAGCTGGCTCTGCGTGAATGACTCTATTGCAATTCTCCTGTCTTGATAAATCAGCCTTGTCTAAGCAGCAGGCAAGGTGAACCTGTTGGGCAGTTACAATTGCAGGCTTAAACTCCCAGACTACCACCTCAGCCTACCTGAGTAGCTGGGACTACAGGCAGGCATCACCACACCTGGCTAATTTCTGTCTGGTTTTGTTTTGTTTTGTTTTTTGCAGAGATGGGATCTCACTATATTGCCCAAGCTGGTCTCAAACTCCTGGGCTCAAGTGATCCTCCCACCTCAGCCTTTCAAAGTGCTAGGGTTACAAGTGGGAACCACCACACTCAGAGTGGGTCCTCTTTAGAGTTTCATGGGGTGAAATCAAGCTATCAGCTGAACCACAATCCTTAGTGGGGGCTCCAGAGAAGAATCTGCTTCCAAACTCACCCAGATGCCTGGCCGAATTCAGTTGCCTGTGCTTGCCAGTTGAGGGCCATCCTCAGTTCCTAGAGGCCTCTCCTGAATCCTTGCACAAGGCTCCTACTTCTCAGAGCCAGCAACGGCACACTGAATCCCTTCTCAGAGCTGCACATTGAATCTCCTTGACTTCCTTTCTGCTGTGTCTCTCTGACTCCACCCAGAGAGAGTTTCCTGCTTTTAAGAGGGCAGATGATTGAATTGAGCCCACCTGGAGAGTCTCCCTATCTTAAGGTCAGTAATCTACTTACATCAGTAAACTCCCGTTGGCCATGTAAGGTAACATATTCCCAAGTTCCAGGCATTATGGCATGGACTTCACTGGGGGACCATATTGGACCTATGACAAGGCCCTACATTTTCATTACAAAAGTAGGACTCCACCTGGCATGAGTAAAATTGGGCTTTTTCTTGGGAGAGTACAGCTGGTCTTTGTTTTGCAATTTGCAGAAAAAAAGTTTTAAATCTCCAAATATAGAAAATCTAGGTCTTTGAGCATGTTTCCGAGACACATTACTGTTTATCCTTACGCTTATGAGATTGTACCCACAGCCAATCCCTGACATCTGGGAACTGCCAAGAGGGACAGACAGATCCAGAGAGCCCAGGAATGATGTCCGAGAGGTCCTTCCGGGCTAGGTGAGAGACCAGTATTAGAATACACAGAGCCAGGCATGGCAGATCATGCCTGTAATCCCAGCACTTTGTGAGGCCAAGGCAGGAGGATTGCTTGAGTCTAGGAGTTTGAGATCAGCCTGGGCAACATAGCAAGGCTTTGAATCTAAAAAACAAAACAAAGCAACAACAACAAAAACAAACAAACAAACAAAACAGACAGCATCAGTTATTAAAGGACATGCACTTAAAGGTAGGTCCAAAACTTGCTGAAATTCCCATTTTTTGATGGCATGGCCAATACTCAGGGTCTAGGATCATATCTAAGACAAGCTGGAAAAACTGATGATAGGCACAAGTTCTAATAGAAGCAACCAGCCTCCATTATCAGAACTGGGGAGACCTACTTGCAGGTATTTTGTACAGCCAAGGGAAACTGAGATTCAAGAAAGGAAATCCATTTTCTGGAAGAGCTGGGGTAGCAAGCAGGGACTATATAATAAGGAATAAATGCAGAAAGTGGGTTTCTATGTCAAAGCAGGTCCAAAAATGGGATCAGCTAGATAAGAATAGGTAGGCCCTATAGCGGCCCGGCTTTGGGGTTGAATCAGATCCACTGGGCTCTGGGACAAAGTCAAAACTTTAGGGAGTGGGAAGGAGTCCACTTATATGTCCTGTTCAAGGCACGGTAGATATAACTGTGTGCAAATCACATCCCTGCCTTCAAGGATCATATAGTCTAGGAGGCAGTTATTCTACCACGTGGCAGGGCTGTGGCAGCACACAGGAAGAATGAGAAAGGCTTCTAGAAGTGGTTCTGCATAAAGACCTAATGATCAAGGAAAAGTTAGGTTAATGAATAGGTAGTCTCCAGCAAAGATGGGGCAAGACCTAGAATGGGAAGAGAACATGGCATTTTAGGAGTTTAGCAAGTAGTTTATCAAGAACATGGTGTATGTAATATGAAGTCCACTTTCCTCCCACTAAAATCTCACTGTCCAGTGTTTCATTTTCACTTCGAGCATTTGGACAGTGTTTTAATGCTGTTATTGCAGTGAAAATGTCTGGAATTGGCTAGAAATGTCTCCCTCCTTCTCTCCTCTTCTTCTCCCAATACCCCTGACCCTCACTCCAAATGTCAGGATTCAAGACTAACCAAGTAGCACAAAATTTTATTTCAGCACTGAAAGAGATGGAGCCGAGACTGCTCCTTCAGTGCCTCCTCTATTTGCTGAGGTCCAACTCACTTCTTGGCCCCCTGGCGGCCTTGGGTGCCATCATGACTGGCACTCCTCTGGGGTCCATAGTCACCAATTTGGAAATGAATCTTGGAGCAGAAGGACACACTTCTCTGTTTCTCAGAAATGACTTCCAGCCAGAAAGACATGTGCTTTATTTTTTCCACTGAATCTTTACGCTACCTACTCTCTATGCTATCTACTTGATTCGTCTAGTCATGGTCCCTGCTCAATCTGAATGGTCAAGACCATCACTCCATTCAACAAGCATGGTCAAAACCATAAAGCTATGCATTGTCTTACACCAAGTCAGGAATGCTAATTGGCTGAAATTTTGTTGGGCCAGAATATGAAGATAAACTAGAATACTTGAGGGTTAAACCATCTACTTCAGTTAAGTAAAGTTCATTATTGAAGAGAAATGTTGTTCTAATGCTGTGCCTTCTGTTTCATATCTGTTTTTTAATGTTGAGTCAAGGGAATCCTGCTTGGCAAGTAATTATCATGCTCTGCTTTCCCTAAATAACATTCAAACATCCCCTTGTAAATGTAGCAAATACCTCTCCCCGAATTTTTAGCATGCTTGGAATTGTGTATGGCTTGAGACCAACCAAGTTTTGCTAATAGCACACGTAACCAAAGGCAAGCAGGAGTGAAGCAGTGGCTTCACCAAGGTGCACTAACTCTGAAAGGTCTGTCTGCTCCAGCTGGTTTCTCCTCCTTCCTGGGTGCGGTCCCAAGAATGCAGGTACTAGAAATCCGTGGAGCTGCTGTAACTAAGCCTCTAAACTAGTCCGGGTTCTCCAGAAAAACAGAACCAGTAGGATGTATATACACACAGAGGGTACAAAGGGAGGTTTCTTTTAAGGAAATGGCTCACACAATTATGGAGGCTGGCTAACCCAAAATCTGCAGGGTGGCCTGTAGGCTGGAGACCCAGGAGAGCCAATGCTGCAGTTCAGTTTCAAAGGTCATCAGGCTGAGAACCCAGGAAAGAACCAATGCCTCAGTTTGAGTCCAAAGGCTGTCTGCTGGCAGAATTTCCTCCTGCTTGGGGAAGGTCAGTCTTTTGTCCTATTCAGGCCTTCAACTGATTGTATGAGGCCCACCCATACTGTGGAGGGCGATCTGCTTTACTCAAAGTCGGCTTTACTCAAACTGATTTAAATGTTAATCTCATCCAAAACACTCTCATAGAACCATCCAGAATAATGCTTGACCACATTCCTGGGCCATGCCCCAGCCACACTGACACATAAAATTAACGATCACAGCCTCTAATTAGGATATTCTCCCTTTCCTTCTCTGACAAAGGCCCCAGGACCTTTGTAGCTTCTCTCCTTTCTGTGGCTGTCCCACCTCTTGCTCCCCTGGGTTGTTCTGTCCCAAACCTGGCTGAAGAGAGAACTCAACCTCCCTACCTTGTAACACTGAAGACGAGCAGGTGTACAGGCCCATTCTGTCTGCAAGGTTTTCTACTAATCATGACCAGAAACGAAGTATAATAATAACTAAAAATGGGGAGGTTCCAGGGTTAGACAATCACACCGTGCTCTTCCCATTTGTTCTGTCTCCCTTTCTGACATTGTAACTGGACATTTTGGGCTTCTGTTATCTATGTATGTCCTTGAAGGTTGATCTTAACTGACCATGATTCTCTGAACACGGCAAGTTCCAACAGGGCAAAACAGAAGCCAACGCAAAGGCCTTTAATCTACAGAGGGTGGTTTGCATTTCTGAGGAAACTTCCAACTGCTCCCTCTGGCTCTGTTCTTGCAGGGACATTCCCTTGGGACATATTCTCCCTGGAGGCTTGTCCTACAGAGGAATTTATAAAATCTTTAGAACATTGTGTATAACCATTTCAAAGAACTTGGGTTTTTAACTTGGCAGAAAACAAACAGTTATTAATCCTTTCTCCTCCTCTACCCCTCACTTTATAACAGTAAAGTCAAGAATTCCACCTTTTCTGAAAAAGAACGCAGTGGATCTGTGCTGAGGCCATCAGCACTGCCCGCTGTCCAGCCCTCTCTCCCTTCCAGATCCAGTGCCTGCCATGTTCCTTGTCCCCATCCATTCTTGGGCTCACCTTCCAGCCCTTTCCACAGCCAAGCCAGGTGGACAAAACTGTGGCACGTTGCAGCTTTTTCTCACCTCTTCTCAATTATTTAGACTCTTTTCCGACTTTTACTATTATTATATTAGTGGGGGAAAAAAGGATGTAGAATCTTAAGCATGGTAGAAACCATCGGAAGAGGCTACGATATGAAAATGTTTGCTGAGTGTGTGTTTAATTCCTGTCCTGACTGTGCTTTCTTTTCCATCATCTCAGAGATGAGTCAAAAACCTCATCTGGTTGCCTCCTCATGGTCCTCCATCCTATCTGCTCTCCCTACCCCTCAGTCCACCCTGCACATGGCTCTCAGGTTACTCTTCCCCCAAAGCATCCCCTTGAGAGATATTTTCCCACTCAAGCATTTCAATGGGTCCCCAGTCCCTACACAATACCTTCCACAATCTGGTCATAATCTGCCTTTCTCAACGGATTCACTCACTCTCTCATTCACTCATTCATTCAAATACATCTGTATGGAGCACCTGCTAGGTGCCAGGCCCTGGAGACCCAGGTCAAGAGTAAGCTAGGGTAGACCCAGTCTCTGCTCTCAAGGGCTCACAGCCTGGCTGGGAAGATGGGGGCGCCCATAAATCATTTCGATGAAATGTGATGATGATGATGATGATGATGATGATGATGTAACGATGATGATGATGACGACAAAAAGGAAAGATGGCACTGGGATCTTCTCCCCATTTGTGTGGGTAAACTCTTTGCACTTGGCTGGTTTCCTCATCAAACACTGAAAACGCAACACATTCCATCCTCAGAGCATTTGCTCAGCCATCCCTCTCCCCCTTTGGTTCCTCTTCCCATGTGCACACCCATCTGTCCTGCAAGGCCCAGGTCCTGTCCTGCCTTCTCTGTTGAGTTTTTTCTCATCCACAAAGCCCGCAAAGAACTCTCATTTCCACGCACCCACAAACACTCATAATGAGCCCAAAGCAGGGTCACACAAGAACTTCTAGGCCCCACAAATGCAGCATCCTACATTCCACATTGTCACAAGAGGAATCCATGTCCAAGTACTCCCAGCCCACATTTGGGGGTAGCAAGAGACCACACATCCCCACTCAGCCCTCACCCAGCCCTCAGAGCTCCAGGCACTGCGCACGTGCTACCTGCCTCTTCACAGCCACACTGCAGATATTTGTCACTGTCACTGCTGCTTTGCGGGAGAAAACATGAGGCTGCAAGAGGTGGAGTACAGTGCATGAGTGTCCCCATGTTGTCTGGCCACCTGCAGGATGTGACCAGGCCTATCTCCTGCAGCCTTCAAAGCTTTCCTCCCACACTGCCCCCTCACCCAGCCCCCCACCCCCAGCTCGGGAGCTGGTTCCCCACCAGGGAGGAGCACCATGGATATTCCAAGAACCCCTGACTTGCTGACTTTCCAGAGAAGGCACCACTTTACTGCAGTTATCCCCCCAGATCTGAGCTGCAAACAATGCCACATGTCAGCATATGAAGGCTCTGGACCCAACTCAGGAACCCCAGCCCATCAGTCACACACCTGTAATCAGCCTTGTTATCTGTCTTCCTTCAGAGGTGCAGTGTCCAGTGGAAGCTGGACCGCAAGACACAGGGACCCCAGAGAACAAAAGCAGTGGCACGGTGGGTGCATGCTGGCCTGGGAGGTGGGCTGGGCCTCAGATTCTAGCCCTGTCTCAGCCACAAGGATTCAGAGCTATCACTCACTGTGGCTTATGTGTCCCGTGTGAGCTACATTCTTCACATGCTGTGTCTTGTTAACTCCTCTAGTCACCAGAGTCTGGTGTGCAACAAGGGAGGGAGCTTAGCCAGTAACACTCATTGACTGGGTGCCACACACAAGCATTTCTCAGTTCTCTACAGAGTCCTTGTGTCAGCTGGCAAGTGCCTGCACTGCTCCAGCTAAAGGGTGAAGCAAATACACATCACGGAAGGCAAAGACCTGTTCAGGTGAGAAAGGATTCCAAACCATGACACAGGAATTCTGTCACTCTGCCCTTCCTAAAAATATGCACACATAGCACGGCCATCTGCACTCTCTTTGTTCTCCATGAGCTCCTAGAGCTTCCCAGTTGGTTCCATACCATCTCCATTATTCTACCAGGCCCTGGAGGATGTGCTGACTTCACCCTGTGTCTACACGTAGGCACGTACGTGCACAAACACATGTGCACACCCACTCTTACTCTTCTTATCTCAGATTCGCAAAATGAGAGTGCTGCAGGAGTCATGAAAGAATCTCCAATGGGCAATAACAAAACATCCTTCCATATCAATAAGTGTTTCCCCATGACACTAATCCATTTGTAAAAATAAAATTGGGAGGTAGAGCTGGCCTATCTTTTCTAAGGTTGCCTCTCTCCCTGCCCTTCTGATCCCAAATGGCTTAGGCTTCCTGGTAATGCTTCGGAATCGACTTTTCCCTCTCATCAGTCTATACTAGGCCACCCCAGGAGGCCAGCTCACCTGTGGGAGGTGGGGAAGCCATCTCCCACCTTGCTACCTTCAAATCCACAATTTCTTTTGGATGGAGTGACTTCTCGAGTCACTTGGATGTCTTCCCAGAGATGGTTCCTGCAAATCCTTAGTGGGGAGATTGGCACAAAGCACCAGCAGTCCCAGGAGACCCTAAGCCCTCCTTTATCTCTAGGAGATAAAGACCTTCTGCTGGCTTTATGGACTTGGAGACCTCTCCCACTCTCAGTTCAAGGTATCTTTGGCAATTACCACTTTCAACTAACCTTCTGGAAAGTTCTCTCACCCTCATCTCTCTTACATCCCATTCTCATTCCTGTTTCTTTTCTTTCTCAGGATAATGTAGCAGTCAAAAGCTAGGGCTTTGGGGTCAGGCTCAGTGGCTTCTGCCTGTAATCCCAACACTTTGGGAGGCCAAGATGGGAGAATTCCTTGAGGTTAGGAGTTCGAGACCAGCCTGGTCAACATAGTGAGACCCCATCTTGATCAAAATAAATAAATAAATACATTTTTTAAAAAAGACCAGAGCTTTGGGGTTAGCCTGCCCGGACTCCAACCCTCTGTCACCCACTAGCTTTGAGATTTACCCACTCCGGGTATCCGTTTCCTTTCTGTTAAATGGGAATAGGATAACACCTGATCCAGTGGAGTAGAGATTAAATGAGATAATGCTTGCAAAATGCCTAGCAGAGTGACTGACATATACAAAGAGCTCTGTAGGGATTATTTATTATCCTTTCTCATGCAGACTCACAGGCATTCATGTTCACAATGCTTTTCCCCCCTGCCATTACAGGTTTTAGCCACAAAGAGAAAATGTGTAACAGAGGCCTATTCAACAAGCCAGTTAACTTCTTGGAGTCACTTAAAACCAGAAAAATGGGTGTCCTCATAAAACACAGGACTGGCCCAGTCCTAAAGATGAAGCTAAACATGGCTTGGCTGTGGGAACTGTAGGGCTGAATGGACAGAGCTGAAAACCAGATTTCTTCATCTACAGACTGACAAAATTTTCTATGATCCTTTGATTCTGGCTCATGCCATCTTCTTTTTCCTTCTTCCTGAGCCTGGACCTTTGCCCAATACCATCTTCTCTGTTTCCTGCTTCACACTCTTCCCTCTGGGGACAATCCACATCCAGGGCTCCCTTCTAGCCCTTGTCTCCTGAATCTGTTGCACCAGCCCCAATCTCTCTCCAAATTCCCAGGGAGCTGCAGATGTTTCCACCCACGTCCCACCAGCACCTCAACCCAGCAAGTGGGAAACAGCTCATTATCTGCCCCACACACCAGCTGTTTTTCCATTCATTCTCCTCGTCATTGGATCTTGAAAACCTAGGTCATCTCGGTCCCCACCTGCAGCCCTCAACTCACTCTATAGCCAACACCTGCTTTTTCTTTCTTGGATCATCACTTGCTTCTTGCTTTCTGTCTTCCCTCCCAACTCTGTGTATCTGATCCTTTTCACCACCTGCCTAGACCTCCTGTACCGGCCCCTAACTCATTCCCCTGGCTCCAGCCAATCATTTGCTCAGTCCAGCCTATATTCTGCCACCAGGCCAGTATTTAACCCAGGCATGCCTCTATTTCAACATAATTTGCCTTCTTAATCGCCTACGAGATGAAGTCCACTGTCCCTGTTCATAGCAGTAGTAGGGACCTCCTCAATTCTACCTCAGTGTAACTCCTCCCCTCTAATCGTCCACAGACCCAGGCAAACCAGCATCACCCCGTTCCCCAAACACACCTCATCCTTGCTGCCTTGTGCCTTTGCAACCTGCTCTCTCAAATCCAACTTCATCCCCACCCCCCAGTTATTCTTCAAGGCCTACCTCAGGTTCTTTCCCTTTCATGAAATCTATCCCCATTCCCCTGGCCAAAATAATCCCTCAGAAGGTCTCATTTCTCTGACTCCCCAAAGCTCTTTGAGCTCCATTTGGATGCTCGCAAGAATTTAATTCAACAAACACACATCAGCACAGATCACATGAAAGAAGGTTGTCCTTGGTGCTGGGGGAAGGGAGTGGAGGGAGACCAGTTCCTCTTCTCTCCATCAGATCCTTGAGTCAGCAGCTATGAGAGATGGCAGAGCTAGGCTAGAGTTATAAGAATGTGTTATTAGACAAAAGTGGAGGCAAAGATCTGACTGCAGTTGGCATAGTTAAAGGGAAGGGCCTGAAGCCCCATATGTGACTCCTGCCTCCACTATTTCCTACCTTGCAGAACATGGGCAAGTCACTTCACTTTTCTGAGCATCCATTTCTTCACCCGTAAAATAAACATAGTAATAATTCATACCTGTTGTGAGGATTACATGGGTTTAGCTCAGCATCTGTCATATAGTATTATTCACTAGCCATGCAACCTTAGAACAATACTTAACATCTGTGCCTCAGTTTCTTCATTTGTGGGGGAAAAAAGAGATAGTAATTTCTACCTCAAAAGTTGTCATAAGGATTAAATGAGTTAATGTATGTAAAGCCCTTCAAACAGTTCCTGGCCCAGAGAGAGGTTTAAGAAATGTTAACTATTTGGATATGATGATGTTGATGCTGCAGATGCTGCTGATGATGGTGGTGTTGATGATGATAATCATAATGATGTTGATGATGATATTGATGCTGCTGAGTTGAGGCCCTTCTCATAATCCTATTCTTCTGGCCTTTCATTAGTCTTACAAAGGCAGTCCCTGAGCAAGGAGGGGGTTAGTTTTAAGGCAGGACTATTATTGTCCTTGCTTTCAAGATAAAATATAAACTAAATTCCTCCCAAAGTTAGCTTGGTCTATGCCCAGGAATGGCCAAGGACAGCTTGCAGATCAGAAGCAAGATGGAGTCAACTATGTCAGATATCTCTTACTGTCATAATTTTGCAAAGGTGGTTTCAATTGTGGTCTCCAGGTGAGTAACATCAGTGACACAGGGAGCTTGTGAGAAATGCAGACTCCCAGGCCCCACCCCAGGGCCTGGCTCTGGGACACAGGTCCATTTGCTCTGGGGATGGTGCTTTTCCTTCAGCCTCACTGACTTCACACGAAAGTAGCATACCCAACCCTTCATTCCCTTCACAAATCCTTAGACTAACACAGTGGGAAGGGCCCGAGGGGACATCTCTATCCCTTTGTTTTACTATCAGAGAAGTTGTTCAACAGCTCTGCTATTTGGGGTGGTAATAAACCTTTCCTGTTCTCTTCTGGCTGCCCTCTTTAATGTCTGTCCATGAGCTACAGCGCGGCTTTCAGTCCCTGACATTCTCCACTCGGGCAGACTCCTCATCTGCCCAGGACTAAAGAGACCCTCAGCCCACTATCCCACCCACTCCTACAGCCACCTGACTTTCCTACAAGAGGATCAGCAGCCCTTTTCCCCACTAAGACCCCATTGCTGGATCCTTGGGTACTATAGCAGGGTTTCCAAACTCCTTGCAAAAAGCCCAGCTTTTTCTGGGAGCTTGTGGAGGTTCCAGGGGACCTTTTTGGAAGTACAGGCAGGCTTTGAATATTTTGTGAGATTACCTCCCCTTATTATGCTTTACATGTTGTGATAAGATTAAGTCCGAATCCAATTCCTTTCCCTGCCTTTATCCAAATTATAAAATACCTAGAAAATGCTCATTTTCTCCCAAATACAAAGACTAGGCCAGAGAAAAAACCCAAGGTCACCCAGAAGAGGAAAATGCATTTGATTTGTCACACTGTGGTTTAGGTAATAAACAATGTAAAATGAAAAGGAAAACTGTTATAATAGCTCCTCAGAGCCTCTATTCTTAACCTTAATATATCGGTATTTCCTTTTTATCATGTTTTTTCAGACACCCCCTCTTCTCTTCCATCCCAGCTCCACCTTGACTATGTTACCAGATTAACCACTGTTCTCTGTTCCCTCCAGAAAACATTCCATGATGCTTATGAACCCAGACAGCAAGGAAGCCACTCACCAGCACACCCACATTCTTATTTCCCCATTTTTTGTGTGAATTATTGCATCAAAATTTACATACACTTACATAAGCAATGCCATATACATAGCGCTTAATGAATAATCAGAAAGCGAACTCTGTAACTCCTCTTGAGGGTTCATTGCTAATACCCAGAAGCCCTCTTGTTCCCCTACTCCTAAGAGGTAATCACCTAGGTCTACATCACCAAGTGATATGTACCAGAGTTTCATTTTATCTGTTTTTTAACTTTATATAAATGTGATCACATTGTATTCTTTGTCTTGCTTCTGTTCTAAGATTCTCTCATGTTGCTTGTGTAGTGGTGTGTCCATTTTCATTGTTTTGTAGTATTTTATTGTTTGGCCATGTGACACTTCACATGTCCATTCTATAGGTGATGAATATTTGGATTGCTTCCCAACGCAGCTGAGGTGAACCAGGCTGCCATGAGTATTCTTGTACGTTGCAGACCTTGCTGTGCATTTGCCTAAGGTTCTCTAGGTATGCACCTAAGAGTGGAATTGCTGGGCCATAGAGTATGTGCATTTTTTTTTAATTTTTTTATTTCCATAGGTAATTGAGGAACAGGTGGTGTTTGGTTACATGAGTCAGTTCTTCAGTGGTGATTTGTGAGATTTTGGTTGCACCCACCACCCGATCAATACAGACTGCACTCTATTTGTAGTCTTTTATCCATCACCCCCTTCCCACCCTTTCCCCCTGAGTCCCCAAAGCCCATTGTGTCATTCTTACGCCTTTGTATTCTCATAGTTTACCTCCCACTTATGAGTGAGAACATATGATGTTTGGTTTTCCATGCCTGAGTTACTTTACTTAAAATAATAGTCTTCAATCTCATCCGGGTCACTGAAAATGCCATTAATTTATTCCATTTTATGATTTTATGGCTGTGTAGTATTCATATATATCACAGTTTCTTTATCCACTCTTTGATTGATGGGCATTTGGGTTGGTTCCACATTTTTGCAATTGTGAATTGTGCTGCTATAAACCTGCATGTGCAAGTATCTTTTTCGTATCATGACTTATTTTCCTCTGAGTAGATACCCCGTATTGGGATTGCTGGATCAAATGGTAGGTCTAATTTTAGTTCTTTAAGGAATCTCTACACTGTTTTCCATAGTGGTTGTACTACTTTACATTCCCACCAACAGTGTAGAAGTGTTCCCTGTTCCCTGCATCCATGCCAACATCTACTACTTTTTATTATTTATTTATTTATTTATTTATTTATTTATTTATTTTGAGACAGAGCCTTGCTCTGTCGCCCAGGCTGGAGTGCAATGGCATGATCTTGGCTCACTGCAACCTCTGCCTGCTGGGTTCGAGCAATTCTGCTGCCTCGGCCTCCCAAGTAGCTGGGACTACAGCTGCACACCGTCATGCCCAGCCACTTTTGTTTTTGTACTTTAGTAGAGATGGGGTTTCACCATGTTGCCCAGGCTGGTCTTGAACTCCTGAGCTCAGGCAATCTGCCTGCCTCAGCCTCCCAAAGTGCTAGGATTACAGGCATGAGCCACCGTGCCCAGCCTATGTTTTAATTTTTTTTTATTATGGCCATTCTTAAAGGAGTAAGGTGGTATCACATTGTAGTTTTGATTTGCATTTCCCTGATAATTAGGGTTGTTGAGCATTTTTCACATTTTTGTTGGCCATTTGTATATTTTCTTTTGAGAATTGTCTATTCATGTCCGTAGCCCACTTTTTTTTTTTTTTTTTTTTTTTTTTTTTTTTTTTTTTTTTTTTGCAGATGCAAGATTTAATAGAGTGAAAACAGAGCTCCCATACAAGGGGAGGGGACCCAAAGGGGGTTGCCGTTGCTGGCTCGAATGCCTGGGTTTATATACTGATCATTGTCCCTCCCCCTGTGCTCTCAGGCAACAGATGATTGGCTATTTCTTCACCTCCTGTTTTTGCCTAATTCGCATTTTAGTGAACTCTCCTTACCATCTGATTGGTCGGGTGTGAGCTAAGTTGCAAGCCCCTTGCTGATTTGTTTGAGTTCGTTGTAGATTCTGGATATTAGCCCTTTCTTTGTCAGATGTATAGATTGTGAAGATTTTCTCTCACTCTATGGGTTGTCTGTTTACTCTGCTGACTGTTCTTTTTGCTGTGCAGAAGCTCTTTAGTTTAATTAAGTCCCAGCTATTTATCTTTGTTTTTACTGCATTTGCTTTTCGGTGCCTCTTCATGAAATCCTTGCCTAAGCCAAAGTCTAATACGGTTTTTCCAATGTCATCTTCTAGAATTTTTATAGTTTCAGGTCTTAGATTTAAGTCTTTAATTCATCTTCAGTTGATTTTTTTATAAGGTGAGAGATGAGGATCCAGTTTCCTTCTCCTACATGTGGCTAGCCAATTATCCCAGCATCATTTGTTGAAAAGGGTGTCCTTCACCACTTTGTTTTTGTTTGCTTTGTCAAAGATTAGTTGGCTGTAGGTATTTGGGTTTATTTCTAGGTTCTCTCTTCTGTTCCATTTGTCTATGTGCCTATTTTTATACCAGTACCATGCTGTTTTGGTGACTATGGCCTTACAGTATAGTTTGAAATCAGGTAATGTGATGCCTCCAGATTGGTTCTTTTTGCTTAGTTTTGCTTTGGCTATGTGAGCTCTTTTTTGGTTCCACATGAATTTTAGAATTGTTTTTTCTAATTCTGTGAAGAATGATGGTGGTATTTTGATGGGAATTGCATTGAATTTGTAGATTGCTTTTGGCAGTATGGTCATTTTCACAATATCAATTCTACCCATCCATTAGCATGGGACAGGTTTCCATTTGTTTGTGTCATCTGTGATTTCTTTCAGCAGTGTTTTGTAGTTTTCTTTGTAGAGGTCTTTTGCCTCCTTGGTTAGGTATATACCTAAGTATTTCTTTCTTTCTTTTTTTTTTTTTCTTTTTTGCAGCTATTGTTAAAGGGGTTGAATTCTTGATTTGATTCTCAGCTTGGTTGTTATTGGTCTATAGAAGAGCTACTGATTTGTGTACATTAATTTTGTATCCAGAAACTTTGCTGAATTCTTTTATCAGTTCTAGGAGCTTTCTGGAGGAATCTTTAGGGTTTTCTAAGTAAACAATTATATCCTCAGCAAACAGCAACAGTTTGACTTCCTCTTTAGCAGTTTGGATGCCCTTTATTTCTTTCTCTTGTCTGATTGCTTTGGCTAGGACTTCTAGGACTATGTTGAAGAGGAGTGGTGAGGGTGAGCATCCTTGAATTGTTTCAGTTGAAACGGCTTTCAACTTTTCCCATTCAGTATTATATTGGCTGTGGGTTTGTCATAGATGGCATTTATTACATTGAGGTATGACCCTTGTATGCTGATTTTGCTGAGAGTTTTAAACATAAAGTGATGCTGGATTTTGTCAAATGCTTTCTCTGCATCTATTGAGATAATCATGTGATTTTTGTTTTTAATTCTGTTTATGTGGTGTATTACATTTATTGACTTGCATATGTTAAACGATCCCTTCATTCCTGGTATAAAGCCCACTTGATCATGGTGGATTATCTTTTTGATATGTTGTCAGATTCAATTAGCTAGTATTTTGATAAAATTTTTTTGCATATAGGGATATTGGTCTGTAGTTTTCTTTTTTGGTTATGTTCTTTCCTGGTTTTGGTATTTGGGTGATATTAGCTTCATAAAATGATTTAGGGAGGGTTCCCTCTTTCTCTATTTTGTGAAATAGCATCAGTAGGATTGGTACCAATTCTTCTTTGAACGTCTGATAGATTTTTGCCGTGAATTATCTGGTCCTGGACTTATTCTGCTGTGAATCTGTCTGATCCTGGACTTTTTTGTTGTTGGTACTTTTTTTTTTTTTTTTTTGAGATGGAGTCTCGCTGTGTCGCCCAGGCTGGAGTGCAGTGGTGAAATCTCGGCTCACTGCAAGCTCCGCCTCCCAGGTTCACACCATCCTCCTGCCTCAGCCTCCCGAGTAGCTGGGACCACAGTCGCCCACCACCGCGCCTGGCTAATTTTTTGTGTTTTTAGTAGAGATGGGGTTTCACCGTGTTAGCTAAGATGGTCTTGATCTCCTGACCTCATGATCCACCCGCCTCGGCCTCCCAAAGTGCTGGGATTACAGTTGTGAGCCACCGTGCCCAGCCTGTTGTTGGTACATTTTTAATTACCATTTCAACCTCGTTGCTTGTTATTGGTCTGTTCGAGGTATCTAATTCTTTCTGATTTTAGCTAGGAGGGTTGTATCTTTCCAGGAATTTATCCATCTCTGAGCATGTGGATATTCAATCTCATAGATAGGGCAACTGCTTTCCAAAATGGCATTCATAGAGTTTCACTAGACTCTATGAATTCTAAGTTCTAAGTTCATAGAACTTTCGCTAGAGTTGCTATGGCTCTAAATCCTTGCTGACGATTAGTATTTTCCGAATTTTTAGTTCTTTCCTGTCTCCTGTGTAAGGCTATCTCATTGTAGTTTTAGTTTGCATTTTCCTGATTACTAATAAATTTGAGCCACTTTTTCATGTTTGTTGACCATCTGAATTTCCTCTTTGGTTTTGTGCCTGTCCAATAAGCCCCTTTTCTTATTGGGTTATTTCTTTTCCATATTAATCTGGTTAAGTTCTTTCTGCATATTTGAAATCCTAGTCATTTGTCAGTTTACGTGTTGCAACTGTCTTCGCCCACCTGATGCTTGTCTTTTCACCCATTTTACAGTGTGCGGTACACATCTGTTCCTCTAATTGAGTTCTGTGCTTACAAACTGAGAACTGTGTTTGTCCACAAGCCCGTTGAAGTGGGTGGTGAATGTTATTGTCATTTCCATAATAACTTGAATGCTTTGGGAAAACTTTATAAAGCTTAGTTGTTTAAACTCTTATATAAACTGATAGTGATATAGATATAGATTTGATATAGATATGGAATTAGGTGGGGCAATGCAATTATGAAAGAATTGGGCTTGGGGAAGGGTCAGGAAACCTAGAAGGAATCTGCATTCATTGTTCTTCTTAAGTGTCTCTAAGATCTCTAAGATTTCTAACAAATTCTATGTTAAAGACTCTGAAACTGGAATTTGTAAATGATGTACTTTGAGTGTGGTTTATGTAAGAAAGACCATGCTGAATTCTCAGCAAACCTAAGTACGAAGAAAGAATCTGATGATTGGTGAATAAATATAGTATAGAAGCATCATTCTAGTAATTTCCCACTTTAATTTTTCAAATTAATTATTCAATGAATAGTTTCACTCATATCAAACAAGAGGGCTCTATGCCAGCATAAATTATGATTTACAATTATTTCTTATACTAAATTTAACATGTTAAGATACATAAACATCCTAGTATTTGCATTTTTGTTAGTTTTTTGTTTTGGGTTTTTTGTTTGTTTTTGGTTTTGGAGTTCGTTTTTTTTTTTTTTTTGGTTTGAGACAGAGTCCCACTCTGTCACCCAGGCTAGGGTTCAGTAGCATGATCTCGGCTCACTGTAACCTCCACCTCCCAGGTTCCAGCCATTCTCCTGCCTCAGCCTCCCGAGTAGCTGGGATTACAGGCGTGCACCACCACACCCAACTAATTCTTGTATTTTTAGTAGAGACAGGGTTTCACCACGTTGGCCAGGCTGATCTCAAACTCCTGACCTCAAGTGATCCGCCCGCCTAGGCCTCCCAAAGTGTTGGGATTACAGGCGTGAGCCACCACACCCGGCCATGCTTTTTGTACTGTGGTAAATATACATACCATAAAATTTTAACCATTTTTAAGTGTAAATTTCAGTGACATTAAATACATTCACATTGTTGTGCAACCTCCAGCACCATTTTCAGAACATTTTTCATCTTCCCAAGGTGAAACTCTGCATCCATGAAGAAATAACTTCCTATTACCCAGTACCTCAGTCCCTGGCAGCCACCCTTCTACTTCATGTCTCTAGGAAGGTGATTACTCATGTAAGTGGAATCATACAGTATTTGACCTTTTATCTGGCTTATTTCACTTAACACATTGTCCTCCAGGTCCATCCATGTTGTAGCATGTATCAGAATGTCCTTCCTTTTTAAGGTTGAATCACATTCCTTTGTGATATGTCACTTTTTTTTTATCCATTCATCTGTTGGTGGATACTTGGTTTGTTTCCATCTTTTGGTTATTGGGAGTAATGCTGCTATGAACATGGGTGTACAACTATCTGTTTGACACTCTGCTTCCAATTCATCTGCATATGTATTAGGAAGTAGAATTGCTGGATCATATGGTAATTTTATGTTTAATTTTTTTGAGGAATGCCATATTCCAGTATTTGCTTTTAACGTGAAGATTGTACAGCATCAGAATGTTTGTAAACCCCCATCTCACAGGATCCAGCCATATAGGCCGTATTGCCTCTCAATATTGTCTTAGAAATGAATCTTGGATCCTAGAGCAATCTGACAGCAAGTCGGAAGGGATTCTAGAGGTCATCTAGCCCAACCTCATCGTCTTATCAAAGAGGATGTGGCAGCCTAGAGAAGTGAAGCGACTTGCCCACGGCCACACAGTCTGTCGGGAAGAGAACCAGGGCAGAGCCTGGGCCACAGCCAATACTGTGTCCACAAGACCACAGAATATATGCCAGAAAAAGCAGGTGCTCAAATCCCTGAAATCACAACGGACATGTGGCCCCCTAAGAAGGAAGTGCTCTGGATTGAGCTCACCATCTCCCTGCACGGTTGCAAGGGTAGGGCCTGCCCCACTGCACAAGCCCTGGGTGCTGGGCCTGACAGATGCTCTAATGGCCTCATGAGCCACCACACCCTAGGCCCGGCCTACCTTGCCTGGTGCCAGCCAGCCAGTTCACACCAGGGAGGCCAGGCCCAGCTGCACACAAGCCTGCTTCCTTATTGTCCTTTAGGGTGTCTCCTGTGATGCCTGCTCTGCCTGCTGGTCTGTGTTATTCTTGTCAATGGCCCATCCTTTCCTACCGAGTCTGAAACACACACACACACACACATACACACACACACAGAGCAGCTTCTGGAAGCCTTGCCATGTCTTCATCACCTGTCTCAGGATGGGCTGAGCTGTTGACAAAATGCAAAATAAGTGAGTTCTCTTTCTTCTCCCTTTTAATTTTCTTTCCTCCACACTTTGGCTGCCTTCTCCAAATTCCCAAAACTCTGAGGTTGTCCTCAGGATACCAGGAGCTTCTCACCACAGCATTCAACCTCAGCCACATGACCTCTATGGGCAGGAATTTTCTCTCCAAACTTGCCCTTCAGAAACTGAAACATTCTTTGTCTTTCTCGCTCTCAGTGAGTTGCCATATTGGAAAGCAGACCAATACAAATTTTTTTACCCAGTGACAGTAATGAAACTATCTCACACATTGTCAGACGGACTTTGTTGTACAAAAATCAATTTCTTGTCCATTATCTCAAATGATCCCAACCTCAGTACTGTAGAAATATGTGACGAAAAGATGAAACTCATCATTTCATTGACAAGAACACTGGTGTGCACTGGGCCCAAGAGCATGGAATTAAGACTCCAGGCCTCAGAGGACTTCCATGCTGTATTACGGAGTTCTACAAGGGATCACGCCAGACAACAGGCAAATGGACAAATCATCATGGATTCTAAACACTTCAGCACAGGACTCTTGGGGATGTCATAGTTTGGGAAAGGAGTGGCTCTTCAAGGAACCTTGCTGAGCCTCAGCTTTCTCAACTGAAGATGAGGCCAGCATCACCCCCAGGAACATCACGAGGGTTGGTGGAGCCCAGGGTGAGGTACACTGGGGACCTGCAAGAAACTGGGAACTGCATGGATTTGGGAGGACTCATTGGGGCACAATAGGAGGGTCTCTTCTGTAAGGCCTTTCAAATCCCACCAAAATACTGGATGCCTAAGACTTGGAACGTCAGAGCCTTACCTTAGGGCAACAGCCTCTTGCGGAAGTACCTGGGCCCTGAGCCGGGTGGATTCCAGTTCCCCTGTAACAGCCTAGATGAGGGGCCAGGGGTTGAGGAAGGTGCAGGCCGCAGCTGCAGAATGAGTGCTGTTGGGGTGTGCATGCTCCTGCAGGCTGAGGCTGTGTGCCACCCATGCAAGTGCTGCCCATGCTCCTCCCTGTGAATGTGCAAAGCAGAGGAGACTGCAACTATTAGAAGATGCAAAGGAGGTGGGGGAAGTTACATCTCCTCTCCCACCTCTAGAAATCCTCTTCCAAATGCACCAGAATGCAGAGATGGAGGTGAGGACTCCAGTGTGACCTGCGGGGCCCAGGCACAGCTGCCTTTCTCAGCAGGGGTGGCTTTTCCATCAGCAAGGCACTGGATGCTCTGGGGAAGGAGGTGTGCATGGCTTTATTTTAAACCACTGCCCTGCCCCTCCCTAGTTACAAGGAAACTTGCTGAGTCTCAGCTTTCTCAACTGAAGATGAGGCTAACGTCATCCATGGGAGCGTAATGAGGGCCAGTGGAGCCCAGGGTGAGGTGCACTGGAGACCTGCAAGAAATGCTTCTTTGAGAAGACTGTTCAGGAGCCTGGTAGGTTGCCTGGATTCAAGCAAAGGGCTCTGTGGGTGGGGTAACAACATCGCTGGCTAACAGATGAATGGGGAATCCTTTTTCTAATTAACCTCCAGGCAACACTCAAGTTGTGTTTTCAATCCAAGCTATATAATATAATACCTGGGGTGTCTGAAGCCCTCCCCCAGAGATTCTGATGCAATCATCAGTGGAAGTCCCAGCATGGGGACAGTGAAAGCTTCCCCAGTGGCTCTAACATGCAGCTGACAGCGAGGACTCCTGTCCAGTAGGAACTGCATACAGCGGGCATGTTTTGAAGGACAGACCATGCTTGCAGGCTCTAGGTGGGATACAAGAAGGAGAGTTGGCTGGGGAGGAGGCAGGATGAGGGCGCTGGGGCACCTTGAGGGGAAGGAGGTGGCAGACAAAAGCCCAGGGACACCCAGGCCTACTTCCCCACAGCCTTGCTGCGCTCTTAATGATAGGGGATCTGGGGTTTGAGCGTCCATGAAAGAAAGGACTAAAGGGATGGGCTAACATCCTTCTTATAATACAAAAGTGTGCCATGGATGCACACATATTTTGCTGCTGCCACGTGAGATTAAAGAATTGTTCTGTATTTTGCATTTCTGCGGCACACTTGCAGTTTACAAAGTGCTTTCACAACACTTATCTCATTGGAATCCTCCAGGAGCCCTGGGAGGGGCAGGGCACCCACCTGCATCTCCATGTTTCACAGATGAGGAAACAGGCTCAGACGATTACGTGAGGTGCCTGGTTCTGGGAGGGTGCTGAGGCAGAGCCGGGCTGGAATTTGGCCTTCACAAGGCCAAAGTGCTCCTGAGATCTCCTCTGGGGGACTATGAGTCATGGTGGTTTCTACCAAAACTCCGGCCGCAGCACAACCATGTTCATACACGAAGTTGAGAAATTTGGCCCAGCTCTTCCCTGTTTGCCCAGGACTTCCCAGTTTTTGCAGGGGAAGTCCCAAGTCTCAGGAAACCCCTCTATCTTGGGCAAACCCAGATCTATTCCTCACAGGAACAGAATATATTCAACTATTTGATATGTTTGAACACATACACACACCAAAATGTGTTTCCTAGTAAATGATTCAGATACTCCAAGGCATATCGAGAGTTTCCAAATTAACTCAATATTTAGACAAATCTTTCCTTGGTAATGTGACCTGTTTATAAAGAATACAGTGAAAACAATGGAAGATTATTGTGCAAGACATTTTGTGTGCCTCTGTGCATTTTATTTTTATATTTTGTCCTATTTTGATATTTTATTTACAAATAAAATATATGATGATATCCACATTTGACTGATTTATCAGTTATATTTTAATTGTAAAAATGGAAAGATTCTGCTATTGTGTATCTCTTGGTTAAACCCTCTGTGGGAAGCTGGCCTGTTTGGGCTATGAGAGCCGTAAGTGGAGACAGAGATTCTTAACATTTTTAGGGCATGACCCCTTTGGCTGGCTGGTAAAGCTTATGGTCTCTCTTCTCTTCTCTTTCTTTCTTCCTTCTCCCTCCCTCCCTTTCTTTCTTTCTTTGTTTCTTTTTCTCTTCCTTTCTCTCTCTCTTCTTTCTTTCTTCTCTTTCTCTCTTTTTTCTTTCTTTCTTTTCTTTCTCTCTTTCCTTCTTTCTTTCTCTTTTTCTTGACAGGGTCTCACTCTGTCACCCAGGCTTGAGTGCAGTGGTGCCATCATGGCTCACTGCAACCTCTGCCTCCCAGGCTCAAGTGATCTTCCCACCTCAGCCTTCCAAGTAGCTGGGACTACAAGTGTACACTACCACACCTGGCTAATTTTGGTATTTTTAGTAGAGACGGGATCTCACTATACAGTCTAGGTTGGTCTCGAACTCCTGAACTCAAGTGATCCTCTTGCCTTGACCACCCAAAGTGCTGAGATTACAGGCATGAGCCACCACACCAGGCCAGAATAGTGTTTTCAATAAACAAAACACAAATGATTAAAAGGAAATACAGCTATCAAGATACTAAAATATTTTACATTATTACATTTGTTTCCTCATTAACACATTCAATAAGGTCTACTGGCAGCTCTAATAACCACCATGATTTTGAAATGGCAACGAGAATAAATGACTTCCCAAGATATCTGCAACAACTATAGTGTGAGAAGAAAATATCTGTGATTTCTTTGGTAACAAATTCACAGGTACTACTGATATGACTGTGGTTTGTTGCCTATGCTCACACGTGAAAGAAATGCTAAATTTCAGTTAGCAATTAGTACAAATAAATAATTTTTTTTCTCATTCAAGACCATGAATCCCTTGGTATCAGGTTCAGAACCCCTGGCCTAAAGGTTTTATCATGTATCTGGTTAGTGAATCCTAATTATTAATAAATTTTCAATTTTGGGGACAGCATTTCCCAAGCCCTGTTCATTGGAGTCCCACTTTTAAGAAACGTTAAAAACTGTCTGCTGTAGGTTGAATCTGTGTCCTCCCAAACCATATGGTGACATCCCAACTCCTGGTACCTGTGATTGTGACCATATTTGCCAATAGGGTGTTTGCAGATGTAATGAAGGTAAAGTGAGGTCATAATAGATTTGGTTGGGCCTTGATCTAATAGGATTGGTGATTTTATAAGAGAGAAGAGGAGACACAGACACATGCAGGGAGAGCATACCTGATTGTGAAGGCAGAGGCTGGAGTGACGCTGATGCACCACGGAACCCCACGGATTGTTGGCAACAGCAGAAGTAAAGGCAAGGGCATGGAGCTGACCCTCTCCCTAGAACCTGCAGACAGCATGGCCCCACCAACACCTCGATTTCAGACTTCCAGCCTCCAAAACCGTGAAAAAATAAATTTCTGTTGTTTTGAGTCACCCAATTTGTGGCACTAGGAGACTACTACAGTATTTAAAAAAAAAAAAACAAGATGATTTGCAGTTAAAACATTTGGGAATCCATGAGCATTGAGTTTCCCTTTTGGAAACAGACATACACAATGTACCCTGGACTATCAGAGATTCTAAGGAAAACTCATAGTAAAGTGCTAGTTTGACCTACAGTGCACTCCAAGTTTGTGTAGCCAAAAAATACCTTGTTTGTGGCACAGCTAAATAGTGATGTTCCGTGGAGCACTAGATGTCTCAGGAGTACAAAAACCAACAATCAAATGTATAAAGGGATTGAAGACTTTATGGAAAAGTGTGGGGAAACGGTGCCCTGGCACCACTACCATCCCAGAACCACAGCATGCCAGGACAGACAGAAGCCTCAGACCTCAGTTCATTTCTGCCACTCATTTCTGCACTCAGGAAACTGAGGCCTAGCTTAAAAAGCGTGTTGGCCAAAACACAAACACAGCACTAATGGTTGCATAACTGGAAGAAAAATTTATTATTAGACACTCAAGTCTTCACTCAGAGTCACATGAATTTATTTCTGAATAAGCCCATCCTATAGAATTATAAACCCACACTACCTAAAAGCTGGGTTCTACCTTCCCCACAATTGAACTGAATTCCTACTCCTGCAATTGGCTTTTTAAAATTATGCATGGAGCCCGCTAGGGGAGGAATCTGAGGCCAATACATGCTCCAGCGAAGTGACAGCTCCTCAACGGCTCCCTCCGGGAGACAAGCAACCTGCCCCCAGTGCTCAGCCTGCCTGCTGGAACCCGAGACCTCTGCACTGCATGTGCAGCACGCGTTGCTGATGCCATGCAAGTGTAGAAGGGGGTCTGTAGGAAGACCACCAGCTCTAGGGACTGCAGGGGTGGGGCCTGAGTGGGTTAGGTCACCTGGGACTGGGATGCTTGTGATTTGTCAAGGGAGTGCTGATCCTTGGAGAACTTACAAAAAAGGGAGGCAAACGAAATAGGGCAGGGGATGGGTCACTCCGAGACACTTGCTTCTCACCCCAATATCCTTACGTAAACTTTAACTTTGCTTATACATTTGCCTGATTTCCGTTTTTAAGCCACTCAGTGCCTCTTTGGAGCCAACTCACACAGGCTCTAAAGAGAAGAGTATCAAACACCCAGAAATTTTGCAAGCCAGTTGTTAAGCTATTGGCAATTTGAAATTGGCCACAGTGGGAGTATTTTTTACACCACAGATATTGGCAAATGTTATAAATCAGGGTTGCTGAAGGATTTTGGTCCATAGAGCTGAGTTTCCACTGCACCAAGTCATTCTCCATTGACTTTGCTTTCCTCCAGCACGGTCTGACATGTTCCTGCCGGGATTGTGGGCAGCTGCCCCTTGCTGTCTTTCTAACATTAGCCCATGCATCTGTAATCTTTCTGGGGGAACCACTGTTCTTCTGCCCTGCCCTTTTGTAAACTCTCCCCACTAGGAACGCAAAGTGAAAATGAAGCCCTCGCTGCCAGAAACAGGGACACAGAGAAACACCTTGGAAACACTGCTCCTCCCAGTCGGCAGCACCAAAGGCTTCACAGCTCCGTGTAATTTCACGCTCAACATCAAGTGATTCACAATAGCACCTTGTAACCAGAAAATGCACAAAGCGCCATCCTCATTGCTCTGCTGTCTGCAGGAAGCAGGAGGCTCTATCTTCCAGCATTGGTGGCCGCGGCCCTTGTGCCAGGCTGCCTGCACTTGGAGCTCATCCATCCCTGGTAGGAGCACCCGGACTCCACTCCAGATGGTGGGAAGCCTGGCCAGTGGAGCGAGTTACCAGCTTCCGCCGAGTGGTGAGAACGAATGACTCTAATGTGTGTTTCCTTGGCGGCTTGACTTGCTGCTCCTTCATTCTTGACATTCGGCCAAGATCCCTCCTGATTTTCTAATGATCCCCCTGTAACAGCCTTGGAAATCTCCCACTCACCAGAACTCATGCAAACGTATGCCAGATGAACAGAAAAAGAATATGATCTAATTGTTTTTTCAGGCAAAATGTGCGGTAACCAAGAGCAGGTTAGACTTGTTGAAAATTCTTATAGGCTGGTCATTTGTGAGTCATACTTACATGAACCTGAATTGCCTTGCTTGGGGTTAATTGCATGGTTTGGCCAGCTGCCTCTATAATTGGCTCGATTTGGTTACAGAAGCCACTAAAACAATGATCTGAGGTCACTGGCTGTTTCAGACCGAGGGGCAGCAAAATTGAAAGCAAAGCGACCAGCCAAATTAACCAATAAAAAGACCAATTTGACGCTACACGGGAAATATAACCTTATATAAATCTGGGGAGAGCAATTAGTTTGAAACATTTGAAATTGTTGATATTTGACTGTTTTAATCTTTTAAAAACGGCAATTTTAAACAGCTCAGCCAAATAGTCCCCTTGGTTCTCAAGCAATCACTACTCTAACATTTCAGAATTGTCTGGGCTGGGGCTGGGGAGAAGTCAGTAGGAGAAAGAAACACATCTCTCACCATGCTTCCTGTGGTTCTGACACCTTCTTCTCAAGTATAGTTTAGTGGAAAGAGCCCTGGTTTAAGACTCAGGAGACCTAATTTTAGCCCCAATTGACTTCCTATAAGGCCTTAGACAAGCCATTTCTCCTTTAAGTCTCGTTCTGTTCAACTGAAACAATATCATAAACATTCTCGTGCTGCCGAAATGAACTGACGGATGGGAACATGCTTTTTTAAAGTGAAAATTATTACACAGATAATTCATAAAGGCTACACACATTATAGTTATCAACTCCTATTGATATGTGTGTATACTCCCGCAGGAGAGAATAAATTTTGAATGCAACCGTAACTTATTACCCCTTTGTTCCAGTGTCACTTCTGATAGCAAACAATGCCAAAACAGTAACAAATTGCCATTGTATTTTCCATTAGTCATCAGAGTATAAAAGATTTGATAAATAGCGAGAAAACACATTGGCTCTTTTGGGTGGGAAATCCGTGTTATTGACAGTAGCAAATTACATGTCTTTGAAAAAGATGGTGTCACAGTTCTTAGAGATTATTTGCATTGCTGCTGAGACATAAGAAAACCTCAAGGAGCTTTTAAAGGCCGTGTCTGTGAGATGAACGGTCTGGTGTCCTCACCCAGCCCCCCTTGTTCCAGCATTCGTGTGACACTGCCGGGCAGCTGCCTTGGCATGAGCCTTCTCTGTCCAAGAACAGACTGCCAGGCCTGAACACGGAGAGGAGGAACAGCCTCTGGGGTATTCCCTAACTTTGGGGAGGCACGATGACCAGGCTGGGGCCTGTGCTTTGGGGGAAAGCACACAAGGAGATCGAGGGTGTTTTTTCTGTGTCCTCTGCTCCTGTCCTTGCCATTGCCTCTGCGCAGCTGCCTCCTGTTCTTTCACTCCGGTGACAGCCCGGGCAGATGCCTCCCTCCAGAGCCGCTGCCAGCCCCACTCCACGGACAGCTGTCGCCACGGCCCCAGGAGAGCAGCGTGACCACCGGCACCAGCCATGAGGAGGGCACATCTGCAGAGAATCCCCTACCCCTGGCTGCGGGCCTGAGGGCTCAGCGCCCTACTGTACAGGACGTTCCCAGCTGGCGCCACTTAACACGAGCCTCTTCTTCAGTTGGTTTTTCACCTCTGAGATGTTCTGCTCTGCTGCAAGCAATATGGTGTTTCACAGATCCATACTTGTCTTTACAATTTCCAGGCTTAGGAAATATTTTTAAATTTTATTGATGACCTTTCCAAAGTTTAAATGAGTTAGCCCTTGGATGTTAAGAGGAAATAGTATTTTAAAGACAAAGTGAAAGAATGCCAAATCTATGAGGACATTATGCTAAGTGAAATAAGCCAGTCACAAAATGACAAGTATTGCTGATTCCACCTATATAAGGTCCTAGATTAGTCAAACTCGTAGAGACTGAGAGTAGAAAGGGGATGCCAGGGACTGCAGAGTGGGGTGAGGGAAGTGGGGAGTTAGGATTTAATGTGTACAGAGTTCCAGTTCGGGAGAATGAAAAGACTTCCGGAGGTTAGGCACAGGTGCTCATGCCTATAATCCCCACACTTTCAGAGACCAAGGAAGGAGAACTGCTTGAGGCCAGGAGTTTGAAACCAGACTGGGCAACATAGTGAGATCCCATCTCTACAAAAAATTTTAAAAATTAAACAGCGTGGGGACGTGAGCCTGTAGCCCCAGCTACTCAGGAGGCTGAGGTGAGAGGATTGTTTGAACCCAGGAGGTTGAGGCCACAGTGAGCTGTAATCACACCACTCCACTCCAGTCTGGGTAACAGAGCGAGACCCTATCTCAAATAAATAAATAAATCTTTTTAAAAATAAATAAAAGAATTGGATATGATGTTAAATTTTATGTTATGTGTATATTACCACAATTTAAAAATTTTTAAAGAATACCAAATCAAGAAGTGCTAAAGTTCATGGAATTACCTATATCAGAGGTGCTGGGAGTCAGGAGTATGGAAAAGAACCCTTCAAATGAAAAGGTTCATGATTATCCAAAACAGCTTGTCCTGTTTTTACCAACTGGAAACTTTCTGTAGGAAAGTAGCTATTCCTAATGGCAATTCTAAAATTATGCAAACACAAAACCAAAAAGAAGGCAGGCACCCAGTAAAGTTATCTAAGACTTTGGTGGGAAAATAAATAAATAAACCTGCCGCCTCGCGGTTGTTTCTCCTCACCTACAAGGCTTTGATTTCTGAGATGGGGCCCGAAGCAGGAATTCCTCACACAATGGATGCTCAATTTGTAACAGGATGTGCCTCTCCACTCTCATACCAGATAAAAGGTTAGCCTGGTTTTTCATCTAGCTGTGTCTCCCTCAGAATCAAAACTATCATCCTCCTCAGTGCTGGATCGAGTCCTTTCATCTTTAATTTGACCAAAATGGAAACCAGGATCATGAGAATTCCTCGGGGCTGGTGTTGAAAGGAATTTCCCCTGCTCTTGCCAGAGTCTCGAGGGGTGGCCTCCTTCCACGAGTGAGTAACCACAAGTCCATGTGACCGAACAAACAGCATATTCTTTTTTTCAAAAGAGAAAAACAACATTGAAGGAAATCAGCTGAAGAAAATTGAGATGAAAGCCAGTCCACGCCTCAGCATCCTGAGGAAATGTTCTTCCTTGATGCTCTGAGCTCTCTAAGAAGTTACCACAAAACCAAACCCATCAGAAGTTTGCAGGACGTCCTTGTTTAGAGCTGGGAAATAAACCACGAAACAGCACAAAGGAGAGTCCAGGCCTGCCAATGCTTCCGCGAACTCCTCAGCCCGACCTCATCCTTCTCCAGCTCCTACCTGCAGGCCTCAGGTGAGCTCCGGAGTCTTAGTCACTCCTGCTGGGAGGCAAGTGTGTGACAGGTGTGCAAGTCAGGTCAGGAGGCTGCCTTGGTGTCCAGCAAGTCTTGTTTGCGGAGGCAGGGACTGCTGGGTTGGGGCACTTCCCGACCCTGTTTCTGCTCTTCTCCCCTCTGCAGGCCTCCTGACCTCCAGGCTCCTCACCCTCCCGCTGGCCTCTGCTCTACACCCATCTTTGTGCCCTGCTTCCAATCATGCCAGGCCTCGGGGTCCCTGTCTCTAACTTCACCATGAGACTCAGGTGCTTCTCTACACTCCATCCTCTCCAACACTGTTTGGAATCTCAGGCTTGGTCCCAATCCTATGGGCTAACTTTGAAAAGACTGCTGTTCATAAGGAGAGAGAAAGGAGGAAGAGATGAGAAAGGAAGACAGAGAAAGAAACTCTATGATCACGGTTTTTCCAAAATTCATGGTTAAATTAGAACTTACAATGTGCAAATATAGAAGCAGGGGTCCACAGAGTTCCAGAGAATGAATGCTGACGACTGAGCACCAGCCTCCACTCCCTGCCCCATAGTGAGTATCCCTCCTCTGTGTGCTCATGCCGTGAATCCCCCCACATTCTACCACTTCTCCCCTCATCACTGGCTTGCTGTAGGATCAGAAGTTCCTTAAGAACAAGAACCTTCTCCCAGTGTATCCCCAGCACCTAATACAGAAGGTAATAAGGAGGGGGCATCTGCTAAATGCTTGTTGAAGGAGTGAAATTGAGAGACCAGGAAGGGCCTGCAGGCACTGCGGTGAGCCTGCCTGTTGTCCACGTGGCTGCAGCAAGCAAACGTGGGTTTTCCTTGGAAGGACTGTGGGCCATCAACCCATTAATTGCCGAGTTGCTTCTATCAGGGCAAGGCCGTGGAATCCTGTTATCCTAGACAATGAGGTACAGGGTGCAAGCAGATCTGTGTGCCGCTGTCTCCCTAAACGGACCAAGTTCTCACTTCCCATCCTCCTCCCCAGTCTCACCCACCCGTGCTCCCAAGAGAGCAATTCATCACTTTATAAATAAAGTGGATTGTTTATAAAGTGGGATTATTCTCCAAGCACAGAAGCAGATTCCTGGGCATGTTGTTGCGCTGAGTGTAATTAATGAAATGCTTTTTGGACCAAATTGTCCAATGGAATGAGATCACCCACTGCCAGACTGGGTCATTCAGACCCAAAATAGATGGTCTGTATTCAATCCTAGATTTAAAACACACACACACACACACACACACACACACACACACACACACACGTTGCTTAACGTCCTTCGCATCAGGAAACTACCAGAATACAGCAGACTGCGATTGTTAGAAGTGTAGAGTCAAGGTACCATTTCTAATTTTCTCTTTTTTTCTATAGTCAACACTTATTCAGTGAGCCGAGATCGTGCCACTGCACTCCAGCCTGGGGGACAGAGCGAGACTCCGTCTCAAAAAAAAAAAAAAAAAAAAAAAACAAGAAAATTTTCTATGCATCCAGGTTAACATCTTTGAAGCAGCATTTTCTGTCGTCCACTGCAGCACTCATTTAGACAGGACTGCATATCTGCAAAGCACCCTGGGGCCCTGGAGCAATGGTGAGCATGAGGCATTGTAACTTAGATGTTGCTTCAGTGAGAAAATGCTTCTCCTTCCTTTCAGAAGGAACCAACAGAAAATGAGAGGAGAAAGAAAAGGGCTGAGAAAAGTAGCTTTGACCACTTAGCAACAGTATTTCAGAATCATTACTCTAGAGAAAACAAGGAGAACTCAAAACTTTCATAGATTATGTCCCACGCAAAGAGTTTGCAGTGACCTTCAGAAACATTTTCAGTGACTTGGAGACCTTCCTGCAATGCTGTGCATAAATCTGTCAGCATTGCAATCCATGCAGCCTTATCATCTGAATTCAAATCCTCCCTGGACATTCTGCAGACTCACCACTTAAATTAGACAACCAGCTAGAAAACACTGTTGCAACACGAAATCCATTCCAAAACTCCACAAAGTGTTGCTCATGGGGGAGATCCATCTGTGAGTCAAAAAGAGATGAGCTCAAAGGATTTGGGGGTTGCCTCTGTCTTCCCAGAATGTAGCCGTTGCCTGGCAGACAGCATTACAACAAGGGCTGTGCCTGCACTTGGGCCAAAGAGCTGTCGCTCCTGCTTTGAAATCTTGGCATGACCTGGAGGTTTCCCTCACTTTCTCCCTCCATGACCCAAACCGTGGCCAAAACCCACTCTCTCGTTTTTCACATGGCTGCTCCTACAATGTTGCTGCTGGGAACCCAGTGGAGTACCTGCCCATTGTTCTCCCAGCCCTGGCCTGTCTATGTGGCCTCCTCCCACAAAGAGGTGGCTTTTTATCTTCAGTCCAGAGCAAAAGGCTCAGATAGTTACCACGGAAAGAAATGTCACCATAATAAGCAGGCCCTCCTTTTATCACAGGGTGCTGGGTACTCGACCTGACCTCAGCTGGGCTAGAGAGCCCATGAAGCTCAGGCGGGAGCACTAAACCGCCACCCACCTGCATGACCCACCTGCAACTCCTCAGCTGTATCCCTCTTCTGCCCAAGCATCCCATCCTGCTCCTTCCCAGCCAGCATCCTTAGTGACCATGAAGCACGGCCTGGCAAGCTCTTGCCCACAAAGAGTGTAGACAGTTGTTTGCTTCCTCCCCAGAAGGGCAAACCGTAATCACCATGGCATTAGAGAACCCAACCCAGAGAACCCACATTCACATGTGGCTCTGCCCTCATGTGACCTTAAACAGCTAAATGCACATTTCTGATCTCCAATGACATCATGGTCACACAACAGAAGCCCCTTAAAGGCACCCAACACAATACCTCATTCATCAGGGTCATGCCAGTCACCTGCTAGTCGGCTCTCAGCTCCATCTGGGCCCTTCGTCTCGTTTTCCCTTCTTGGTTTCCTTGACAAATGGCTTTCCAGCAATTTGTGTGAGCAAAAGGTGCTGGAAATAAGGACCTGTGAGGGTATTTCTTCCTCTTACCTCTAGCACCATCTCGGACAGTAGCTCCATCTCCCATCAGACAGTGCCCTCCTCCACGGTTCTAGCTCCCATTCAGCAGCCCTGGTTTGGTTTCTGTTTCCACCTGGTGCCCCAGCTTCTGGTCTCTGGCTAATCCCACCTCTGAGGCCACAGCTGGTGGAGGCTTCCTGCCTTATTCGTCTCTCACCTGCCTCACCATCCGCTGTGTGCCTTCTCAGCTCCTCCTGGGCAACCAACTCCCTGCATTAATTTCTCTCTGTTGAAACCACTTTGAAGAACTTGTTTCCTGATTGTACCATGAAAGATGAAGTGCCCCTCTCCTTTCTTTCTCATCTATGAATCCAGTTCATCAGGCATCCCCAACTCCTGAGAGCATTTTGTACTTGAAGCCCTTCCCACATATCAAAGTCCCCTCTCCCTATAACAGAAGACCACCCCTATACAGCTAAATGACTCCCCACTAGACCCCTCTCTGCCTTCTCTGGATAGGGAAGTCTTAAACACTTTCCTACCAGGGAAAAACAATCCACTCCAGCTGAACAAATTAGTCCCCCGAGATGTGTCCGGAGTTGGTTCCTGCCGGTAGGGTTGTGGTCTCGCTGACTTCAAGAATAGAGCCATGGACCTTGGTGGTGTGTGTTACAGCTCTTAAAGGTGGCATGGACCCAAAGAGTGAGCAGCAGCAACATTTATTGTGAAGAGGAAAGAACAAAGCTTCCACACTGTGGAAAAGGACCCCAGCTGCGGGCTGGGGGCGGTGGCCAGCTTTTATTCCCTTATTTGTCCCCCCATTGTTCTGTTTCTGTCCTATCAGAATGCCCTTTTTTCAATCCTCCCTGCAATTGTCTACTTTTAGGATCCTGCTGATTGGTGCGTTTTACAGAGTGCTGATTGGTGCATTTTATAGAATGCCAATTGGTGTGTTTTACAGAGCGCTGATTGGTGCATTTTACAATTTTCTTGCTAGCTACAGAGTGCTGATTGGTGCGTTTTTACAGTGCTGATTAGTGCATTTTACAATCCCCTTGCTAACTACAGAGTGCTAATTGGTGCGTTTCACAATCCTCTTGCAAGACAGAAAAGTTCTCCAAGTCCCGACTTGACCCAGGAAGTCCAGCTGGCTTCACCTCTCACCACCGACTCTGGTGATGTAGGCAAGTCAGCAGACGAGGTAGTCCTAAGTTTCAAAAACCAAACAACTGCATGCTCTTTCTGTTGGCAAGGGCTTGCCAGGCTGTGCATTGTGGTAACTAAGGATTCTGGCTTGGAAGGAGCAGGATGGAGAAGTAAACACTGAGCTCCAGGGGATATTTTTTAATTCCGGGCTTCAGCGTCATCCATCCCCAAGAGCCCCAGATTTTATACATTCTCTCACATCCAAGGTTGTAGAACACCTGACAGTATGGTCTTCACTGAGACAAGAACAAGCTAATGGTGGTATCCTGGGTGACGTTGCAGGGGGTTCCAGGCATTGTACAATCAGGGACGCATTCCCTCCTAATCAGATTCAGCAACCTGTTCAGATGAGTCTGGTGTGTCTCCACGCCCATATTTCCCTGGTCAAGGATCCTGGCACCAACCTCATAGTTGTTGAACTACGTTTAACACACCTTCTTTAGTATTTGCAAGAATTTGGGATGGTGTCCACAGCTGGTCTGGACACATTGTTTCTCCATGTGCTTCACCTTTAGAAATATCCCTTTTTTTTTTTTTTTTTTTTGAGACAAAATTTCACTCCTGTCGCCCAGGCTGGAGTGCAATGGCACGATCTCGGCTCACTGCAACATCTGCATCCTGGGTTCAAGTGATACTCCTGGCTCAGCCTCCCAAGTAGCTGGGATTACAGGCGTCCACCACCATGCCCGGCTAATTTTTGTATTTTTAGTAGAGACAGGGTTTCACCATGTTGGCCAGGCTGGTCTTGAACTCCCGACCGCAGGTGATCCACCTGCATTGGCCTCCCAAAGTGCTGGGATTACAGGCGTGAGCCACCATGCCTGGTCTCCCTTTTCATCAAAAAGAAAATTATTACGCTCAGCTCTTACCACAACAAAACCCTCTTAAGTGGCAGCCCATGACACAAACCTCACATCTTTTACATAAGAAGCCTCCAACTCTCTGCCCAGCTGTCTTCATAGAAGCAGATGGTGAACAGGCTGAAAGCTGCCCCAGCCACTGGGGACCAGGAAACTGCGGACTTGCTTTCCTGACTCCTGAAGTGACCAAAATGGAGAATAAGCCAAAAATATCTTGGCAAAGTTAACAAGGGAACGTCATAAGTGGAGCTTAGAGAACACTCAGAAATTGCACCATGCACTCCAGCTTGAGCAACAGAGCGAGACCTGTCTCAAAAAATAATCATCATCATCATTTAATTTAATGTAAAAACTTTTTTAAAAAAATGGAGGGATTTACTTAGGGCTGGTTAACTTAGGGATGAAGACAATTGTCGGAGAAGTTTTGTTTCCATGAAGCTTTAAATCCTGCTAAAATCTGTATTAGTTTGCTAAAGCTGCCATAACAAAGTACCAGAAATGGATGGCTTATACAACAGAAGCGTATTTTCTCACAGTTCTGGAGGCTGAACATCTGAGATCAGGTGTAAGCAGGGCTATTGAAGGAGAATCCATTCCACGCTCTCCGCTGGCTTCTCATAGTTGCGGGCAACCTTTGGTCTTCCCTAGCTTTAGACACATCCCTGCAATCTCTGTCTTCATCTTCTCATGGAGTTCTCCCTATGTGCATGTCTGTGTCCGAGCGTCCTCCTTCTATAAGGATACCAGTCAAATCAGATTAGCGCCACCCCCCGCCACCAACTCCAGTATGACCTCGCCTCAACTAATTCCATTTGCAATAACCTTATTTCCAAATAAGGTCACATTCTGAGGTACTGAGGATTAGAACTTAGGGGACACAGTTCACAGTTCCCCACGCCACCCCGCTAAAATGCACGTTCTTCTCATGGGCAAAATATATTTCACCCTTTCCCTACATCCCCAAAAGTCTTAAACCGTTCCAGCATCAACTCTAGGTCCAAAATCTTATCCAAATATTCTATAAATCAGATATGGGTGAGACCTGAGGTATGATTCATCCCTGGGCAAAATTTCTTTCCATCTGTAAATCTATGAAACCAGACAAGTTATCTGTTTTCAGAATGGAAAGATCTATCTTATTCCTGTCCCACAGTGGAGCAAATAGTCCCATTCAAATAGGGAGAAACTGGAAGGAAAAAAGGGGGTCTTAGATACCAAGCAGGTCTGAAACCCAGCAGAGTAAACTCCATTAGAGTTTAAAATGGAAGAATATCATCCTTGGCTTGATGCTCTGTGGTTGATCCTAATATAGGCAAAGCCTTTTTCCTCAATTAATACCTTAGGTCTGGTCCTAAAACGGCACCTTGCCAAACCTCCCAAGTATAGATTCATAATCTATTGATTCTAGACTCAACACAAGCCTCCTTTTCTCAAGAACTGTAGCCTGGGTCTGTGACTCTGACACTCAGCAGAAGCAACATTCAGGCTTTAGGTGCAGCCGAACTACCACTGACTGTTACCCCACTCAGTTAAACCTGTCCAGGAAATCAGGATCAATCTAGGCTTTTCACGGCGTTTGTAGATCTATCACTGGCCAAGCTGTAGGATCCAAGTGAATAACCAATGCTTTCAACACTCTTTCAAAGAATTGTTTCCATTTGACCTCCAGAATCAGAGCAGGAAGCACGGTCCTTCCAGGAAAGCAGATTGCTATTTCAAATGGTGTGAGGTAGACCTGTGCTCTGCTTCTTAACACCAAGTTGAAAGATTTCAGGGCCTCCTTAGGATGAAATGGATGCATTTCCTCTTGCCACAACTAATAAAAATGAAGTTGTCATTTGTGACAACATGGATGAACCTGGAGGACATTATGCTCAGTGAAGTAAGCCAGGCACAAAAAGACTAATACCATGTGATCTCACTTATATTTGGAATTGAAAAAGATGAAACTCATAGAAGCAGAGAGTAGAGAAATGAGGAGATGCTGGTCAAAGGGTACAAATTTTCAGTTAGACAGGAGCTATGAGGTCTGGAGATCTATGGTACAGCATGGTGACTATAATTAATAACAATGTATTGTGTATTTGAAAATTGCTAAGAGAGTAGATTTTAAATGTTCTCACCACAGGAAAAAATATATATAATTATGTGAGGTGATGGATATGTTAATTAGCTTGATTCAATCATTTTATAAGGTATACATATGGGTGAGACCATATAACAAAATTAAGGAGTACATTGCAATGTACTCCTTAATTTTTTAAATTGTCAATTAAAAATAAATAAATTTTAAGGCCAGGCGTGGTGGCTCATGCCTGTAATCCCAGCACTTTGGGAGGCCGAGGCGGTAAGATTGTTTGAGCCCAGGAATTTGAAACCAGCCTGGGGAATATAAAATAGTCAGGTGTGGTGGTACATGCCTGTGGTCCCAGCTGCTCAGGAGGCTGAGATGAGAGAATGGCTTGAGCTTGGGAGGTCGAGGCTGCAGTGAGCCATGATCATGCCACTACACCCCAGCCTGGGTGACAGAACAAGACCCTGCCTCAAAAAATGAATAAGTACATAAATAAATAAATAAATGTTAAAAACAAGGCAAGAAAATAAAATTAAAAGAATTATGATTTATAAAGAAGAAAAAAAGGCAGCATTATTTTCTACACTCATGATCTGGTCAAATAATCATGATCCCAAAGCAGCTGAATGTACTGACCACATCTCACAAAAGGAAATCTGAAAAGTCATCACTTGAAACAGGGTAGTCTAATACAGTGTTCCAAAACACACCCGCAGCAGAACCACCTGAACTTGAACATGCATGCTCCCAGGCCCTGCCTCAGGACTACCGAGGCAGCATCTCTGGAGTTGGTGCCCATTTTAAAGTAGGTCACAATGAGTGGTGATTCTTTTGGGTGATTCCATTTAAGAACCACTGGTCTTTTAAGAGCACAACTTTTGGTATAAAACCAGCAGCAAGGCTTGAGAACCAGTTCTGTCTTAATTTACTATGTGATCTTGGGGAAAACCATTTAATGTCTCTGAGCCTCGGTGTTTTCTGCTGAAAAGTGGGAATAATAATATCTACCACACAGAGTCCTTGAGACAGATCAGCTAATGCATGTGTAAAAGGTAAGAGAAATAGAATGAAGAGATGCATCAGACATGGTTTTGTAGAATCTGCTTTGTAGGTTGTTTTCAGTAGAGGAGATAGCATGCAAAGCTCTTTAGGGTTGGAAGGATGTAGCTTTGTAGGAACTCTCTCACAGAGTTGTGAGGAGTCCATGAGCTAGGGCATGCAAAACTCACGGCATCGTGCCTGGCACCCACATAGGTGTCAATAAATGCTCCCCATTGTTACTGATCACTAGCCCCATAAAGCTGGGAGGCCAGCAGTGTCCAGCTCAGGTAGAGTGAGTACAGTGTGTCTGGTGGGAGGTAGAGGCAGCCAACACAGGACAAGTGAGACAGGGCCAGAGGAGGAGGCCTGGAGTCCAGGCTAGGAAATCCATAGTTCCCTGTGCGTGTGTTGGGCATCCACTGACATTTTCTGAACATGGGAATGATGAGATTCATCTAGCAGTAGTTGGGGAAGGGACTATTTGAGGGAAAACTCAAGAGACAGAAAGATAAGGCAGGAGACTGTTGTACACACCAGACAAAAACCTCTACAAAAGTCAAATGACACAGGAGTCAGCCAGCACAGCAAGCCCTAATAAGTCCATGTATGGGCTGGGTGCAGTGGCTCACGCCTGTAATCCCAGCACTTTGGGAGGCCGAGGGGGGTAGATCATGAGGTCAAGAGATCAAGACCATCCTGGTCATCATGGTGAAACCCTGACTTTACTAAAAATACAAAAATTAGTGGGGTGTGGTGGCTGGCGCCCACGGTCCCAGCTACTCGGGAGGCTGAGGCAGGAGAATCACATGAACCTGGGAGGTGGAGGTTGCAGTGAGCCGAGACCATGCCACTTGCTCAGCCTGGTGACAGAGCAAGACTCCATCTCAAAAAAAAAAAGTCCATGTATGAATAAGGAAAAGGTGCCCCTCTAGTGGATGCAGCCCATGCTGGAGCACCCAGCAGTGAGAGCAGAGCCGTGAGGAGAGGGCGGCCCATTTGCCCACTGACCAGGGCCTTTGGTGTAATGAGCAACACACATCACATGTGAGAGCTCTGAAGTCACTAGGAACAGAAAGAAGAGGGAGAAAACATTTTTTTTCATGTTAATACAGAGCCATTAACTCTTACATTATCCTGAGAATACTTCTGCCCTTTTCCCTCAAAGTGCTATTAAATTGTCATAAATTCTTACTTTAATTCCTGCTCATTGACAGCCAAACCCCTGACAGTTAGAAAGGGTTAGAAGACATTTGGTTGAGAAACTTTTATTGTAGAAAATGTCACAGATTAAAATGACATACCAATATTTTATACAACTGGACATTGTCCTCTAGGCAAATACATGTGAAAATATGTCCTTCCCAAATTGATTGTCACTGTAGGGACACTCCCTCCGCTTAAGACAAAGTTAGCCAGTCAGTCAACAGATGCCATATTCCCTTCATCATGTAGCAGGAAGAGCCACAGACAAAACCCCTCAGACACTGAGTTAAAGAAGGGAGGGGTTTATTCGGCCGGGAGCATCGGCAAGACTCCTGTCTCAAGAGCCGAGCTCCCCGAGTGAGCAATTCCTGTCCCTTTTAAGGGCTCACATCTCTAAGGGGGTCTGCGTGAGAGGGTTGTCATCAATTGAGCAAGCAGCGGGTACGTGACTGGGGGCTGCACGCACCGGTAATCAGAACGGAAAAGAACAGGACAAGGATTTTCACAGTGCTTTTCCATACAGTGTCTGGAATCTACAGATAACATAACCAGTTAGGTCAGGGGTCATCTTTAACTACCAGGCCCAGGGCGTGGCACCAGGCTGTCTGCCCGTAGATTTCATTTCTGCCTTTTAGTTTTTACTTCTTCTTTCTTTGGAGGCAGAAATTGGGCATAAGACAATATGAGGGGTGGTCTCCTCCCTTATTCATAGGTACCCATCAACTACATGATGCACGAGGAAATTAGTCACATGTGAAGCCTTCACTATGTGTTTGGTGATGTGCCAGGTGCTAGGAATTCCTTGAGAGTGGGAGGGGACAGCCTCTGCCTTCAAAATATGCAGTCTAACAGGGAAGACACACGGTGAACAAATACACAAATAGCTACAAAAATGCAAGAGACAGGTAGCCTTCCTGAAAGTGAGTAGTTGAGTAATTAGAGGGGCGGTATGGACACAAGACCAAAAATACAGACGATCTGGCCTTTTGCAGGAAAAGTTTGCCAGTGACTGCTTAGTGGGTCAGTTTTCTGGAAGAAAGTCAGTAGTGGGAGCACCCATTCTATTTTATGGAATCGAGGTTGTCCGATTAAAAAAAGAAGGAAAGTTGATAGCCAATTTGCCATCTCTCTTCTATTGCTTTCTAGATAGACAAGGCCAAAAGAAACTTAACCAGAGGAATAAGTGTTTGGAAGGTGAATTCTTTTAAAATTAATTTGTAGAAACAAAATGTGGCATGTTGTTGTGCCGAACCCCTATTAACCTCAGTAGGGAAGGCACCAGGGTCAAGAGGCTGAAGAAGAGACCCCAAGCCAGCAAACGAGACCTGTGGTTTTTTTAGGGCCTTACACACAGTGGCAGCAGGCTGGACAGGAGAACCCCCTTACGTACAGAAACAGTCCAGTGGCAGCAGGCTGGGCCCCACATCTGCAGGAAAACCACTTGCAAACAGCATGCAGTTTACATAGCATTTTCACTGAATACCCTTCCCTTAATGACTCCTACTTGGCAACCTTCAGCCAACCCAAAACTTAGGACCTCAATCCTCTATATGGCCCAAGTTCCACGGGATGGGTAGGGGGCTCAGATGTCCCTCATAGACAAAGAACAAATCTCCAGGTTGGCCACACCCAGATTCTCTAGTTCAGAACACACATTCAGGGGCATCTGCCACACGGGGTGATTCTCAGGGTATGCTTGAATTATTGCTCTCAGGTGTGTTTACCCTACATATGTACATTCAATGGAAGGATATTCAACCTTAAAAAGAAGGAAGTCCCATCACATGCTACCATGTGGATGAATCTTGGGGACATTATGCTCAGTGAAATAAGCCACGCCCAAAAGAACAAATCTAAATGATGCCACCTATATAGCATATCTAGAGTAGTCAAATTCATGGAGACAGAAAGGAGCCTGGGGAATGTTAGGGGCTAAGGAGAAGTGCAGTGATGACTTGTTTAATTGGAATAGTTACAGTTTTGCAGGATTGAAAGTTCTGGAGATCTGTTTCACAACAATGTGAGTATACCGAACACAAAAACATGGTTAAGATGGTAAATTTTATAGGATTTTTTTACCACAATTTAAAAAATTTGAATTTTTAAAAAAACGAATTTTTAGAATCTAGAGAAATGATACAAAAAAAACTTAGAGTTGTTTAGGGTTTCATATGAAGCATCACGCTGTTTGACAAATTTTAGTGTTTCTGGATAATATATCATGAAAACTGGATTGAGAAATAATGATTAGATCTCCCCGTGTTCTTGCCAGAGATACGCACAGTTTTTATGAAGTTGCATTAGCCAATAATAACCCCCATTAGCAAACAAGCCCTTGGTTGGACAAGAACACTCCATCTATCACTGGCCAAGCCGGCCAATGTACAGTGAAAGCTCACTAAAGGACACTGTTTAAGTCAAGCACTGCTCACTGCTCCCTCCTTCTTAAAGCACTCTTTGCTCATGGACTCCGTGAGCCTACTCTGTCCTGGGTTTCCATACATTGCTTTAGCTGAGCCTTTTCAGTTTTCTTTGATCACTCATCTTCTCCAAGCTTAGCCTTTAAATATATGAATTCTTCAGGGCTCTATCCCAGACCACTCTTCTCCTCTTTCTGTAATCTCTCCCTCTAGACAATCTCATCCACAGTCACGGCTTTCATTATTCCTACATGTCAAGAATTCTCAAATTCATATCACCTGTGCAGATTTCTTCTGTGAGCTCCAGGTCCATATATGCAAATGCCTTCCTGACATCTCCCCTTGGATACTGTACGGGTTGAGGTACAAAGAGACCCAAAAATACAATGCCTTAAGAAAGGTAGAAGTACATTTCCCTCTCAAATCACAGTCCAGCAATAGGCAGGTCCAAGCTAATGGAGGGGTTCTGCCATCCTCAATACAAGGTTCCTAGCTCTGGATTCAAGAAGACCATGGCAATTTCTATTGCCACATTTGCTTCCCAGCCAGCAGGAAGGGGAAGCGGCAGGGGGGCGGGGGAAGGAGGGACGCCATAAGTTATTTCCTGCCAAGGGTATGACCCGGAAGCTGCACACATCACCTTCACTCACATCCCACTGGCCAGAAGTCAATTGTGTAGACACACCTAAATGCAAGGAAGGTTAGGAAATGTCTCTAACTGAACAGGCAATCATATTCCCAGTTAAATTCAGGAGAACTTCTCATTAAAAGAATAAGGGGAGAACAGCTGTAGTAGTGTATCAGCATCCTCTGCTGCAGATATCTCAAAAGCTCTTCAAGTTGACATGTCCAAAACCAAAGTCATGCTCATGCCCTCCCAGGTCTGAACCTCTATTAGTGAGTATTATACGCCGGTGAACGCCACCACCATCCACCCCACTATTGCTCCTCAGAAATCTCAGCACCTGTATACACTCCTCTCTCCCTCACCTGTAGATCTAACTCAGTACTACGCCCTGCTAATTGTTAATCATGAAGCTTCTTCTCTTAGTCTTTCCTGCCATCCTAACGTGAGCATCCATGATCTCTCACCTGGACCACTGCAGTAGCCTCCAAACTGGGTTCCTTGCCCTCACACTGTGCCCTCTCCCTCACCTCTAGATCCAACTCAGTACTACGCCCTACTAATTGTTAATCATGAAGCTTCTTCTCTTTGTCTTTCCTGCCATCCTAACTTGAGCATCCATGATCTCTCACCTGGACCACTGCAGTAGCCTCCTAACTGGGTTCCTTGCCCTCACCCCATGCCCTCCCTTCCATTCTTGATACGACAGCCAGGGTGGTCTTTTCCCAGTGCCAAAAGGGTGTTCCAGTCCCCTCATTAAAATCATCCATTGGCGGCCACGTGCGGTGGCTCATGCCTGTAATCCCAGCACTTTGGGAGGCCTAGCGGGAAGATCACCTGAGGTCAGGAGTTTGAGACCTGCCTGGACAACATGGTGAAACCCTGTCTCTACCAAGAATACAAAAGTTAGCCAGGCAGGGTGGTGTGCACCTGTAGTCCCAGCTAGTAGGGAGGCTGAGGCAGGAGAATCACTTGAACCCAGGAGGCAGAGGTTTCAGTGAGGTGAGATCATGCCACTGCACTCCAGCCTGGGCAACAGAGCAAGACTCCACCTCAAAAAATAAAAATAAAAATAAATAATCCATTGGCATCCAGTGCTTTTCACATGAGCTACAAAACCTTACAGGTCTGGCCTCATCCCACTATGCAACCTCACCCATCCCCATCCATCTCTGGAACCTCCTCCCCTTCTCTGACTGTGGCCTCCTTCTTCCAGCACCATCCCTCTGGTTGGAATCCTCTCCCCCCTTCTCCATTCCCACCTTTGCTGGTTAACTCCTAGCTTCCTTCAGTCCACAGGGCAATGACTGCCTCCTAAGGGAAGCCTTCCATCACCTTCCCAAATGGGGCAATTTCCTCTTTGAGGCTCTCACAAAATCACGTGGCATCTCCCACTCTAGCCAAGCCTGCACTTCTGGTGTGGTTCTCTGAGGCCACGAGACATTTAGCCACAAGAAACCAGGCACTGTGTTTTGGGGTGGGGGGCGGGGGTTGATGGTTTGTTTTTGGAGTTTTGTTTGCTTTTTTTTTTGCTTGCCATTGTGTCCCACCACCACCACACATAGCACAGTACCTTGCAACTAGTCAGATCTCAAAAATGCTGAATAATTGAATACCAAGAATTCAGAACAACTGGGAGCAAGCAAGTCTGAATTACTTAATCTGAATCACTGCATTTTTATGAAGGAATGCAGTGCTCTTGCTTACAAATATGGGTATATAATTTGATGAAACTGGTCGTTGTGGAGCTACCTGTAGGCGTTCAGGACAAGGAGGGGAGCAGGAGGAACATCTGACGTGGCCATTGAGCGCACACCACATGCTAATGCAGAGAGAAGAAATAAATGCTCACAAAATGGCAATTCCAAAAGATAACACATCATGTAAAGCCTTGATAAACACAAACACAGATCCTCAGGAAGCTCAGGTGCAAGAGAGATCAGCATAGACCCAGAAGGATCGGGGATGTCTTTGTGCACAAGCACACCCCTGATCGAGAGCACAAAGGGCAGGGAGACAAGGATGAAGCATTCAGGAGTAGAAGACCCTCTTGGCAGGAGGCTGGTGAGCAGACTTGGGAGGAGGAGAATGGCTGACCGGTCTGTGAGGCAGGGTGGATGCCAGTCGGGGGATCAGCTTATAAAGCTCCCTGATGTGTGTTTGTTCTTTATGCAGAAGATGGTGGGAAGCTTGCTAACCATCTGGGAGAGAAGTAGTTTAAGAGAAAGTTTTAGAAAGACAGGTCTGGAACGGTGTACAAAGTGGACTGGAGGTTGAACCCTGTGATTTCTTAGCTGTGACCTGCCACCCAGAATGGAGGCAGGGTGCTGGGTTGGCCTTATCCACATGGGGGAGGAAAGCTGAGGTGGCCACACTCAGGTCTCACACCTCCCCTGGGGAGGTAGGGGAAGTGCTGCCTTCTTCATGGGGTCGGGAATGAAGGACGGTTCATTTATGACGCAATACAAAATGTCCAGCTTCCAAGAGCCAAACCTGTGCACCAGGACCTGAAGCTTCCTGGGCATACGGCAAAGGGAGAAAGAAAGACCTACCCCCTCTTCATGGTGAAAGGATCACATCTCATAATCCTAGGCTAATTCAATGCACAAAACAGTCTACACTCCAGCACTTTTTTCTTCCAGTCTTAGGACGCATCTACATCCCATTGAGATTGTTATGGATGACCAATTCTAGAAAGTGCCAGATTCGTTAATGGGTTGGAGTATATTTTGTGAAAAAAATTGCTCCCATTAATGAAGTTTTAGGGGCCCGTCAGTCCTCAAAAATGGAAAAAGATCAACTGGATTTTGGAGCTGTAGAGGCATAAGAAATACGCAGTATGAAATATTGAAACTTTATTCCATTATGAATGAATACAATGTTTTCCTAGTCACATTGGAGTGACATTGATCTAGCATTGGTGCCATGTGGCAATGCCCTCTTAGTTTTTTAATTCTAAAAGAAACCAATATACTACAATTAAGCAACTATACTATTGAATATAGTGTAATTCTTATAACCTTCTTTGAATATTTTTATTTTTAGGTAAAGGCACATCTCAACTTTTAGAAATTTATGTAAACTCAAAAAGTGAAAACTTCTTTTCTGTTAACTTTTTTTTTTTTTTGAGATAGGATCTTGCTCTGTGGGCCAGGCTGGAGTGCAGTGACACAATCACAGCTCACTGTACCCTGAACTCCTGGCCAGCCTCCAGTGATCCTCCCACCTCAGCCTCCACTCCCGGCTCATCTGATAATTCTTAAGAGTTTATAAATTTCCAGTGAGGCTTTGCTTTTAAAGAGTGCTAAGCCTTAGGAGTTATTTTAGAGAGATTTGTTCAATGACTACATTGTGTCCCTTAAATAAAAAGATGGGTGAGAAGGGCTACAAAAATAATTTTCTAATAACCAAATAGGCAATACACAAAGAGCTCTGCTGAGATATTGATAGAAAAAATGAATTTTTCAAAAGAATACCCTGCAGAAAACTTATCAAAAGAAATGAACAGTTGATTTGCTGAAGATAAAATATAAATATCAAAAGAAAAGGGCAGGATTTTACAATATCTGTTAAAATTGTAAATGCCCATACCCCCTTGAACCAGCAATGCAATCTTTGAAAACCCACACTTTCAGAAATAAAAATCATAGCATATTAGAACATACATACAAAGGTGCTTATTGCAGACGTGTTTGTTAAGAAAAAGGGAAAATTCTAAATGTCCATCAAAAAGAATGTATTCATACTATGAAACAGTATGCAACTATTAAAAAGAATGGGCTAGGTCTCTCTGTGTTACCCAGAGCAATGTCCATGATATATTAGCTGTTTTTGGCTTTGGGTTTTGTTTTTTGTTTAAGAGACAAGGTCTCCTATGTTGCCCAGGCTACTGGAACTCCTGGGCTCAAGCAATCCTCCCACCTTGGCCTCCCAAAGTTCTGGGATTAGAGGCATGAGCCAGTGCACCCGGCCATGATACACTGCTAAGCAAAAAAATTAAAATCACACAAACTGCAGGTTCTTGTTACACACATACACACACAGAGATTTTAAGTTATAATTGTCATGCAATAAAATACATCTATTAAGCATACCACTCAATGAGTTTTAACTAATGCATACATCCATTTCCCACCACCACAGTTCAGATACCAAACATTTCCATTACCCAAAATTGTTCCTTTGTGCCTCTTTGCAGTTAATCTCCCTACCAGCCCCAGGAAATCACTGAATTTCTCTCTGTCCCTATAGATTAATTTTGCCTAATTTAGGATCTGATATACATGGAATCATATAGTGTGTGCCCTTTGTGTTGCTTTCAGTTTTTACCTGTTTTATAAAGCTGATATTAACATGTGTGTACATGTCTTTGGACAAACATGCTTTTTCATTTTTCTCGGGTAACTGTGAGAGAAATTCCTAGGTCACATGCTAAGTGTGTGTCTAACTGTATAAGGAAATGTCAAACAATTCTCCTACCAGCAATGCATGAGATTTCCAGTTGCTCTACATCTTTGCCTACACTCAGTATTGTCAGTCTTTTACATTTTAACCATTTAATTAGATGTACAGTGGTATCTCATTGCGGCTTTAATTTGCATTGACATGAAAACTAATGCTGAGCATCTATTTGTACTTATCAGCAATTTATATTCGCATTTATTGCTTTGAATATCTTTTGTGAACTGACTCTTTGCCTATTTTTTAATTAGATTGTCTTATTGTTGAATTGTAAGAGTTTTTTATTTTTATTTATTTATTTTTTTTGAAATGGAGTCTCACTCTGTCGCCCAGGCTGGAGTGCAGTGGTGCAATCTCAGCTCACTGACACCTCTGTCTCCCAGGTTCAAGTGATTCTTCTGCCTCAGCCTCCCGAGTAACTGAAACTATAGAAGCGTGCTACCACACCCGGCTAATTTTTGTATATTTAGTAGAGATAGGGTTTCACCATGTTGGCCAGGCTGGTCTCAAACTCCTGACCTCATGATCCTCCCGCCTCAGCCTCCCAAAGTGCTGGGATTACAGGCATGAGCCACCATACCGGGCCTTTTATTTTTATTTATTTATTTTTTTGAGATGAAGTCTCACTCTGTCACCCAAGCTGGAGTGCAATGGTGCAATCTCAGCTCACTGCAATCTCCACCTCCCAGCTCCCAGGTTCAAGGGATTCTCCTGCCTCAGCCTCCCAAGTAGCTGGGATTACAGGCACCCACCACCACACCTGGCTAATTTTTTGTATATTTAGTAGAGACGGGGTTTCACCACATTGACCAGGCTGATCTCAAACTCCTCACCTCAGGAGATCTGCCTGCCTCGGCCTCCCAAAGTGGTAGGATTACAGGCATCAGCCACCACGCCTGGCAAGAGTTCTTTATATATTCTTGAGCCAAGTTTTTAGATATATGTATTGCAAAACATTTTCTTAAAGTCAGAGGTTTGCATTTTCATTTTCTTTTTAATAAGACAGAATCTCGCTCTGTCTCCCAGGCTGGAGTGCAATGGCACGATCTCAGCTCACTGCAAGCTCTGCCTCCTCGATTCAAGTGATTATCATGCCTCAGCTACTGGAGTAGCTGGGATTACAGGTGTGTGCCCCCAAGCCCAGCTAGTTTTCGTATTTTCAGTAGAGACAGGGTTTCGCCATGTTGGCCAGGTTGGTCTCAAACTCCTAGCTTCAAATGATCTGCCTGCCTCGGCCTCCCAAACCACTCATATTTCAGGCATCAGCCACCATGCCCAGCCTACATCTTCATTTTCTTAATGGTGCTTTTTCAAAGAGGAGTTTTTAACTTTGATGATAAGGCCCAACTTTCTAATTGTTTATTTTATAACTGGTGCTTTTTGTGTTCTAAAAAAACTTTGCCTAGTTTTACCTTTAAGTCTGTGATCAATTTAGTTTTACCTTTAAGTCTGTGATCAATTTCATTTTAATTTTTGTGTATAATGCAAGATAAGGATAGAGGTTCATTTTTCCTATGTGGTATCCAGGATGTTCCAGCCCCATTTCTTGAAAGAACTATCCTTTCTCCATTGGATCACATGCACTATAGGACCCATTTTTTAAAAACTATACACAAGCATGGAGGAGAATACGGAAAAGTACACATCAAATTGTTAACACTGATTACCTTCAAGGAAGTGGAATTGGAGGGGAATTGAGAGGAAACTAACACCCTTTTTTCTTACACATTTCTTTGGGGACTGCTCACCTTTTAATTTCCAAAGAAAGGAAACGTAATGTATTACCATCTGATATAAAAATAATGTAGAATTAGAAGGGGTCTTTGCTGAAGACAGTGAGATCATTTCAGCACCAAGCATGAGGTGATGGAGCCTAGACCAAAGGATGCCATCCAATGAGTGGGGGTGACAGAGACAACAAATGTTTGGAAGGTAGCACAGTGGACTGGGTGGCTTGTAGGAGGAAGGGGAAGAGGAAAGTGAACAGGACTCCAAGGTTCTGTTTTCTTTGAGTTTTTGAGACAGAGTCTCCTTCTCTCACCCAGGCTGGAGTGCAGTGGCATGACCATGACTCACCAAAGCCTTGAACTCCCAGCAATCCTTCTACCTTAGGCCTCTGTTATAAGTAAAATGTTTATTTAGAAACAGAATGCTTGTTCCTCGGTACCACAAGGAAAAATCAGCATTTAGACAAAAAGTTTTCTCAGCAAGGCAATTTTACTTTCTGCAGAAAGGGTGCTCCTTGCAGATGGAACAATGGCAAGAGCACACCTGAACAAAGGAGGGAAGCAATTTTTATCCCTTACGCAGTTTGTCCCTGTTACTGTGTCCTGTCTCCACTGGCTGGAGCCAGACCGCACAATCTAAATTAAACCCAACTGGCTAATAATTTAAAACTTTCCTAAATAGGTAAAGGCAAAAGAGAACAAAGGAAAAGAGGAAGTTGCTTTTGAGAGGACTTAGAAAACTAATAATATTTCCAAATAAGGAAGGGGCATAGGCTGTGAGCTGGAATGTGCCTGTGAGCATGTCCACTACAAATATCTTGGTTAAAGTACAAGGACAGAGAATGTACTTATCCCCTTATGTCTAGCAGCTACATAAGATAGGGCTTAACAAAGAGTTATTAGCACAAAGCGAAGAGGCTTGAAGGAAGTTAGTCTTTCAAAGAAACTATTATTTCTACATTTATGATTTATTCTTTAACAAGAAGGGAAACTTTGAAGAGGAAACTTTTTACTTTCTACAGCCTCCCAAGTAGCTGGGACTACAGGCACACACCACCACACTTGGCTAATTTTTGTATTTTTTGTAGAGACGGGGTTTCGCCCTGTTGCCCAGGCTGGTCTCAAACTTCTGGGCTCAAGCCATACTCCAGTCTCAGCCTCCCAAAGTTCTGGGATTACAGGTGTGAGCCAACACACACAGCCAACTCCAAGTTTTTAGCCTGGAAAAATGATGATGGCTGGTGAAAAAAAAAAAGGAAACTGGGGTGAGGAGCTAATTTTATAAATGAAACAATGCACGTAGCTGAATTTGAAGGGACCACAGAACATTTGACTGGGAATGTCCAGCCAGCTGTCAAAGATAAATCAATCACTTGATCTAGAATAACCAAGTGTCTCTAAGCAAGGGTTCTTGGGACATATTTGTTATTTCCACATGTTCTGAGCACCTGCCAGGAGCAGATTTGCCATACTGGGCACACAGGGAACGGAGATGGACAGGGCTGGACCTGCCCTCAGACTCATACTGAGTGCAGAGAAAGAGTGCTGCAGAACTAGCTGTAATTACTACTTCAAGAATGGAGATGAGTGGTGCAGAGATCTCAGATACATTGTATGTAGATGGTGCTGCTAAAGTATTTAAGCTTGCTTAGAAATAGTTACCTTAATTATTTTCAGCACTCTGCCCGAGTCTTGTTTACACTATTAATTTATTTCACAAACCCTTTCTTAGCAAATAATGCCAACAGATCCAGTGGGACTTAGCAAGAATAAATGGAATCTAAATTAAAGTAAGCAGCCTGTGTCGATTTTTATTTCTGCTTTTTCAGATAAAGCAGCAGAGATTCATTAGGTATACAAGAGTATATCAGTGAATACAGTATAGCTGAAGAACTAACCATACCTGGTTTTCTTGAAAAAAAAAAAAAAAAGGGGACAGTCCCCCATTTATGAGGAAATAAGTTTAGGATTCTCAGAAGAACATAATCAATGAGAAATCACTAATATTTATTAAGAGTTTACCATGTGCCAGACACTATGCTGAGGCAGGCTTCATTCATCATCTCATTTAAATATCACAAAACCCCTGAGGGTTTTATAACAAGGCCTACTTTACATATGAGGGAACCAAGGCTCAGAAAGGTAAAGCAACTTGTCCAATGTCACCCAGCTAATGAATGAGAGTGGAGACTGGAACTCAAGTCTGTCTTACTTCACAGCTCATGCTCTGAAATAAGAATACATATACGAATATAAATAATAGCTATCACTTATGGGGCTAATACTATATGCTAAGAGCTGTGCTACAAGTATCTCAACATACAAGTCATTATCTTTTTTTTTTTTTTTTTGAGATGGAGTCTCACTCTGTCACCCAGGCTGGAGTGCGTGGAGTGCAGTGGTGCAATCTCGGCTCACTGCTACCTCTGCCTCCCGGGGTCAAGCAATTCTCATGCCTCAGCCTATCAGGTAGCTGGCACAGCTGAGATTACAGGCGTGCAACACCACATCTGGCTAATTTTTGTATTTTTAGTAGAGATGGAGTTTTGCCATGTTGGCCAGGCTGGTCTCAAACTCCTGACCTTAAGTGATCCGCCCACCTCAGCTTCCCAAAGTGCTGAGATTGCAAGCGTGAACCACCGTGCCCAGCCTATTTTTCAAAGCTCTCTGACATTAACTCACCGGAGCTTCTTGATAAGATCTGAGGAGGACAGCCTGGGAGTCAATACGTAAGAACGAAGAATATATATGGAAACAAATCAGTCATCTGATTAGGTTACAGGATTTGGAGTAATTTTTATCCTAGTTGTTTATTAAAGCATTTTGCCATGAATCAACATTTTATTACAAGAAAGAATAAGAGCTTGTTTAGTATCCATTCCGTAAACTATTAGGTGAACAATCATGGGGAAAAGTCCCCCAACCTCTCTGAGCTTCAACTTCCTCATATGCAAAAGGAGGCAACTTCTACCATCTGCTCCTCAGAGGTACCATAAAACTCAAGTGAGATGAATGTCTGTGAAAGTACTTCAGATGTACTTTACATGTAGGCCTAAAGCCAAAGATGGGTTAACCACATTGATACTTAACGTGAGTTTGCTCACTCAGATGCTGTAAACAACATGCAAGAGAGTAGGCATTAATAATGAAAACAGCTTGGTGCTGGCATATGAATGCACAGACGGAGCAATAGAGAGACTAGAAATAGACCAACCGCATATGGGAATTCAATGTATGATCAAGTGGAATTTAAATCACTGGGGGAATGAGATATTTCAATGAGTATCTCAGAACAACTGGGCAGCCAAATGGAAAAATAATATCTGATGCCACTTTATCACTTATCTAACAGAATTTCCAGATGTTTCAAAGATTTAAATATACAAATAATCAAACTATAAATTCCTAGGAGATCACATCAGAGAATTTTTCTTTTTTTCTAGAAATGAATACTTTCCGCACGGTGGCTCATGTCTGTAATCCCAGCACTTTGGGAGGCCAAGGCAGATGGATCACCTGAGGTCGGGAGTTCAAGACCAGCCTGGCCAACATGGCAAAACTCCGTGTCTACTAAAAATACAAAAATGGTGGCGGGCACCTGTAGTCCCAGCTACTTGGGAGGCTGAGGCAGGAGAATGGCTAGAACCTGGGAGGTGGAGTTGCAGTGAGCCGAGATCGTGCCGTTGCACTCCAACCTGGGAGACAGAGTGAAACTCCATCTCAAAGAAAGAAAGAAAGAAAGAATGAATACCTTCCCAAATAAGACACAAAGGTACAAAAGCTATAGAGAAAAAAGTTTTAATTTGCCTATCTAAAAATTAAAAATTCCTGAAAAGACAAAAAATGCCACAAAGTAAAAGACGAGTGACAAACTGGGAGAGATAATAAGGTAACATACCCAACAGACAAGGGGCTAAATCCCATAATAATTAATTAATTAACAAATATTTAATGAGCAACTGTTATGTGCCAGGCACCATTCCAAGCATTTGAGACTTCAGAACAATTAGAATTCCCTGCCTTATGGAGCTCATATTCTGTTGGGGAACATACAGAAATCTTGCATATTAGTAGGAAAGCACAATAAAAAATGAACTATAAATAGCTGACAAGGCTGTTAACACAAGTGGTATTAAACACCGGAAAAGTGTTCACTCTCCCTCAAAACAAATGAAATATAAGCTCTCCCTGGTTGTCTAGTGGATAGGGAAAAAAACAAGAATAAAAATGAGTCCAGTGCAGTGGCTCACGCCTGTAATCCCAGCACCTTGGGAGGCCGAGGTGGGTGGATTACCTGAGGTCAGGAGTTCGAGACCAGCCTGATCCATATGGCAAAACCCCGTCTCTACTAAAAATAGAAAAATTAGCCGGGCATGGTGGCATATGCCTGTAGTCCCAGCTACTTGGGAGACTGAGACAGAAATGCTTGAAACCAGGAAGCAGAGGTTACGGTGAGCCAAGATCATGCCATTGCACTCCAGCCTGGGTGACAGAGAGACACACAAAAGATTATAATAAAAAATAAAAATGAAATGCAAGTTAAACTTTAGTAAGATACCATCTTCATCCATTGACTTTGCAAAATCAAAAAGTATAATAAGGCCAGGCACAGTGGCTCATGCCTGCAATCTCAAAATACTGGGATTACAGGTAAGATGAGGGATAGCTAGAAGCCAGGAGTTCAAGACCAGCCTGGGTAACATGTTGAGACCCTATCTCTACAAAAACTTTTAAAAATTAGTTGGGCATGTTGACACATGCCTGTAGTCCTAGCAACCCGGGAGGCTGAGGTGGGAGGATCACTTGAGCCCAGGAGTTGAGGCTGCAGTGAGTTATAACCATGCCACTGCACTCCAGCCTGGGAAGTAAATTGAGACCCTGTCTCTTTTTTTTTTTTTTTTGAGATGGAGTCTCACTCTGTCGCCCAGGCTGGAGTGCAGTGACACTATCTCAGCTCACTGCAAGCTCCGCCTCCCAGGTTCACACCATTCTCCTGCCTCAGCCTCCCGAGTAGCTGGGACTACAGGTGCCTGCCACCACGCCCGGCTAATTTTTTGTATTTTTAGTAGAGACAGGGTTTCACCGTGTTAGCCAGGATGGTCTCGATCTCCTGATCTCATGATCCGCCCGCCTCGGCCTCCCAAAGTACTGGGATTACAGGCATGCGCCACCACGCCTGGACAACCCTGTCTCTTAAAAAAAAAAAAAGTATAATAATATGCCATGTTGACAAAGGTATACAGAAATGGGCACTCTCTTGCATCCTTGATATGAGTATAGATTGGTTCAACATCTTTGAAAAGCAATTTGTCAATATCTATCACAATTGCAAATACTTGTGCTCTTTAGCCCAACAATTTTGCTTCTAAGAATTTATGCTACAGATATATTTGTATATGTGTGTAGTGGGAGGTATAAAAGGCTGTTTGCGGTATGTACCATTGCTTCCAATGGAGAAAGGTTGACACACAGCCTAGATATCTATCACTAAGAGACTATTTAAACAAATAGGGACTCTAAAATACTAGAAGTTGTTTAAAAATATAGAGTTGCTGAAAAGAATGAGGCAGGTATATATGTACAAAAGATTCTTCAAAATATATGAAGTGAACAAAAGCCAAGTTCTGAACAGTTATGTACAATGCTATACTGGTAAATGCTTAACAATATAAAAACACTATAAGTATACAGATATGTACTTGAGATAATTACAAAATTTACTAATAAAAAGGATGTATAGTACATAATTTGCAAATAAAATATACAATAGTCTTTATTGTAAATTCCATTCTATAATGTCAATGTGACTTGCTATTTCTTAAAAATTCCAATGTCAAGTTTTTAATAATTTTATCATCCATGATTGTGTCCCAAAATAATACTCTGAATAAGCTTGATTATAATTTGATCAGCAGAGAAGTTGCTCATATCATTGACAAATATGTGTGGTTCAAACATGAATGTTGGTTGATATTTCATTTTTATTCATAATTAAAATGGAAGTGAGACAACACATATGTATGTTGGAACTTCACTTGTCTATCAATGACATGAGCAACTTCTTTGCTGAATCAGATGAGTTTTTGAATACTGGAAGAATATTTCCTGAAGCTTTTGTGCTCATCACAATGTAACAGACTCAGCCATAACACTGATGTTAATTCTTCTTATTATTATTTTCTCCATCACTTTCTTAAGTCTAGACCAAGAGTCAGCAAACCATGGCCCTTGAGCCGAATCTAGCCTGCTATCTGGCTTTGCAAATAAAGCCTGGAACATAGCCACGTTCATGACTGATCTACGACTGCCTTTGCACGACAACAACAGGGTTGAGTGGTTGCAACAGAGACCATGTGGCCCACAAAGCCTAAAATATTTACTATCTGGCCTTTTACAGACAACTTTTGCAGACCTCTGGTCCGGACAAGGAACAACCCATAGAACAAGATCTGATTTGTAATGTTTGCTGATTTCCAAAGTGTAAATACTCCCACCATGACCAGTTGGAAGCCACTGAGAAGTCCTCACTAAATGCAGAATTGAGAAGAAACACGAATAGCACATCATTGTATGGTATTTCCACTCTACCAATGGATGTGAATAACCTCAAGAACACATAATGTTGAGATGTGGAAAAACCATCAGGAAGCCGTGAGTTTTGACTATTTGCTTTTTAGCTAATTAATTATAAGGTCACATAATTTCGTGTTTAATAATCACTATGTTAACAACCAGCTCACAGCATTCCTGAAAATTTCACAGTTGGCTCCTGTAAGCTGATATGGCCAGCCCCAGCTCATGACAGGTTACGGTATGCTGTCAATTGTGTGGAAAACGTATCGGCAGGTCATGACTGTATATCCACATAAGCTTCTCTATGCACAGAGTATCTCTGGAAGATGCATAAGAAATTGCCACAGCTGTTGCTTCCGCAGTGGGCAAATGGAGGTCTGGGAGTTGAGTTGGGGATGCACATTTATTTTTTACTATATGTTCTTTTGTAGAGAATATAAATTTGTATGAATTTTTTAAGCATATGTCTGTGTTACCCTTAAATCCCAATGGATCTTTTGTAAGCAAGCTCTTCCATCTTTTTTTCCCGAGTCTTCCCTTCACCCTGCAGTGTCTCTGCAACGCTGGTAGAGTGGGCTGGCACAGCCCCCGCCTCTGGCCTGGTCCGGGTCCACCTGCCTGCCTCCTGGGGCAGCAGCTCCCTGAACGAAGAGCCGCGGAGACCGAACAACTCAGTGAATCAGCAGTTCTCCCAGATGAAACGCTGGCCTGAAAGCAGCCTCGAGAGCTTTGGCCCGTCACCTTGCCTTGCCTTCTCTTCCTTCCTCGTCCTCTGTTTGTTCATCTTTCCTGAAAAAATGAAGTCAGCTCTTCCCCTTAACCAATTTCCCTGGCATTCTGAAGGGTAGGCCACATGGCCCACCTGCCAGCTACTCCCACCTGCCAAGCCTTCCTGACTATATTTACCCTGGTACTCCCATGTCCCGGGGCTGCTTGGGCAGAGCCAAGGACACACCCAGGTGTTTGTTTTCTAGGTCAGATTTCCTCAGCCATGGGTGTATCTGTGCTTTTCCCTCAAAATCCTCATAGCTCCTTTCCCCACCCCAACTTCCAGGCCAGACGGGGTTCAGGGGTGTCTCAGCTAAGGTTCCCCTGAAGCAGACACAAATTAGTACAAAAGGGACTTATTAGGAGGTGATCCTTAAAAATTTGGGCAGGAGAATGGAAAGGGTGGACACAGACAAAAAGGATGCCAAGTGAGAATGTAATGATTACTGCTGCAGTTTTCTACAGCTGCCTGTCAAACTATCCCAACACAGTGGCATTGACCAGCAGCCATTTTCGCTATGCCCACAGCTTCTGTGGGTCAGGCGTTTGGACAGGGCAATGGGAACAGCTTGTTTCTGTTCCACAGTGTGTGAGGGAGGCCTCAACTAGAAAACTCAAAGACAGGGGTGGCTTGATGACTGGAGGCTGGAACCATCCGGAAGCTTCTTGAAGCTGGGTTGACTTACATGTGGTCTTGCATGTGAGTTGGGCTTTTCACATCATGGCTGTTGGGTTCCAAGAGGCAGTGTCTGGGGAACAAGAGTTCCAAGACACCAAGGCAGAAGCTGCTAGACCTTTTTTGACCTCGCTTCGGATGTCAGCAATGAAGTTCTGTGGATTCAACTGCATTCTATTGGTTACCAGCAGTCGCTTGAATCTGATTAGCTCCAAAACTTAGTGAGCCTCTGGCAAGAGTGCATTGCAGAAGGGCGCATCCAATGAGAGGCGCTGCTATAGCAACAGGGACCTCTCCAATGGGCTGTTTGAGTGCTCTCAGAATATGGCACCTGGGTTCCTCCAGAGCAAGTGATCTGAGAGAGAGCAAGGAGAAGGCCACTCTGCCTTTCATGACTCATCTCAGAAGTCACACTCTATCACAGGCTCTGTTCTGTTCATTGGAAGTGAGTCATGAAGTCCGGCCCACACTCAAGAGAAGGGAAATTAAGCTCCTTCTTTTGAAATGAGTGTAAGAAAGTAAAACTTTGTCAAATGTGTATGTGTGTGTGTGTGTGTGTGTGTGTCCCTAAACTATGTGTCTTTTTTTTTAATCTTTCCTAAATGGAATCACACTGTGAATGTTCCGTGACTTGAAGTTTCACAAGACATTATATTTCTGAAATCCATTCATGTTGACACACTGTATTAGTTTGCTCCAGCTGCCATAACAAAGTACCACAGACTAGGGGCCTAAACAACAGAAATTTACTTTCTCACAGTTCTGGAGGCTGAAGTTCGAGATCCAGGCATGGGCAGGATCAGTTTCTCCTGGGGCCTCTGTCCTCGGCTTGCAGATGGCATCTTCTCCCTGTGTCCCCACATGGTCCTCCCTCTGTGTGAGTCTGTGTCTTCATCTCCCCTTCTTATAAGGACACCAGTCAGGTTGGATTAGGGGCCACCCTAAAGACCTCACTTTAACTCAATCACCTCTTTAAAGAACCCACCTCCAAATATAGTCCTGAGGTCCTGGGGGTTAGGACTTCAACAGAGGAATGCTGGGGAGACACAATTCAACCCATAGCATGTATATAATTGTAGTTTGTTAATTTTCACTACTCTATAGTATCCCATTTTATGAACAGACAAAAGTATATTATTTATTCTACCAACAATGGATATTTTGGTTATTTCCAGTTTTTTGTTATTATAGATGATACTGCCACAAGCAACCTGGCTCCCATGAACATGTAGCATATATGCATCTCTATATTTACTGTTAATCCCAATTCTTTTACAAAGTGGTTGCACCAATTTACACTCCCACCAGCAGCATATCGGAGTTACTCCACATTCTTACCAATATTTGGTATGGTCAGAATTCTTAACTTGCTAATCTCATGGGTGCAAAATAATATCTCTTTTGTGGTTTTAATTAGCCTTTCCCAGATTACCAACAAGGCAGAGAATCTTTTCATTTGTTTATGAAATGCTTTTTCATTTCCTCTGTCCATTTTTCCACTGGGTTGTTCACTCTTGCCTTACTGATTTGTCGAAAGTCTTCGCATATTGCAGTTGCAATTACTTTGGTCACCTGTGGCTTGTCTTTTCAGATTCTCTTGCCAATTTTTGTCCACCTTGGCTCCTCTTCTTTTGCCCGTCTCTTGTTCGTGTCCCTCTTGGGTCCTGTTCTCTCCTTGTTCCACATGTGATCCCATGTCAATCAGTCCAATGAATAAAGTTTCCACTGCATATGCACCTGAATCCTAAGTCTATATCTTCAAAATAGCTCTTAAAATCCACTGAACTCAGCCAGGCGCAGTGGTTCATGCCTGTAATCCCAGCACTTTGGGAGGCTGAGGTGGGCAGATCACATAAGGCCAGGAGTTCGAGACCAGCCTGGCCAACATGGTGAAACCCCTTCTCTACTAAAATTACAAAAATTAACCAGGCATGGTGGTGAATGTCTGTAATCCCAGCTACTTGGAAAACTGAGGCATGAGAATCGCTTGAACCCAGGAGGCGGAGGCTACAGTGAGCCAAGATCATGTCACTGCACTCCAGCCTGGGAGATAGGGCAAGACTCTGTCTCAAAAAAAAAAAAAAAAAAAAAAAAAATCCACTGAACTCTTCATGCTCTTTTCCTAACCTGTGAACTTTTGAACATGTTTACTGCTGTTCAGGGAATACCATCTCCCATCCTGGCCCCTGCTCCTCCCTATACTCTGTATAGCTAACTCCTATTAACCTGCAAGTCTCAGGTCTCAGCTGAAGGGACCTCTTTTAACCATGCTCCCAGAGTGCCCTATAATTGTCACATCACAGCACTTAACACACAGTATTGCCATTATCCTTTTACTCGGCTGTCTCTCCCACCAGACTGTAAGTCCCCATGACACTGTACATAGCAGCATGTCTGTACAAAACTGACATGCAATAAATCCTTGATGGTGAATTAATTAATAATTCTTCATGGGTAAAAAATTAGGCTCACCAATAAAACACATGAGCACTCAAATCATTTGTACTATTAAAACATGTATGTAAATTCTACACATTAATCATCGAAACAATGTTAAAATAACCTCTGAACCCTGATCTCCCAAAATAAATGTATTATAAATGTGTAAAACAACAGTTATGTTTCATCAATAGCCTCCCCTCAGCCAAGATCACACCCTCTGAAGGGAAGATCCCGGCAGAAGTTTCCATCATCCCCTAAGGATTCTATCATGGGCTCCTTCCCCTCCCCAACCCTGCCCATGCATACCACATTTCCTCCAGAAGGAAATGGGAACTAGGAAGAATTGCCTAAACTGCTCACACCTGGGAAGCTGGGTGCTCCTGACCAAGGAGAAACTAAACAAATTAAAGTGATGACGATACTGCTCAGCAGTGATTCAGGAGCACGTTTTTCCTGAAGTCATTTGTTTGGCATTGCTACATGCCTAGTCCAAGTCAGAAACGTCAGTTTCCCACTGAATAAACAGCCAGTGGGAAAGAAAGGGTTGGCAATGGGGCATTTTAACAAATGAGCTGAACTTTTCCTTCAACTTTATTTTCTGGTAGAAATGTTGTAAGTTAAACAGATTTACTATTTTGTTTTCCTTTCCTCTGAGATCAATTTTTCCAAGCAACTTTCTCTTAACTGGGTGTCAGTCAGCAACTTCTAAGTTCCTCTAGTGCAAGGTTTCTCAACCTCAACACTATTCACATTTTGGGCCAGACAATTCTTTGTTGTGAAGTCCTGTCCTGTGAGTTGTAGGATGTTTAGCAGAATCTCTGGTCTCTACCAGTAGATGCTAGTAGCACTCCCCAAGTTGTGCCAAGCAAAACTATCCCCAGACGGTATTTCTGGGATCGAGAGTCTAAAGAGATCTTTTGATTTGCTGCCACTGGCAACTGTTAAAAGAAAAATCTTAGACAAATTAAATTTAACAGAGTTTAATTGAGCAAAGAACAATTCACAAATCAGGCAGCCTTCCGAACCAAAGTAGGCTCAAAGGGACTCCAGTCCTGCAGTGCAGTCCAAGAAGATTTATGGACAGAAAAAGAAAGTGATGTACAGAAAATAGAAGTAGGTACAGAAATAGCCAGATGGGTTGCAGTTCCACGTTTGCCTTATTTGAGGATGATTTGAATTGTTGGTCACCTCTGATTGGCTGAAACTTGGTTATTGACACAAAAGCAGGTTACAGTCTGTTTATGCATCCAGTTAGGTTACAGTTCACTATGTATGGAGAAACCTTTAGGCTGAACTTAAAATATGTAAGGAAACCACTTTAGGCTAAACTTAATTTAACACTATGATTATCTTGGCTTTAGCCCCCTCCTCAGATAAGGGGCCAATAAATACGGGTATACCTCAGAGATGTCGTCAGTTCGGTTCTAGACCACTACAATTAAGCAAATATCATAATAAAGTCAGTCACAGAAATTTTTTGGTTTTCCAGTGCATAAAAAAAAGCTATGTTTACACTATACTATTTTCTATTATGTGTGCAATAGCATTATGTCTAAAAAAGCAATGTACATACCTTAATTTTAAAATATTGCTAAAAAATGCTAATGATCTGGACCTTCAGCCAGTTGTGATTTTTTTTGTCAGCAGAAGGTCTTGCCTCAGTGTTGATGGCAGCTGAGTAATCAGGGTTGTGGTTGCTGAAGGGTGGGAAGGCTGTGGCAATATCTCAAAATAAGACAGCAATGAAGTTTGCCGCATCAGTTGACTCTTCCTTTCGTGAAAGATGTCTTTGTAGCATGAGATGCTGTTTGATAGCATTTCACCCACAGTAGGACTTCTTTGGAAATTGGAGTCAATCCTCTCAAACCCTGCCACTGCTTTCTCAACTAAGTTGACATAACATTCTAAATCCTGTGTTGTTACATGAATAACGTTCACAGCATCTTCACCAGGCATAGATTCCACCTCAAGAAACCACTTTTTCTGATCATCCATAGAAGCAACTCCTCAGCTGTTCAGTGTTTATCATGAGATTGCAGCAATTCAGTCACATCTTAGACTCCACTTCTAATTTTTGTTCTCTTGCTATTTCTACCACATCTGAAGTTACTTCCTCCACTGAAGTCTTAAACCCCTGAAAGTCAGCCATGAGGGTTGAAATCAACTTCTTTCAAACTTCTGTTAATGTTGAGATCTTTACCTCCTCTCATGAATCACGAATGTTCTTAATGGCTTCTAGAATGGTGAATCCTCCACAGAAGGTTTTCAGTTTACTTTGCCCACATCCATCAGTGGAACCAGTGCCACATCCATGGCACCTGTAGCCTTATGAAATGTATTTCTTAAATAATAAGACTTGAAAATGGAAAATACTCCTTGATCTACGGGCTGCAGAATGGATGTTATGTTAGGAGGCATGAAAACATTATTCTCCTTGTACATCTCCATCGGAGCTCTTAGGTGACCAGGTGCTTTGTCAATGAGCAGTAATATTTTGAAAGGAATTTTTTTAGCAGTGGGTCTCAACACTGGGCTTAAAATATCCAGTAAATCATGCTGTAAACAGATGAGGGGTTATCTGGGCTTTGTTGCTCTATTTATAGAGCACAGGCAGAGTAGATTTAGCATACTTCTTAAGGGCCCTAGGGTTTTCAGAATAGTAAATAAACATTTTCTTCAACTTAAGGTCACCAGCTGCATTATCCCCTAACAGGAGAGTCAGCCTGTCCTTGAAGCTTTGAAGCCAGACATTGATTTCTCCTCTGTAGTTATAAAAGTCTTAGTTGGTATCTTCTTCCAATACATGGCTGTTTCTTCTACATTGAAAATCTTCTATTTAATGTAGCCACCTTCATCAATTTTAGTTAAATCTGCTGGATAACTTGCTGCAGCTTCTCTATTAGCACTTGCTGCTTCACCTTGCCCTTTAAATTACAAATATGGCTTCTTTCCTTAGACCTCATGAACCAACCTCTGTTGCTTCAAACTTTTCTTCTGCAGCTTCCTCACCTCTCTTGGTCCTCTGAGAATTGAAGAGAGTTAGGGCCTTGCCCTGGATTAGGCTTTGGCACAGAGAAATGTGGTGACAGGTTTGATTTTCTATCCAGACCACTAGAACTTTCTCCATATCAGCAATAAGGCTGTTCTGCTTTCTTATCATCTGTGTGTTCACTAGAGTAGCAATTTTAATTTCCTTCAAGAACTTTTTCTTTGCATTCACAAGTTGGCTAACTCTCGGGCACAAGAGCCTAGCTTTCAGCTATCTCAGCTTAATCATTTCTACCTTTTGATTTAAAGTAAGAGACATGAAACTCTTCCTTTCACTTGAACACTTAGAGGTCACTGTAGGGTTATTAATTGGCCTAATTTCAACATCATTGTATCTCAGGGAACAGGAGGGCCCAAGAAAAGGGACAGTGGTGGGAGAACAGCAGGCTGGTGGAGGGGTCAGAACACACACAGCATTTGTGAATTACATTCATCATCTTATATGGGCATAGTTCGTGGCCCCCCAAAACAATTACAATGGTAACATTACAGATCACCAGAACAGATATTATAATGATGGAAAAGTTTGAAATGTCACGAGAATTGCCAAACTATGACACAGAGACGCAAAGTGAGCAAAGGCTGCTAGAAAAATCATGCTGATAGACTTGCCCCACACAGGGTTGCCACAAAACTTCAATCTGTAAGAAACGTACTATCTGCAAAGTGCAATAAAGCAAAGCACAATACAACCAGGTTTGGCTGTGAACTCTTTAGCCCCTTCTCAGATGTCCAAGAGAAAAACAATAAATAATAATCCTTTTGTAGTTCATAAGCTGATGGTTGGGTTTTCACGCTCATGTGTGAGATGTGTTCCTTCATATCTATCAACACACTACCGGGCTGGTGTGACAACAAATGAGTAAACAGGAGGCACAGGCCCGTTGTATTGCATGTCTGGAAACAATTCTCTTCTTATAACACAGCTAGGGTTCATGTTTATCATTTCACAATCTCATTCAATAGTAGGTAGTGATTTCCAACAACAGAAAGTGCACATTTCCAAGCCACACAGTCAAGGACCTCCACAACCTGAGTTTCGAAACTTGGGGAGAATTGTGTTAAGTGAACAAAAAGGTTAGACATTTTAGGTGGAAAAAATGATACTGGCAAAGGTGTGGTGGTAAGCAGGAAAGGAAAATTCCACAGATGCATGGCCACCATGGCTGGAGAAGAGGGTTCCTATAGCATACAAAGATGTGGCTTTCCCATAGACTAGGTGCCATCTCTAGGGAATCACTCCCTCCTCTCCCCAGCGCATGAGGTCATGCCTGCTTTTCAATTCCTGACAACTTGGGTTTCTACCACCTGTTAGCACTGCTAACTTACACTGCTTTGTATTGCTAATGATTTTTTCCTACGTGGTGTATCATCCCAGTTCAGTGGTAAATTTCCAAAAGACAGTGATAGCACCTAGTGTGAAAGTTTACCCGGATCCTGGCTAACACAGTGAAACCCCGTCTCTACTAAAAATACAAAAATTAGCTGAGCGTGGTGGCATGCGCCTGTAATCCCAGCTACTTGGGAGGCTGAGGCAAGAGAATCGCTTGAACCCAGGAGGCGGAGGTTGCAGTGAGCCAAGATCATGCCACTGCACTCCAGCCTGGGCTACAGAGTAAGACTCCATCTCAAAAAAAAAAAGAAAAAGAAAGTTAACCTGGAGCAGGCACTTGAAAAGTATAAACAACCGATTCCTTCAGAAAACAGAGAGAGGGGCACTCGAATTATTAATAAACAGTTGGATTAAGATTGACCTCTGGAATGAAAATGCTGATTAACTTAGTTGTAAGTCACTTATGCTGATTAGCGGCAGATGAAACCTGCTCTATTGATAGAGGTTTGTCAACATTACTCAAAATTTAATTTAAAAACCATTCCATCGGTACGATAATTTTAATAATCTGATGGTACTGAAGTCTTTGTCACACTAAATGATTTTTTTTAAAGTTCTTTTTCTTATGTAGAAGATAGGATCAAGCAAACACCTGCAGCTGGTCACATGTGCATTACTATGTGACTCTACAGTGCCCCAGTGAAGCCAACGTCACTTCCTCCAGGCTCCAGTCAGTCATCCTCCCACATTCCACAGCGCCTTTGTCCAGACCTGCTATGCTGTAATCTTGCAATAACCTTTGGAATTGCCTCTTTTTATTCAATGAAGTCTGCTGTCAAGCAAGGAAAGCTGGTTGTAAATGCAGCATTCAGGGATGTAGGCCAAGTTCATCGCACTGAAGTCCTATCATTGTTAACAAAAACAAAATAATTGCTGCATGTTGACATACCACAAGCAAGGGAAGTAACTAAACTGACATCAGTGGAATGGGGTGGGAGGGCCATGAGATGAGACAATCTCTACATTGCATTAACAACCTCTGTGTCTGCATTTATTCCAGCACCTTCCTTTGAACTCATTATGGTCCTCTCCAGACAACCCTCTCATTATCTCAAGGTTGAACTTCTTCTCCTGGAACAGTCTCTCTTCACAATTATGATGCCTCCAGACACTTGAGAGGGAGCCGGTTTCCCTTTAGAATACATCAGTGTCTTTTAAAAGTAAATAAATGTTTACTTTGTCAAGCAATTAATTAAAAACAGCAAAGTAGGTGAAAGAATGACAGAAAGAATAAGGAGGTGTTTTAAGGAAAATCCTGTTGGAAACTTTAGGTGGAGAATGACACCCATTCTTTCATTCATTTGGTTTTATGCTGAAAGCAGACAAGGTATTTTACAATAAATGATATATGAATTCTAAAAATATTAAGGGAAGGGAAGTAAAACAGCAAGAGACAAGAGACAAGACAAGAGACAAGACATGAAAAGGGTGCAAAAATTCTGTCAGAAAACCTAGGTAAAAGGAGCACAAATCTTAGCTCTGTGATCCCAATCAGGGACTACAGGGGGAGCTGACCAAGAGCCACAGGAGGGGTTCCTAGCCCTGGCTGTGCCTCGGACTCAAAGGGAGGGGGCATTTTCAAAGTCTGGTCATCTCACCCTACTCAAACGCACTGAATCAGAGTCTCTAGGCCTTAGACCAAGACATCTGTCTAATGAAAGGAAGCACAAAAAACCATCAAGAGAAACAACCTTTAACTCCCAAAGGAATTTATGACATATGGTTTTCTTTTAAAGCCACTAGACAAGGAAATGCACCCTAGTCAATAACAGATAAAGAACACCTTCAGAGATGTTTGTCACATGGCTGTTTCTCACACCAACCCTCAATAAAGGTTGAGGACATAAGGGTACCTTAAGCCTTGGAAAGAACTTTCTCCTCCACAGCCAGCCTTGTGCTCATCTCATCAGAGCAAGCATAGGGACTAGACTAGGGAATGGTGGATGGCACGTGCTTTGGGCTTCTTCGCCTAGGCTTGTGGTGAGACCTAAATGAGTAAGGTCATGCACATAGCAGGTATCCAGTAAACATTAGTTGATTACTGTTATCATCATTACTTTTTTTTTTTTTTTTGAGACAGAGTCTCACTTTGTCACCCAGGCTGGAGTGCAGTGGCACAATCTCAGCTTACTGCAACCTCTGCCTCCGGGGTTCAAGCAATTCTCTTGCCTCAGTCTCCGAGTAGCTGGGACTACAGGCGCACACCACCACTCCCAACTGATTTTTGCATCTTTAGTAGAGACGGGGTTTCACTATGTTGGCCAGGCTGGTCTTGAACTCCTGACCTCTTGATCTGCCCACCTCAGCCTCCCAAAGTGCTGGGATTACAGGCGTCAGCCACCACGCCCGGCCAAAGCAACCTCGAATGGGGCCAGATACCCAACACGTGGATAAGTTTTGCTCTGACCTTGGCCTGGAACACTTTGGAACAGCCTTTGTCTCCCACCCACATTTCTGATGACCCATCAGAAAGCTCAGCTAATTTCTCAGAATCTGTCATCAATAATCTCATAAGGTTCCCTTTCTTCGGAACATGGCCTATGACATCCTTTTTAAACGTTCTCAATTCCTGTGAAAGGCGGTTCTTGGCCCTATAATCCCAGCACATTGGGAGGCCTAGACAGGTGGATTACCTGAGGTCAGGAGTTCAAGACCAGCCTGGCCAACATGACAAAACCTCATCTCTACTAAAAATACAAAATACAAAAATTAGCTAGGCATGATGGCGGGTGCCTGTAATCCCAGATACTTGGGAGGCTGAGGTGGGAGAATCACTTGAACCCAGGAGGCAGAGGTTACAGTGAGCCGAGATCACGCCACTGCACTCCGCCTGGGCAACAGAGCCAGAGTCCATCTCAAAGAAGAAAAACAAACAAACAACAACGACAAAATTGGGGAGGTTCTTCCCGGGAGTCATCTCTTTTCAAGTTTGTTATTCAAGAGAGTGTAAAGGTTGAGAGTTAAAACCATACAGTTGTCATAAACTGCTGCCCAGACAGTAAGTGACAGTAAGCTCACACTTGCCACCAGGGCGGTAGCCAGCTTCTGATCACTCGTGAAATAAAAGCCAAAGGGCATCCCACGGGCAGGTTTCATTTGCTGAGGGTGTGAGGAATTGGCTCTATGGCTTTTAAATAGACTCACAGGTACCAGTCAGTAACAGAGGGCGCCTCCAGCCGGGACCAACACTTCAAAGTGTCCTCCTTGGTAGAGGCAGTGCCACTCTGGAGAATGAGGACATCTTTAGGACCTTAGGTGAGGTCTGAAAGCCCTGGACACTGCGGGACGCTAGGCAGCCGGGCACCCTTGGAACCGAAGCCGCCCGGGGAGGCAGGAAGCCGCAGCTCGTGCTGCTGTTGACGCCAAAGCCGCCTGTCCCCACCCCCTCTCGCTCCCGGGAGAACCGGGCAGAGGGAAAACCTGGAGAGATGGAGCTGGAGTTGAGGAAGGGAGCTTTGGCTAGACCCCGGATGGGCAGGAAGGGGAGAGAGAGAGAGACTAAAATTGAGTGCAGCATTGGTTTTAGAAATAACTTTAGGAATAACTGAAAAAGCAAAGCTTGAATGTCATCTTGGGGTGTGAGATAACAGCCACAGTCCCTTTTTAACTCTGCTTATAAATATGTTCAACTAAAATGGCTTCGACTACACACAGCCGGTCATAGGTCATAGCTGGAAAGACCAGCAGTGAAATCTCTTCTTTAAAGCCAACACATTTTCTCTGTTCCTAAAATGTTTTGCCTACCAAGCCCAGGGAGCCCCACAGAACACACCTCCTACGTGGAAACCAGATGCAAATTCTATGGTATAAGTGGTTCATCGGTACCTTTGGAAATCCTAGAACTAGAGACCTGTCAGCGGGATGTCAATCCTCAGGGAGATCTCAGAGCATTTCACTAGAAGCCAGTGTGGGGCAAGTCATGTCAAACATTTCTGATAAGGCTGTGATTTCTGTAAGGCTTGTTTTTTACATAATCATTTTTAAATCATATTTTTTCAGATAATAAAAGTAGTATATGCTTTCTATTTTTTAAAAAAGCACTAAAAGCAATAAATAAATTAGATCAATGCACCCCTACCATGATCCCAATCCTTAGAGATAACCACTGTCAACTGTTTGATATGTACTTATCCACATTTTTCTCTGCATATATGCTATCTTACAAAAGCAGGATTTATATCTACGTACTCAGATTCTTAGTGACTCACATTACTAGGAAGGTGATCTTCAAAAGTAAATTAATTTTTAAAGTAATTTCAGTTTAACTTTGATGTTCACATATGAACGTGTCACTTTTTTAACTGAGCATTTCACTAGGAGAACTCAATATCATCATTTTGATAGTGAGGCAGTATTGCGATTCTCATACAAAAGATAGCAGGCAGTAATTATCAAATAATCTTAGTTATTTGTATAGTTAATAAAAATGATCTAATATTAAGCAATTATTGAGTCCATACTAACTTCTAGGTACTGTCATAAGCATTTTACTTATGTTAACTCTGAAGAACAACCTTATGAGAAAGGTAGTAATATCCTTTTTCAGGTGGAGAAAAAGAGGCTCAGATAAATTAAATAATGTTCCCAAGGTCACGCAGCAAGTAATTGCTGCACAGATATTGAAATGTATTCAAAGCAACATCAATATATGTTCTATCCTGCTACCAACTGTTCAAGTCATCAGGTTATAGTTATGAAAACAAGCAGATAAATAAATCAGCATGTTTAAAATTGTTTTGTGATTCAACTATGTATATTATGGAGTTCTTAGTGAAAGTGATGAGTTTGTAGTCCATCCCCAGGTACTTACCACCAGTGTGACCTTCAGCAGATCTTTTAGCTGAAACACAGCTACGAAGGGAAGATGCTGTCTATAACACTGGACTCATGGAGCTAAAGTGAGGTTTAAAGAAGGCAATGTATATGAAATCTCCTTGAAAACTGTAAAGAACTATCTAATATGATGTTAAGGACATATTTATGTGGCAATTCCTAATTCAATTACAACAGGCTTTATAACTTCACATTTATAATAATTCCATCAGAATACAACAAATGCAGAGCTTTTTTAACTAACTGAAAATAAAGGGCAGCTTTCCGCACTACTCAAAGTCACGGCATATTCCCCAAGATCATGTCTGTAACCTCTCCCAGGCTTGGAAAACCTTGTTTTCCAGCCATACTTTTTCCCATTCTGATACTGAAGTGTTAGATTAATTTTTATTTTATCAACATAATAACATTCATATATTTTGTCAAATACTCAATACAAAAAAAAAGTTTCTGACCTAACTCCCCAATTTTCTTGCTGAATACTACCATTTTCCTTTCCTTCCTCTCTTTCTTCCGGTATTTACGTTCACATTTCAAAATGATACGTTTATTCTGCAAGTTGTTGATTAATCTATTTTAGTGTATTATTGACTTCCTATTAGAAAGATAAGGATATTGTTTTCATAAACTACTTCTCTTCCTCCATTTTCCTCATACTCCAAAATGGGGTTACATAATATTCATGAGTCATGTGTTCTTGAGTCAGTATTAACATTGTTATGGTCATCTAATATTGTTTACCACTGAGACAAAGGGTAAACTATCACTACTATTTCCTCTCGTGTAAAAAGAAACCAAAAATGGCAAACAATAGAGATAACCAATGAAACCAAAGGCTGGCTCTTTGAGAAGATTAATAAAATCACAAAGACTCTAGACTGAGCAAGAAGACACAAATTACCAAAATCAGGAATGAAAGAGAGAACATCATCACAGATCCTACAAATATTAAAAGAACGATATAGGGAAGAATATAAACACGTATATGCCAATAAATTTGAAAAATTACATAAGTGGTCACATTGCTCAAAAGATACAGATTACCAAAACTGGCACAAGCAGAAATATAAAATATGATAAGGCTTTATATCTATTAAAGAAATTCAATTGTAATTTAAAATCTTCTCACAATTATAAATCCAGGTCTTGATGGCTTCTCTTATGAATTCTAACAAATACCTAAGTAAGAAATAATACCTATCCTATACAAATATTTTTATAAAATAGGAATCAAGGAACATTTCCCATCCATTTTATGAGGCCAGTATTGCCCTGATACTAAAAACAAAGACATTAAAAGAAAATAAAACTATAGCTAATATTCTTCATGAACATAACGGCAAAAATTCTTAATAAAATATGAGCAAAACAAATCAAACAATATTTTAAAAGGATAATATATCATGATCAAGTGGGATTTATCTCAGGAATTTAAGATTAGTTTAACATTTGAAAATTAATCAATGTAATTCATCATATTAATAAAATAAAAGTAAAACCCTATGATCATCTCAATAGATGCAGAAAAAGCATTTGGCAAAATTTAACATTCATTCATGATAAAAACTCTCAGCAAAAATGAACTTTCTCAATCTGATTTTTTTTTAAATCTATGAAAAACCTACAGCTAACATCACACTTAATGGTGAAAGACAGGACATTTCCCCCGAGATGAGGAACAGAGCAAGGATAGTCACTCTCAACTACTCCTATTCAACATTGTACTAGAAGGCATAGCCAGTGCAAATAAAGTCATCCAAATTGGAAAAGAAGAAAAACTATTTATTTGTAGACATGATTGTCTATATAGAAAATCTTAAGAGAAATATGAAAAAGCTACTAGAATTACTAAAACTAATAAGAAGGCTTAGCAAAGTTGCAAGATACAGTTAATATTTAAATATCAACAGTATTTCCAAACAATTGGAAAATTAAAAAAAAGTTTTAACTTCACATTTACAACACGCACACACAAAAATTAAATACCTGAAATACAAATCAAGATCTGTATGCTGAAAAGCATGAAACATAGCAGAGAGATATAAAAAGACTCAAATAAATGGAGAAATAAATAATATTCATGGATAAGAAGACTCAATAGTTATAAAATGTCAGTTATTTCCAAATTGATCTTTAGACTCAAAAAAGGAATTTTTTTGTAGAAATTGACAAACTGATTCTAAAGTTTATATGAAAATTTAAAGCATCTAGAATAGTGCAATTTTGGAAAAGAAAAAAGTCTGAGGATTTAACACTACCTGATTTTAAATTTTACTAAACTGCTACAATAATCAAGGTAATGAGCTATTGATATATAGACAGACACATGGATCAAAAAAACTGATTAGGGAGTCTAGAAGTGGACTCACATGTACATGCTCAACTAATTTGCAACCAAAGTGACAAGGTAAGCCAATGGCTCAAAGACAGTATTTTCAAATAAATTGTGCTGGAACAATCAGATATCCTATGACCCTTACCTCAAACCATACACAAATGTTAACCCATAGACTTAAATGTAAAAGATAACACTATAAAACATCCAGAAGAAAACATATCCAATCTCAATCTAACAAATATCTCACATACAGAACATAACCACCACTAACCATAAAAGAAAGTATTAATATGTGGAACTTTATCAAAATTAAAACCACTATTCTTCTGAAGACAATGTTTACAAAAAAAGGCAAACCACAGAATGGGAGAAAATATTTGAAAATGTACATTTGAGAAAAAAATTGTATCCAGATTATGTAACAACTATTACATTCATTGTTATATTCAACAATATAAACAACTCATTTTTTTAATAGGGGAAAGACTTGAATAAACACTTCAAAAAAGAAGATATACAAAAGTTTACAAGCAAATGAAAAGATATTCAACACATTATTCCAAAAAAAGTAATTTAAAAATACCATGAGATATCACAACATATGCATTAAATTAGCTAAAATTTAAAAAACCTGATAATCCCAAGTGTTGACAAGCAATGGAGCAACTGGAACTCTCATATATTTTGATATGCATGTAAAATGGTACAACCATTTTGGAAAAAAGCTTGGCAGTTTCTTATAAAGTTAATCTTATATTTACTATATGACCTAACAATTCCATTCCTAACCATTTATTTAAAGGAAATGAAAATATATGTTCACATAAAGTCATAGTCACAAATGTTCATAGCAGCTTTATCATTAATCGCCCCAAACTGGAAAGAACCCACCCAAGTTTCCTTCAATAGATGAATGGATAAACTATGATACAGTCATAGAGTAGAACAATACATAGCAGTAAAAAAGAATATATGGCTGGTATATGCACCAACATGGATGAATCTCAAAAACATTATGCTGAATAAAAGAGATCACGCTCAAAAGACTATAGTTATGTAGTCCGTGGGGAATGGATCTGGGACCTCACTTGCATACCAAAATCCTCTGATGCTCCAGTCCCAGATATAAAATGGCGTAGTATTTACCCACATCCTCCCATATACTTTAAATCATCTCTAGATTACATATAATACCTAGTACAGTGTAAACAAAAATCATTGTTGTAGTGTATTGTTAGGGAATAATGGCAAGAAAAAACAAGTCTATACGTGTTCGGTACAGACACAATGTTTTTGCCCAAATATTTTTGATCCATGGTTGGCTGAATCCATAGATTTAGAACTCATGGATTACAGAGGGCTGATTTATTTATATAACTCTATTTATATTAACTTCTAGAAAAAGTAAAACTATAGTGGTGGAAAGCAGATCAGTGGTAGTCAGGGTCCAGGAAGTAAATGAAAGGATAATTAATCCCCTTGAAAAGGAGTCCAAGAAATTTTCTCGGGTGATAGCAGCATTCTGTATCATAATTGTAGTGGTGGATACATGATTGTATATTTTCAAAACTAGGGATTCTCAGCCTTGGCACTGCTGATGTTCTGGGCAGGATAGTTCTTTGTTGCAGGACTTTACTGTGCACTGCAGGATGTTCAGCAGTGGCCCTGGCCTCTATCCAACACGAGGATCACACTCACACCCCCTCCCAAGTTGTGACCACCAAAATTGTCTGTAGACATTACGAAACATCTCCTGGAGGAGTGAAATCACTTCTGGTTGAGAACCACTAGTCAAAACTCATCAAATAGACTGGGCACAGTTGCTCACGTCTATAATCCCCAACACTGGGAGGCTGAACTGAAGCAGATGGATCACCTGAGCCTAGGAGTTTGAGACCAGCCTGGGTAACATTAAATTAAATTTAACAAAATAGAATTAAATTTTATTTTTAAAATTCAAATTAAAAAAAATTTTTTTTAGATAGGGTCTCACTCTGTCACCCAAGTTGGAGTGGCATGATCTTGGCTCACTGCAACCTCCACCTCCCAGACTCAAGTGATCCTCCCACCTCGGACTCCTGAGTACCTGGAGCATAAGTGCATGTCACCACCCCGGGCTAATTTTTTGTATTTTTGGTAGAAACTGGGTTTCGCCATGTTGCCCAGGCTGGTCTCAAACTCCTGAGCTCAGGCAATCCACCCACCTCGGCCTCCCAAAGTGCTGGGGATTACAGGCTTGAGCGACCACACCTGGCCAGAAATTTTCTTTTTAATTTCAAAAAGAGAGAAAAAAGACCTGGCACGGTGGTTCAGGCCTGTAATCCCAGAACTTTGGGAGGCCAAGGTGGGCAGATCACCTGAGGTCAGGAGTTCGAGACTAGCCTGGCCAACATGGCAAAATCCCATCTCCATTAAAAATATAAAAATTAGCCACAGGTGTGGTGGCGTATGCCTGCAGTCCCAGCTTCTCAGGAGGCTGAGGCATGAGAACTGCTTCAACCTGGGAGGCGGAGGTTGCAGTGAGCTGAGATTGTGCCACTTCACTCCAGCCTGGGCAACGGAGGAGACTCCGTCTCAAAAAAAAAAGAGAGAGAGAGAGAAACTCATCAAATAGTAGACTTGTAAAATAGAAATTAGTGAATTTTAGCGTACATAAATCCTACCCCAATAAAACTGATTTTTAAAATTTAGGAAGCAGTTTAGGCCCAGGAGATATGAGTTCACCCTTACACATTTTGCATGTCCCTGATTATAATCGAATGAGAAGCTCTACAGATACTGAAATAACTTTTCTGCAGATTTTTAGAAATATTCAATTTTTTGAATTAGTTCAGCATTGTTACTGAAAAACCTGATGTGATCTTAATGCCTGATTCTTTGTGACCATTTTTATTCCTCTGAAAGTTTTTAGTCACTAAATTAGGTTCTTATAATAAGCCCATTCAAACTGGAAAATTAAGTCCTTTTCTAGGAAGTTTTCATGCATGCTTTATTTAAAATTTTTTCCTGTCTGTTTTCTCTATTCTCTTTTCCTAGAACTCCAGAAAGATATTGGGACTCCAGAAAACACCTTCTCATCTTATCTAATAGTTGTCTTTTTGTCTTTTCATTCTAGGAGAGGGCCTTTATCTTCCAACTCTTTCTGAAGTCTTTGTTTCAGATTTCTTATCTGTAATTCCAAAGAGTTTTTTCTTGTTCTTGAATTGTTCATCTTCTCTAAGGACGCTATTGTAATTCGATTCTTTTTCCTCCAATCCCTGCAGGTGTGTCCCTTCTAGAGATAATGCCGCTTTCAGCCTCTCATGTTGAAAGTTGTCCTTGGATGCATGGTGATCACCTTAGCTGTTTGTTCATATTTAACTAAGATAGGGGCCTTAAAATTGGCTGTCCTGTAAGCATGGGTAGAACGTGTTGAGTGGTTGCCTTTGGAAAATGATAAAGCAGCAGAAAGTTGATTTTTCCTTTGGGAAAATGTCAATGTCTGAAGGTGTTTTCTCTTGAGAATTTATAGTCCCTCCAAGGGTGAATTTTCCATCCCCCTGCGTAGGAAGAACATCCCGATTTCCGGTGTTCCAGGCAGAGAGCAAGGGAAGCAGGCTGATGGAAGGAAGCATCATTCTTCCCAACGTTCCCTTATAACTCCTATTTTGAGCCCAAATATCATCCTTGCCTTCCACTGAGCCCTGTGTCCCTGACTCTGAAGGCTCTTAAATCAGGATTTTGAAGGAAATGGTTCTTCCACTGTAACAGAATGCTGTGAATAAGACTGTCCTGGAGGGGCAGAGTGGAAATAGATGCTGTGGGGGAGGGGAGGGGCTGTCAAACGCCATGACCAGGTTCATCATTGCCTCTCTCCTCCCCTCTACCTTTCTCCCTGGTTTCCATAGAGCAGAAATCTGGGTCAAGGTGGAGTGCATTGGATCAAGAGTTGCTATGATCTGGGAAAAGCTCTGCAGGATAAGTCGTGAGTTGAGTGGAATGTGGTTTTGCAGAATAAAGGAAAGGCTAAGGAGAGAAAAACAAGAGGAGCAGCTGAGGGCAGCCCGAAGGGCACCAGCTCCAAGGTGCAGGCCGAGCTCCTCGGGGAGGCCAGCGTGGCTGGAATGTAGGGTGGCAGCAAAAAGAGAGCACTCCACACAGAGAAAGGGACTTGCAGGATTTCTTTCAAGGGGCTGTCAATCTCCAGCATAGGCCCTTTCCCAAAGGTAACCTGGGAACTTAGAAGATGTGCACTGAGACATTTTAAGAAACCCAAGAGTAAAAGGGGGTGCTTTTATGGACATGTGTGGCTGTAGGAGGAGGCTTGGGCTTAGAGCAAGAGCAGCTACAGACGATAACATGGGAAAGGAATCCTCAGGGTTCCGCTCCTGCCTTCGAGCCTCTGCTTCACGTGTCCTCAGGAATAAAATCAGACCTTGCAGAAACTCAATCTGGGTGAGGAGCTGAAAAAATATATAAGTTGAAATTTTAAAGCTGCAGGCTTCTCACTCCTTCTCCTCCAAATCCCAGGGCTAGAGAATTATATTCTAAGAGCATCTATCTCTCCTAATTCTTCTTTTCTCTAGAGGGCAAAAGTCAGGACCTGATTTTAGGAGTTGTTTTTCAGAGTAGGGAGCTCAGCACCCCCTGAGGGCTCATGCATTCACCCCCTCCTCCCTGAGCCCCTGGGAACTCTCCGGTGTGGAGCTGGAGGAAAAACCAGTACAGTACTCTCTCAGGAAAACAAGCTCAGAGGCGGAATCAACAAGACAACTGACGAACATATCCTCTTCAAAAGAGGCCAGGGGTAAGAAGGATGGCTAAACTCAAGTTCTTCTCTCATAGGGAGGGAAATTAATATTCATTTTTTTCAAAAGCAAGAAAAGATAAAAAAAGAAAACTTGAGATAAAGAAGGTAGAAACAGGTCTAATATATCAATAATTAAATAATTATAAATGATTATAATATTTATAATATATAATATAATAATTATAAATAATAAATGTATTTGGAAGGAATTCACCACTCACTTGATTAACAAATTGAATTTTTAAAATCCAGATATGTGCTATTTATAAGAGACACTCAAGCATAAGGACATACAATGGTTGAAAGCAAAAGGATGGAAAATGACATGGTAGGCAAATATGAACAAAAAGAAAGCTGTGTAGCATATTAGTATCATATGAGCCAGGCTCCTAGACAGGAAACATTATTAGGGATCCAGAGGATCACTACAAAGTAGTAAAACTTTAATTCATCAAGAAGAGAACAAGCCGGGTATGGTGGCTCACGCCTGTAATCCCAGCATTTTAGGAGGCCAAGATGGGCAGATCGCTTGAAGTCAGAAGTTCGAGACCAGCCTGGCCAACATGGCAAAACCCTGTCTCTACTAAAAAGTACAAAAATTAGCCAGGCATGGTGGTGAGCACCTGTAGTCCCAGCTACTCAGGAGGTTGAGGCAGGAGAATCACTTGAACCTGGGAGGCGGAGGTTGCAGAGAGCCAAGATCATGCCACCGCACTCCAGACTGGGAGACAGAGCGAGACTGTCAAAAAAAAAAGAGAGACAACAACTTTAAACATAAATGCACAAAATAAAATAGCCTCAAGTATATTAGGTAAAATTTTTTGGAACTAAGTGAATTTAGCATGGCTTTCTCAGTTACTGATAGATGAAGAAGACAAAAAAATCAGCAAGGATATTAAAAATATGAACCACTCAATTTCAAGTTATGACCCACTCAGCTGACATCTAATGGATATATTGAGTTCCTTCAAGTATTAGAGAATATATATTTTTCTCAAGAACACATGGAATATATGCAAAAATTTGAGCATGTACTAAGCCATAAAGAAAGTCTCAACACATTTTGAACTTAGATATGAAGCAGACTAGGAACTCTGACCACAATGAAATTAAATTAGAAGTTTAAAGTATACATTTTAAATGACTACATATTTAGCAGTACTGCTAAACAACACATGGGTTAAAGGGGAAATGTCATAATAAAAAATTTAATATATCTAAAACTGAATGACAATAAAAATAGCAAATATCAAAATTGCTCGGATGCAGCCAACGTGTACTCTGAGGGAAGTTAATAGATAATTACGTATATTAGAATGAAATAAAATCCCAAAATTATTGAGCTAAGTGTTAGTCTTAAGAAGTGAGGAGGAACCAACAAACTCAAAGACATTAGAATTCAGAACATAAAAATAGGAGCCGAAATCAACAAAGTAGAAAACAGAAATACAATGGAGAAGAATTAAAAGGCTAAGAACTGGTTCTTCACTAAAACTAACAATACAGATAAACTTTTCAAGATTTGTCAAGACAAGAAGATAGAAGTCACAATAAGTAATATTATGAATGAAATGGGGGGTGTTATTATACATAAAGTATCCATAATACATAACAAGAGAATATGACCAAAAACAATATGCCAAAAATTTTGAAAACTTAGATAAATATCTACAAAACATAATTTATTAAAACTGACTTAAGCAAAAAACCAAAAGGTAAAACTTGAATAATGCTATAATTATTAAAGAAAAATTATTCTCACATACACACAAAAAGTACCAAGCCCCCATGGGTTTACAGGTGAGGTGAAATTTTCAAGGACCAGATCATCTAGACAAAAGAAATTCTTCCAGACAAAAGAAAAATTCTTCCAGACAAAAGAAAATGAGGGATTACTCCCTAACTCCTCTTATAAGGGGAGATGTTAAAGGAGAATGGACAGTGAACACAATTAAGAAAAATCGCTGCCCCATGGAACTTACGTTCTAGGGTGAGTATGGGAGGGACACACAGTAAATAAGTAAAAGATACAGTATGATAGATGATGGTAACTGTTACGGAGAAAACTAAAACAAGAAAGACCCAGGGGAAGTGAGTGATGCCATTTTAAGTAGGATGGTCAGGGTGGATGGACCTCACATTTCAGGAAGACCTGAAGGAGGTGAGAGAAAGAGACCCATTTTTGACTGGAGGAAGAACAGCGCAGTCAGAGGGAGCAGGAAGTGCGAAGGCCCTGAGGTGGGAACACCACTGGCATGTGCAGGGGTGAGACAGAGGAGTGTATGACTGGGAGAGGGCAGGCAACAGGAAGGAGAGTAGGAAATGAGGGGCCAGACCTCGACTGTGACTCAAGAGAGTGCAGCACAGGAGTGGCAGGATCTGGCTTACATTTTTGCAGGATCACCCTGCTTTTATGTTGAAAATGCACTGAAGGAGTGACGGTGGAAGCAGACCCTTTAGGAGGCTATTGCAGCAATCCGGGCAGGAGATGATGGCGGCTCAGATGAGGTGGTGCCGTGGAGGAGGAGGGGTTACATTCTGGGCAAACCTGAAAGATGCAGTCTACAGGATTTACTCGTGGATTGAATTGGGGTGAGAAAGACAGAAGGAGTCCTGGGGGATCCAGGGCTTTGGGCTGGAGCAACTGGAAGGATGAAGTTTCTGTTGAATTTGATCCTTCAAACCACAGAGAGAATGAGAAGAGAGTGGGGAGAGAGACAGGGAGACAGACAGAGGGGTAGAGAGACAGAAATTTTGACATGCTTCTCTTAAGAAAGCCAGCCTCCCCAGCACCACCCCAAAGTCAGCCATGAGGCAAGAGCAAATGGCTGTTTGAGGAGACAGAGAAACAGCATCATAGACAGGCATGACGCAGGAGAAGCAAGATGCCAGTTTTCAAAAAGTAGAACAGAGATTGTGCACACAGCCAGCAAGAAAAAGCAGTGGATTTTCATAAAACCTACATTTTTTATTATTATACTTTAAGTTTTAGGGTACATGTGCACAACACGCAGGTTTGTTACATATGTATACATGTGCCACGTTGGTGTGCTGCACCCATTAACTCATCATTTAACATTAGGTATATCTCCTAATGCTATCCCTCCCACCTCCCCCCACCCCACTACAGGCCCCGGTGTATGATGTTCCCCTTCCTGTGTCCATGTGTTCTCACTGTTCAATTCCCACCTATGAGTGAGAACATACGGTGTTTGGTTTTTTGTCCTTGTGATAGTTTGCTGAGAATTATGGTTTCCAGCTTCATCCATGTCCCTACAAAGGACATGAACTCATCATTTTTTATGGCTGCATAGTATTCCATGGTGTATATGTACCACATTGTCTTAATCCAGTCTATCATTGTTGGACATTTGGGTTGGTTCCAAGTCTTTGCTATTGTGAATAGTGCCGCAATAAACATACGTGTGCATGTGTCTTTATAGCAGCATGATTTCTTAATTTTTTTTTTTTTTTAGAGACAGGGTCTTGCTATGTTGCCCAGGCTGGTCTCAAATTCTTGGGCTCAAGCCATCCTCCTGCCTCAAAAGTGCCGGCATTACAGGCATGAGCCACAGTGCTGGGGCAAAACCCATATTCTAATATTGCTTACCAAGATAGACTTATAGCACCTCAGTGAGGCTGGCAGTGCAGCGATGATTAGGTGAACTTACAGAGGGAAAAATGGAGGCCTAGTGGTTAAGTGACTGGCCCAAGGTCACACAACCAGTAAGAGCAATTGCTGGGACTAAGCCCAGAGCTTCTCACTTGCAGTCCGGGGCTCCACCCAGCCCACACTTTCTTCCTGTAAGGTCATTGCAGAATTCTCTCTCATTTGTTTCTTTTTGCAGCTTGTTTTCATAAGCCACTTATTTCAGGGTTGCTTTTATGAACAGCCTGAGTTAACCTCAATAGCTATGATTTCACTGTCAATAAAACAGCTTTACTTGATGCTCTCTCTCAACCCTCTGAACATATTTTTGTTCCAAATAATGTCCTCAGCAAATGGGGAAAAAAGCAAACTCCACTTCCACCCTGCCCACCACCCACCACCCCTCCATATTCTGACATAAAATAGACACCAGCCACAGTTAACTGTGGCATTTGAGTCCATTTATGACACCGTGCAGCTCCCATGGCCAGGCGAGGAGCCTGGCAACCCCAGCCCCAGCGGGCAGGAGCGCTGGTCCCACCATGCCCTGGAGGAAGGGAAGCCCCAGAAAGCTGAACGCCCTGTGCCCGATTTATAAATAGCTCTTGAGAGGCACGGACTCTCACGGGAGGCCCCTGCCAACTCCCTTCTGGCGGCCTTTATTTTTTCCATGCCAGGCCCACCTTGTACCGACCCCGCCCCACGAAACAAAGGTCCACCCTGTGTGTGATCCTCAGCCCAGCAGCCCCCCTCCCACCCCAGGGGCACGCCCCACCTTTACTCAGGCCAGAGATGGTTGAAAAGCAGCAAGATCTCAGGAGGGCACAAGAGGGCTGAGGAGGCAAGAAACTTCACTAGGACGCCCCCGCAGCAGGGATTGGGGGGGCCAGCTGCCAGCCCTCTTGGCTGGTCCTCGCCTCCCTTCCTCCCACAGCTCTGTCTCTGCTGTTGTCTCCAACAGGCAGGGTCTGATCTGCCCCCACCCCACACCCAACACTTGTTCTTAAAGGGGGAGGAGGACCATGACGTCTACCAGTAAAAATAATCCCTGTGTGCAACAATATTTACATTCTTCTTCCACTGTACAGTACAACCCTTCCAGCAGCGCTGGGGACAAGCCAGGAGACGGTGACTGTGCTCCCGGGGCCCGACCCTGTGGAGACTCAGCTTTCCTCCCATTCTCTGGCCAGGGAGCTCCGCGGTCCATCTGTGGACAGCTCTCTTTGCAGGAAAGCTCTTCTCTATGAGGATGAGCACCACCTCCTCTGGCCCAGGATCGACCCCCACAGGGACTTCTGCCCAGACAAGCCATTTGGACTTTGCCCCCCATCACCATGGCCATCAGCTATCAGGAGAGAACCAGCAGCAGCCCTGGCTCCCACCAACCACCACACATGACTCCATGGCCCATTCCCAACGTACCTGGGCTCTGAGCTTTGCATGCGTCCCCCGCCTCTCTCACTGCCTATTTATGTGCAAAGTGAGCTGCCTCTTCCCAGGAGTCCTGAGCCAGCTCCCAGCCACATGCAGGCCCTGAGCATGTGCTCTTCCGTGGTTTACCTGCATAGCCCCCCAGCAGTCCCAGGAGGCAGGGGCTACTATTCTTCCCTTTTCACAGCCTAGGCCAGGGAAGCCCTCAGTTAGGCAGTCTGCCTTGAGAGAGGTGAAGCTCCCGGCCTGGTGTCTAGAAAGCAACAGCAGCAGCAGCAACAGATACTAAAGATGAACCCAGCTGTACATGCTCATAGGCACCTGTCTTCCCTGTTGGGAGGCTGAGGCAGGAATTTGAGACCAGCCTGGGCAAAATAGCGAGACCCCATCTCTAAAAGAAAAAAAAATTAAAAACTTAGCTGAGCATGGTGGCTTATGCCTATAGTCCCAGCTACTGGGGAGGCTGAGATGGGAGGATCACTTGAGCCCAGGAGTTTGAGGCTACAGTGAGCCATGATCATACCACTGCACTCCAGCCTGGGAAACAGAAAGATCCCTTCTCTACCAAAAATAAAAAAAATTTTTAATGACTCCAGAACTCTGAGTTCATAATTGGTTGAGTGCAGACTGGATGCAGCAAGTCACGCCTGTAATCCCAGCACTTTGGGAGGCTGAGGCGGGAGGATTGCTTGAGCTCAGGAGTTCGAAGCCAGCCTGGACAATGTGGTGAAACCCCGTCTCTACAAAAAATACAAAAATTAGCCAGGGGTTGCAGTACACGCCTGTAGTCTCAACTACTCGGGGTGGGGGCTGAGGTGGGAGGATGGCTTGAGCCTGGGAGGCAGAGGTTGCAGTGAGCCAAGTTTGCACCAGACTTTGTCTCTAAATAAATAAATAAACAAGTAAATAAATAAACAAATGGGTGAGGCCAACATGAAGAAGAATGAAGGAAGTGTTACCGGAGAGGACTGAAGACTGTTTTGGATTCTAGCTGGGTCAGACGGTTGGGGGCTGGGGGACGCACTCCAGAGACAGGAACCGGAGCGGGCACAGGCACACAGAGGCGTGTCTTGGAACATCTGCTATTTTAACAGGAATGTGGGAAAAGGAAAATCTGGGGCATTGGGCTGGAGGGAGGGTCCCTTTAACAAATACCCACCGAGCTCCCCGCAGGCTCTCTCAGGATCTGGGGAAGGAGGACCAGCCACGTGGCAGTTCCACACGACTCATTCATCCTTTAACCACATTCCCTGTCACACAGCTCAGGGAGGAGGACTACGTGGTGGCAGGCTGGGGAGTGATCTTCCGTCCCGCCAGACAGCAGCCCACCCAGGACACTGCGACACCAGACCCTTCCCCTCAGAGGCCAAGCCCCAGCTCAACCAATTCATTTGCTCCTTCTCACTTCAACTCCAATGAATGCCAATAAAATCTCAGCCATGAATGGAACAGATGCCTGCAAACATTTTTATTATTAAAATAATGCCTTCCTTGTATGAACATCTCATAATTGAGGGTCAAATATAAGCAAAAAGCAGACTCAAAGCCAGCCATCCCTGGTTGACTTGTTGACAAAATAATTCACAGACAGTTCCCAGGCCCTCGGCCACAGAGCTGTAAACAAGCTTCCAGTTGCTGAACGAACCATAATAGACCCGAGATAAAACCATTCGTCTCCAAGTCATCTCAGAACCCAGGAGTGCCAATTCAAATGGTCACGCACAAGCACAAAACGCCAGGCATGAAACATCACGTTTCTGCTGTATTTGATTTCTGTACATTTTCAATGAAATGTCTGGGCATTTCAGTATGGCTGAGTCAGTCTAGGGGTATTAGGAATCAGCCGGGTAAACCAGTGCCCTGGGAAATGTCCCAAGCCAGCTTAGGCATGATCTGAAAAGTCCCTGCAAGTTTCTCTTGCTTTGTATGTTACTCAGTGATAACAGTAATTCAATTCCATTCCAGACCAACAATATACATTGGGTTTCTATTGCATCTTCAGGATCCTGTTCCGGGATATTCCTGAAGACTGCCGGTATCCAGTATTTTACCCACTTGATCCTGGTGCATGTACAGGAAGACATCTCAGACCACACGCTCTGATTTGGGACGGTAGGCCCTATAGTTAGCATAATTATAGAGTGAGCAAGATAACTATAACTTAACCATGCCCTGAATGAGTATGCAGTCAGTGCCTACAGAAGGCCACGGGAACACGTGTAACTACAATACCAGCAGAAGGCAAGGAGTGACAGGGTCTGAAGCTAACAAATTACTAAAGGAAGGAAATCATTGCAACTCAGAGGAAGGCTCTGTAAAACCAGTGGCATGCCCCTGGTTAGCTCAGAGCATGAGTGAAATTTCAACAAGTCAGTAGGTATTGGGAGGAGGAATACTCTTAGGCCAGGTGCAGTGGCTCATGCCTATAGCCCCAACTATTTGGGAGGCTAAGGTGGGAGGATTGCTTGAGCCCAGGAGGTAGAGGCTACAGTGAGCTGAGACTGCACCACTGTACTCCCGCCTGGGCGACAGAGTGACACCCTGTCTCAAAAAAAGGGATATTCTTGATGGAGGGGGAAAGTGAATGTACGTGGTATGTTTAAAGAGCAGTTAAGTTATGCTCTCTTATGCCTTGGAGTTGGGTAAAACTCCAAGAAGATGGAACTGCAAAAGCAGACTGGGTTCAAGTTTGCAAGGCCTGGAAGGTCATGACTACCAGAGCCTGGCTACGTTTCTCCTTTCCTCGCGTGACTCAGCTGGACTGTATTCCCCCAGCTTCTCCCACAGTTAAGTCTGACCATGTGACTCAATGCTGGCCAACAGAAGGTAGTAGAAGTGATGTAATGTACACCACTTCCAGGACTGGCCTGAATCCCACCTCCTCAGGCTGTGACTGGGCCTCCATCCAGGGGTTTCTGCCTGGACACACTCTCTCTCTGCTAGTTTGGATAGCAACACCCATGGCAAGCTTGGAGCACACCATGGAGACAACAGAACCTCCACCAACGTCATCCTTGGTTGATTGTGTGCCGGGGAGCACACCACCGCCTCCCACCCAGCCCCACTTCCCAAGGGACTTTTCCTGAGTGAGGAAGTTACAGGATGCTAGGCTGCTGAGATGTCAGGATTCACTTGCATGAACTCTGAAGTCAGCATTTCTCCAACTAAAATACCAGGGTTGGGGTCACATGTTCTTCCTTAGGCCGTGCTTTGGGAAGGGAAACCCGGGGGCAGCGTGGAAGCTGGTGTGGACGCAGGAAGAAAGCCACAGCAGGACCCTGTTGAAAGACTACTGAAGGGCAGATAAGAGATGAGAAGTGAGGAAAGACAGTGACTGGGAGAGGAAGGAAAGGAGGAGATATTTTTCATCATCCACTCCCTCTTTCTATTCAACTTTTATATCACTGTTAATTGAAACAGATTTCTCAAAGCTCACCAGTGACCTCCTCATCCAGAACCAAGGATCATCTTTCTTATTAGCGGTGCCATCCTGTAGCATTTGACCACTGCCTCCTTTTTTGGAGGCTGTCTTCCCTTTCGCCACCCCCAGTCCTTCTTGTCTGTGAACCTCCCTTCTCTCTCCCTCTTTCTCTTCCACACCACCCCCCGACCCCAACACACCACACACACTCCTCTCTTCCACCTCAAATGTAAGCTGTCCCAAGGTTCTGGCTTTGCACCTGCTCTTTTCTCTATGTGTGGAATCCCCAGGGGGCTTCATTTACCATCTGCCTTCTCCCTTTCTACTCGCCTTCCCCCTTTCTACTCACCATCTCCAGAACTGCCTCACCAGCCCCAACTTCTCTTCTGAGCTCTAGATCAAAATGTTTGATTTGCCATCTGAACAGCCACACACAGATGGTCTGCAGGCACCTCGAAAGCAGCCTGGCCAAAACAAAATTCATTCCCTTGTCACCCCCTCTCATTACTCCCCACCCACTGAGCAATGCTGCTGTTTCTCCATTTCTAGTTGTCTGAGACGGGAGGTTCAGCCACAAGCTGGTCATGAAGGGCTCTGTGGAACACCTTGCTAACATCAAGGTGTGATATTTCCCTGGAGGGTCTAAGACCTCCACCCTGGATTCCCCACACCTTTCCACAATTGCTCCAACACTCATTCCACTTTTACAGCATGTCACCCCCTTGTCACAATTCCTCCAAAAGTAGAACTTGTCTCCAAATTACATGGAAAGGTGTCCACTCCACTGGGATGACTCAGCAGGGCTCAAATAAGCTTGTTCAAATGTTGGTGGTCTTTTCTAACTATTTTTTTGTTTATCTTGGATTTCAATTTCCCTTTTAGCCAAGTTTATTTGCTCCTCTCAAATCTGAAGAAGATTCTTGTTCAGGAAGTAATGACCAAAGATAATTTAAGGTGTTTTGATATTTCTTAATCATCAGATGGCACTGTGCCATTTTCTCTGGGTCATGGACTGATTCCTTTTCTCATTCTTCCTGCTCATGACATAGCTTTCCAACCCTTTTCATTCTCCTTATATTCTTCACAAGATTTAATGCAACCCAAGCTCTACCTGAATTAGTCAGGACTCTTCTGGTTGCAGAAATCCAAGTGGCAGAAATCCAAGCTAAGTTCATGGGAGCAAACCAAGAGAAGGACAGGCAGAAGAGGAGACAGCCATGCAGACCACCAAGCTGGGGACTCAGACCCCATCGGGGTTCACCCACTGTGCTCTGGCCTCAGTTTCTCTTTCTGTGTGGACTTCACCCAGCCAATCCACTTTCTCAGTGGGGTGGGTTCATGGGAGCAGCTCTGATTCACATCTTTAGCAGCTCTCCAACCAGAGAGGAAGAGCTTTCCTCCCAGCTCCAATTTCAAAACCGCAGGAAAACACAAGTTAGCTCAGCTTGGCTCACTTTGAGTGTACCTCTCAGAACAGTGACCATGGTCACAACAGTGAAATTACTTACCCATCCTGGGTCACATACCCACTTCTGGTGTCAAAGAAATAGGGTATGCTGCCAGAAAAAAGGAAGAGAGATTGATGAACAGATAACAAATAGGAGATATCTGCTATATTAGCCACCGTTTAAACATACTTCCCTCCACACATGTGCCTTCCTGACCTGTCCTCTCCATATTCAATATTGTGGACAGCTGCCAGTTGCCAGGTGGTGTGTAGTGAATGGAGATTGTAGAAATGAGTCTTCTCCATGCCCCATGAAGAGAAGACTTCCAGCCCAGGAACACTGCAGGGAGAATGATCTCCAGTGATCCCTTCTGGTTGTAACAGCCTAAGGTTCTGAGAGCCTAATTCTAGGCATGGTGTCGTCTCTTCCTTCTTTCTGCCCTAACCTCCACTTACTCTTACTCTAATACCAGCTTCTCAGCTCAGTCAAACCTGGACCACTTCTCCCGTGCTCTCCCAAATTCCCAGTTATGGCGCCTTTCCTGGAAATATCCTTCTCCAAAGTCTACTCTCCAAAAATACTAAAGTCACTGTGGCTGATCTCAGCCAGGTGCTTGGGAGAAGAAGAAACTGAGCAATTCACACCCTAGCACAGGGGTCCCCAACCCCTGGGCCATAAACCTCTACGTGTCCACCTCCTGTTAGAAGCTGGGCTGCACACTAGGAGGTGAGTGGTGGGAGAGTGAGCATTACCCCCGCCTAAGCTCCACCTCCTATCAGATCAGCAGCAGCATTAGATTTTCAGAGGAGCACAAACCCTACTGTGAACTGTGCATGCCAGGGATCTAGTTTGTGTCCTTATTATGTGAATCTAACTAATGCCTGATGATCTGGCGTGGAACAGTTTCATCCCGAAACCATCTCCCCCATCATCCCTCCCACCAGTCCTTGGAAAAACTGTCTTCCACAAAACTGATCCCTGGTGCCAAAAAGGATGAGGGCCACTGCCCTGGCATGAATGACAGGTGCCCTCCAAGAGTGCCTTAACCCCACTGAATTTCTAATGGGTAGAAGGTTGTTATGGGCTGGACTATGTAACACCAAAAATTCATATGTTGAAGTCCTCACACCCAGTACCTCAGAGTATAATCATATTTGGAGAGAGAGCCTTTACGTAAATTGAAACAAGGTCATTAGAATGGACTCTGATCCAATCTGACTGGTCTCCTTATAGGAAGGGGAAGAGACAGACACACACAGAGGGAAGACCACGTGAGAACACAGGGGAAAGATGCCATCTAAGCCAAGGAGAGAGGTCTCAGAAGAAACCAACCCTGCCTACACCTTGATCTTGAACTTCTAGTCTCCAGAATTATGAAGAAATAAATTAAGCCCCCCAGTCTGTGGTATTTGTTTTGGCAGCCCTAACTAACTGATACTAGTTAGTGAGGAAGTGAACTTTCAGCTGACAGGCCTTGTCAGCACTCCCAATCTCTCCACCCCTATCCTTCTCTCTTCCCACAGACCTGGAAAAGTAAGGCTCTGTCTCCCCTCATCAGAAAAGCTGCAATTTCCCCTTCCAGCAAATCACTCCACAAGTGGACCAGGGCACCCCACTTACACTTTCAAACATGCTGAGAAGCAGGATATACGTACAAGAAATATTTAGCCTTCCTCTCTTCCTTGGCAGAATCTTTGTAATTTAGAACTGAGATTAACCTAGCCCCCAAAAAGGGGGAAATAAAGTTTAAAAATAAACACTGTCAGGAACTCACCAGGACTCATTCAAAAGTCCTGGGTATTCAGTAAACATAAAACATTTTGAGAAGCACCAATAGGATGCAATTCAGAGTCACCCATTAGACCAGAATATCAAGTAGGCGGCTGTTAGCCATTCAGATGCAAAGCCACTCATCTGTACGTAGGGAAATATATGTTTCCAATTTAAAATAAAGTTTGTAAAGCTTGTAATCAGTTTGGTAAGATTTCCCTAGAGGGTCACTAGTAGCTACCAGCACAGAAGTTTCTGGATGTTGAAGGCCTGGAAATTAAATCTTTATACTTGTCCCAATGATGAGGTAGCCAGATGAGAGCAGAGACCACCAACGCTGGCCACACAAGGTTGCCCTCGGGCAGGCGAGACTCTTCCCTGGGCTGTTAATTTCACAGAGGGGCAACACCATTGTTGATCTTTCTTTTTCTTTTTAAGGAAAGCATTAATAAGCAATGGAGAGGGCACATGAGTCAGGCTCAAAACAAAACCACAGGGGACAATGAAGAGCTGCATCTGAGCAGGCCCTGTGGACAGGTGTGGGAAGTGAGGTCTAATGCAAAGGGGAGAGAGGCCTTACACAACTTCTCCATTTCACAGAGGGGCAGACTGAGTCCTGGGATGTCAGGTGACTTGGGTTAGCTCACATGAAAAAGACCCAGATGACTGCATTTTCTTGCTACCTTATATTTTCAGTTCTCTGCCACTCTTGCTTTCTGAAACCTTCTTTGTCACCCTTTGACCAAGATGCCCCATGTCCAGTGGCTGCCCTCTGACTGCCTGTGCCTGCCATTCCAGAACCCTTCAGGAGCCTTCCTGCCCATAATCTTCCTTTCTCCTCCGATCTCATGTGTGCTGAGTCACTTGCTCCCCATCAAGCTCTGTCCCTAGACATTGTCACAGCTTCCCAGCTGCCTGCTTTCTGGCCTAACTTGCTCTCTCTGGCTCACAAATCACTCCCAGAAGCTTCTCTCTACTGCATCACCAAGCACCTAAGATCCAAGTCCAACGTTCTACCTGCCTGGTGGACATCTCCACAGCTGTCTCCCTCCACAACTACAGGTGGCATATTACCCTTTCCAAGTGAGCCAATGGAGTGTGACATAAAAGGCAGGACTTTGGAATCCAAAGGTCTGCCTTGGGTCTTGGTTCCATCACTCTCTGGCTGCATGATCTTGGGTGAATCTCATTACTTCGTGAAGTCTCCAGCATTTTGCAAAGGACACGATAACTGTCCTCACTCTGAGTGGAAGAGGCAGCATAGCTGAGTAGTCAGGGATCAGAGCCAGTTCATTTAGATTCTAATTTTGACTCTTGTCTCTTGTTAGCTGTAGAAACTTAGTCAATTTCCTTAACTTCATTGGCTGTCAGTTTTCTTTTTTCTTTTTTTTTTTCTTTTCTTTTTTTTTTTTTTTTGAGACAGAATCTTGCTCTGTCGTCCAGGCTGGCGTGCAGTGGTGCGATCTCGGCTCACTGCAAGCTCCGCCTCCCAGGTTCACGGCATTCTCCCACCTCAGCCTCCCAAGTAGCTGGGACTACAGGCGCCCGCCACCAGGCCTGGCTAATTTTTTTGGTATTTTTAGTAGAGACGGGGTTTCACCGTGTTAGCCAGGATGGTCTCGATCTCCTGACCTCCTGATCCGCCGCCTCGGCCTCCCAAAGTGCTGGGATTGCAGGCTTGAGCCACCGCGCCCGGCCCATTGGCTGTCAGTTTTCTTTCTGTAAAATGGGGATAATCACAGAACCCATCTTTGGTTGTCCTGTGTAATGGATTCATAACAGTGCCTGGCACGTAGTAAGCACCTTAGAAATGTTCAGTGTCATTATTTACAAAGTATGATGTACTATGCAAAGGTTGCCCATGAAATTTTACAATATTAGTGTCTCCCCACTCTTTCATATTGTACTGGACAGGTCTCCTCTGGTTGTACATGAGAGAAACCTAACTCCGAACTCCATGATAGAAAGAGGACACTTTGGGGCCTACGCTATTGCAAAGTCCAGATGCAGCTATGGCCCCAGGCTTTACGAAAATCTTGCCTAGAATAAGAAGAGGAGAAAGCTGCAGAGAGAGTCAGGGAACCCACTCATCAGAAATGCAGCTTTGTGCCCATCTCTGTATTAGATAAATGCACCAAACACAGGATTGTTTCCTCCCTAAATTTACATTCAAATGGCTCAATTTCACTATAAGAATGTGAAATAGGGCAAGAAGACACGGCATGTGGCATTTTGATCAAATGCAAAGGACATGTGCCATCTGGCGTCTGTGTGCTTTTTATGGACACTCGCGTCCTGCTTCCAGCCCTGTCGGGAGGACTATCAGAGCCTCTCCTCTTACACACACACACACACATCCACACGTGTACACACCCGCACACAGACGCCCTCACACTGCATGTAGGGAAATCTAGCCTGAGGAATCACATGGTCATTGAGGTGGGAGGAGAGACCTAGGAAGAGAGGAGGGAGGAGAGAGAGAGAGAACCACAAGAGTGGCCGTGACAGCCAAGCAGCTGCCCAGAAACCAGAGAAGAGATGCTACACTCCCAGAGACTCTCCTTCTAGATCCCGTGGCAAGTCTATTCATTTCCAGGGCACAAGTGGGATGTCAATTTCAATTTCTCAGAATACTGCGTCTTCACCACCCTCATCCACCCATTATTAAACCACCTCAGCCTCATGCATGGTTTGGTTATGGGCTATTAAGGGCTGCCTTGGGTTCCAGAAGGCACACTTCATTTGCTGGTGAATTAATTCTTAGATGTACTATGTATAACACATTTAAGGCTCTTTCCAAGCAAAGACATTGTGTAACCTTCGATTACTTTTGCCTGTGCAAAATTGTGTATGTCCAGAGTTGAGTCACTGTAAGCACCTCCAAGTGACTGCACTGGCTAGTCCTGACTTAGGAGCTGTGGCAAGAGGTGGTGTGCCAATTTTCAGTCCAATTCTCACTCCTCCACTGCCTGGGGGCAAGGTTCTTGGCAGCCTGAGCCCCAGTTTCTTGATCTGTGATATGGGGATGATCATGTCCTCCACCTGGTGTTGTTATGAGAATTCGAACATGTTTATAAAGTGTCTTCTGCCTATAGATGACACTCATAAAATGAGTCATTGGGCCAGGTGTGGTGGCTCACACCTGTAATCTCAGCATTTTGGGAGGCCAAGGCAGCTGGATCACTTGAGGCCAGAAGTTTGAGACCAGCCTGGCCAACATGGTGAAACACTGTCTCTACTAAAAATACAAAAAAAAAAAAAAAAAAAAAAAATACCTGGGTGTGGTGGCACATGCCTATAATCCTAGCTACTCAGGAGGCTGAGGCATGAGAATCGTTTGAACCCGGGAGGTGGAGGTTGCAGTGAGCCGAGATCATGCCACCACACTCCAGCCTGGGCGACAAAGCAAGACCCTGAAAAAAAAAAACTGAGTCATTAAAGACTGGATTTGCAAGTTATTTTCTCTGGAAGAGCTTGTACAGGTGATTCTGGCTCTCCAATTTGGCCCATTCCGATGTCTAACTCCACCAAGGCTCCCCGGCCTAGAAGGCCACACTTCTTCCTTTAGAAATAATAACGATCATAATAATAGATGACATTTAGTGTGAGGCAGTGTTAAATGTATTCACCCACTAAATCCTTACTATAGTTCTCTGATACTATGATTCCCATTTTACAGATGTGGAAACTGAGGCTCTGAGAGGTTAAATCATTTGCCCGTTGTCACACAGCTGGGATGTGGTGAGCCTGCATGCCAGCCCAGGCAAGTGGCTCCAGACTCAACACCCCGGAAAGGTGCCACGCAATCCCGAGGAGCTTCCAGGCTTTCCGCCGAAGGTGGGTTTGTTCCCTTGTTGAGAGGACTGTGCGCTCAGCCCTGGGAGCATGTTGATGTCCGGCCTGGACGACGCCTTCCTGAGGGGGCCGTGCAGACAACCATGCCCAGGCCGCAGCAAGTCTGCTTTGCTCTGCTTCTCATGTTTCTCTTACAATGAAAATATACCTTGACGATGACACCATCACACTCTAAATCAGCTGGGAACTCCTCACCCCCTTGCCAGGGATGAAAAACAGCACAGATATATGACCAGCTGAGCAATCTGGCTTTCCCCACCTCTTCTCCCAAAATTTATTTCTAAGTCAATGACTAATGGCAAAGCTTAAGAATGAGTGACCCTGTTAAGGATGGGAGAGTTACTAAAAGAAGCTACCATTGCAGGAGGCAACGATTTCTGAGGGTGGAATAAAAAAAAAAAAAAAAAAGCAGAGTGAGAAAAGGAAAAGAATCCTCCAATTGATTTAAAAAGTGTCTGACTGATGAAAAAGTGGAGAAAAATGAGAAGTATTGAATATTAGTAGAACTCCACATTAAATTCCCTGGGTTTTTGTTTTGTTTTGTTTTACTTCTTCTTCAAGTATTTCCTCGCACCCCAATCTCTTCCTGCAGAGATTTGGTAACTTCAACTCGTGCCAAAGAACATAAAACATTCTCTCTGCCCACCCTTCTTGCATCTGTACCTGTGCTCCAGCTTAGAGTTGTTATATTAAAATGTACCAGTGTGCAGGGCACAGCATCAATCTTGGGAGCTCTGGAGCCGAAGCGATCACGCTCTTTGATGGCCAAGACAAAGTTAGGTGATAGGAAAATAGGATGAGGGTATAAGACCTATATTTTTTTGGCAGTGAATTTGAAACTCAGTGCCCAGATTGTACTTTAATAGTCTCAAATTAGCAAAAAAGGACTTTTCCCTCTGTCTATAGCAAGCAATTGGCCCAATTCTCCCAGGCATTTTTTTTTAATGCAGAAACCACTTGGTATTCACCCAAGGCAACACAAAAGCATCAGAACTATTTGCCTCTTGCAATTCACATGACTTTCCAGTCCACGTGGTGTAAACTAGATATCAGCATATTTTAGCTCTCACAGTGGAAATTCCCCCATCTACCCAATGCCAACGGAAGCCAGTCCTCCCTTAACCCGCTGCAGCACAGAAATGCCCCCTAGAAACCTCAGGGAGAGGAGCTCAGAAGGTCAACCTTTGACCACCAGCCCACTCGTGTGATTTTAATAAGGAAAATATGGGAGCAGGTTTTCTGTCTTGCCTTACTTTGAGATTTGCATGATGGAAAAGCAAGAAAGAAAAGAGAGAAAAAACTGAGCTGAGGAAGAAGGAAAGAGAAAGAAACAAGAAGAAAGGAAGAAGAATGGAGAAAAGATGGTTTATGACTCAGCCATCCCTTCGCCTCTTCCCATAGGCTTCCCTGTGCCTCTTCACAGCAGGATTATGAGGTCAGAAATCCCAGTAGGTAAACCCCGTGTCACTGCTGGCCAGCAAGGTGGAGTGACCTCTTGCCCACTGGGGCCAGTGCCTACAGGTTCAACAATGCACTACACTGTCTGTCCCAACAATGCACTATAGGAACAGGCATCTGGCCCTTCACACTAGCCCTAGGCAACCGTCAGCTTCTCCATGTTCTCCAAGCCCTAGTCAACTGTCCCCAGGGCATTAGAAATATCCCAGCAGCCAAAATAAGGGCCCTCCTGAATAGGGCTGGCAGGAGGCCTGGGGCTACCCATGTGTACCCTTTGGTCATGTTCAAATTGTTGCTTGAGGTATTCCATCACCAGTGCTGCCTGACTGGACCCTCTCAAACCCTTTTCTATTTTGCAAGATGAAACAGCAATTTATGCTAGTTCAGCTCCTCCGTCTCCAGGATGGAATTAAAACGCAAGGATTTTAAGAAAGGAAATGCCTGCATTAAGGGAAATAAGAAGGGAACCAAGGAAGGCTAGGGGGTCATCAGACCACAGTGCAAGTCTGACCCGGAGGGAAGGACAGAAGGAGGTTAGGTGGAAATGCCCTAAACTACCGTGCTGTCAAAGGGAGCTTTGGCAAAACCACTGGGGAGTCTTTGAGTCCAAGGTAGCTGACAAAGGAATCCCAGCTCTCCTAGACAGGTCATTGGCAGGGAATAGCCCGGGGAGGCATGGTCCCAGGGTAAACTCGGCAAAGGACTTAGTGCCCAGTCAGTGATGCTTCCCAGAGGCCAAGGTCTTCAGGGCTCACTCTTGCAGTGGTCACCCCAAGTGACAAAGTCTCCACTGTGGAGGATTTCCTCTTGCACCTGCTCCATCACTTCTGAAAGGTGCTAATGATTGGGCTGTTGTGATGGGATGTGCTGGGGCTCAGTCCCCACCACATAGGTCATGCCTTCACTATAAAGATGCAGGGAAGATGCCAAGACAGTGGGGGGGGGGGGGGGGGGTCTGGTCTGTTGTGGAACTAAATAAGTGCTCCTTTGTTCTCTGAAGCCCAGGGTCTAGCTTCCACACACTCTTGGAACATTTCTTGGTTACAGTGATATTCTCAAAAAGAGGGCATAGCTATCTACTCCATACCTGGCCTTTGCACAGCATCAATAGCAGAAGACAAAAACTTCCCAAAGAAGAGAAATGCCCAGCATGGTCCCCATCTCCAAAGGGAAAAAAATCAAAAGATGGTTCAATTTTGGCCACCAATTGTGGTCACTTTGGAATCTATGACCCTTGTCAGAAGAATCTGCCATGTGGCCTCTAGTCAATCCAACAGCTGCAAGGACCCCACAAAGTGATCCCAAGCCAGCCTCCTCCTGTGGGGTGCGTGTGAGGCTGGCTTCCATCCTCCCCACCCCACAACCAAGGGCATCACAACAATTCTCCCAGGAAGGAAGATGCAAATTCCAATGTGTCTCTTCCCCATAAACCTGTGGCTCCCGCAGGGCTCAAACAAGAGTCAACTGGAAGAGGCCCCAGGGTGCAGAATTCCAGGAGGCATCATTCTCAGGATGGAGTGAGTGCAGAGTCAGCGCTGAGCGTGAGAACCATCCTTTGCAGGCCATGGGTCACCTCCCTCCAGTCCACCCAGAGGACCAAAGTCTGCCTACCCTTCAAAGGCTACCCAAGACCTGCCCTCCATCAAGCCTTCCCTGAGGATCCGTCAACTCTCATGTCCATTCCTCTGAGATCCTAGGGCCCTTTGTTTACCGCAGATGGATGGCTTTTTCCCATAGTGCCCTTGCATTGTCCATGTTTGTGTGAACACCCCTTATCCCTCCCAGTAGACTGCAAACAGCTTCCGGACAGGGGCCATCTTCCCACCTTCACGCCCCTTTCCCATCTGCAGCACCGGCAGTACAGTGACTGAGGGGCTCTGTGTGTGGCTTCTTTGCATCTCTGGAAAGCTGCCAACAGTGTCCCCACGGCCACAGATGCTGAATCCCTCTGTACTAATGGCTTGAATTACAAAGAGAAAGATGCTATGGACACACCACGATAAAAGAGTGTTGCAGAGTAGAAGTTATGCATATGGTTTCCTCCCATGCCATCAGGACCAAAGGAATCGCATCTGGCAGTGTTGTCCCCCTCCGTGTCTCCCTCTGGGAAACCATTAGGAGTGTCCGTGACTATCAAAGGCTTTTCATTGTAAAATACTGTACTTAGGGAGCACTGTCACTTGATTCTCAGCTGTGGCAATTGTTCTGCACAAATTCGGTGGGATAAGGTAGTGTTAAGGTTATTTTTCCCTTGTCTTGAAGGCCATGTAATGTTAGGCAGGGCTGATAAAGATGTCAGAATCAAGAACAAAAAATTCCAGTACATTGGAAGCACTTATCTCATGAAGTTTCATGGGAATGACTTTGCATATCCACCAGCACTTCAGAAAAAGCTCAGAAAAGAGCTCTCACAAATTGTGTTGTTTCTGCCCATTATAAAAAGAGGAGCAAAATCTGTCATTCATTGACACATAGGGAGTTGGCTAGTTTTCAGCCTCTGTAGTCACCTCTCCGAAAGTGATGGATGGGGAGGGGGAGGTGGGGGGGGGTTGGAGGAGGAGCCTGAGGCTCCTCTGCTTCCCCTCTGCATCTCCTTGGAGTTTGCATTTGTCCCAAGCCATGGGTCTAAAGATTCCTCAGGCATGAGAATCCCACCGGCACTTGTAACAAATGCTGCTTCCACGGTCCCATCTCCGGAGATGCTCTTTCAGTAAGTCTGGGGAGGGATCATGGAATCTGCATTTTTAGCCAGCTTCCCAGGGGATTCTGATGGAGGTGGCACAGGGCCTCACTTTGAGAAGCGCTGCTGTGCCGACCGAAGGTTAAGGGAGCTGCTCGGAGAGAGCCAGAGCATCTGGGCAGGGCAGGAGCCGGCAAGTGAGGCTGAGCTGCTGTCACCTAAAAGGCAGTGGATACCACCAGGCAGCTTGAAGCAGTTACGTGGGGACACCTTTGCAGCCTCTCAGTCAGCAGCCCCAGGAAAACCCCTCCACCAACACTCACAGCTGGTCACTCTGTATTATGTAGAACACAGGTTCTGGGTTTGAATCTTGACTCCAGCTACTCATCAGCCACCCTGAGGTTACTCAGTCTCTCTGGGCCTTGTTTCAAAGACGGGGTGAAAGACATACCTTATGTTACAGAGTTGCCACAAGGGTAAAATGAGATGATCTGTATAAAATGCTTAGTGCAGGGTCTGAGTACACAGTAAAGGCTCAATTCATGGTAGCTGTTCATCTTTTCTGATGTTACTGTTATCTATTCCAGTTATCTGTTGCTACATAGCAAACTATCCCAAAACTAAGTGCCTTAAAACAACAATGGTGGTGTGGCGCAGTGGCTCACAACTTAGTCCCAGCATTTTGGGAGACTGAGGCAGGAGGACCCTTGAGGTTGAGAGTTTGAGACCAGCCTGGGCAACATAGCAAGACCTCACCTCTACAAGAAATTTAAAAATTATGTGGGCATGGTGACGCATGGCTATAGTCCCAGCTACTCAGGAGACTGAGGCGAGAGGATCACTTGAGCCCAGGAGTTAGAGGCTACAGTGAACTATAATCATACCACTGCACTCCAGCCAGGGGGGGCAGAGCAAGGCCCTGTCTCTAAAAATATTCAAAAATAAAAAACAACAATGGCATTTATATTGCTCCCAAATCTGAAACCTGGACAGATCTCAGCAAGAACAGCTCATCCCAACTCCACTGGATATCCGCTGGAGCAGGTGGAAGACTGGGGCTGAAAATACCTGCAAACAGGCTCACTCACCTGGAAGGTGGGGGCGCTGGCCCCAGCAGGGCCTTATCCAGGGCCTTACCTGGAACACCCATACGGGCCTGTCCATGGCAGCTGGAAGCCGGAGCAAGGGGGAGATAGACAGACATGCAGAGACACATGGGAAGTAAGCGGGACACAGACAGCCAGGTGGAAACCACGTCGCCTTGTATGGCCTAGCTTTCAGAAGTCATGCACCATCACTCTGCCACACGCTGTTATTCAAAGGGAGGCACTAGCACTGGCCCATATTCAAAGGGATGAGATTAGAATTCACCTGTTAAGGGAGAAGTGCCAAAGAGTCTGTGGAAATGCTTTAGAACCACCACATTACCCAACACCCCCAACATGAGCCAGTTCCTCTGATCTTGCTTCCTGGCTTCATGGGGTAATGACAACCCAAATCCTTGACTCCACACAATCGGCTCTAGGAAGCTTAATTCAGCCTTCACAGCCTGGTCCAGCAGGCTAGTCCAGGTAGCCCGTAGGTTACCTCCCATGCAAGTCATAAGAAAATACACACAGCACAACGTTTGTGCAGAAAATGACCTCAACTGAGTGGGCATGTGGGAAGGGGGAAGACAGGAATGGAGGAGGCACTGGTTCACTGTACTCACTGGGACTGGTGAGGCAGAGTACAAGGCAGTGAGGACAACAGCCATGTCACGCCCTGCGAGGCAGGTTGGACCAGCAGCTGGGGTGGAGAGACCCTGTCTGCAGGCTCCAGGCACTTCCATCTAGAACCCAAGGAAACAAGTTGTTTGGAATCCTCATTCTTGCCAGAGAAAAACAAAGTAAATCTGCTATCAACCAAACCCGACCAACAAGAATCACTAGTTCACTGGCGTTTCCCAGCATCTACATTTTACCTTAGAAAGAGTTCAATCACAGCCAAGGAAGCTAATGTTCGTATTTTATTCTTTCTGGCTTTAAAAATACAACCCCAATTTTTTTGTTGTTTGTTTTTCTTAAAAAGAGGTGGGGTCTCGCTCTGTCACCCAGGCTGGAGTGCCGTGGCGCAATCATAGCTTTACCGCCTCACTGCTGCAGCCTTAACCTCTTAGGCTCAAGTGATCCTCTCACCTCAGCCTCCCAAGAAACTAGGCACATGCCACCATGCCCAGCTAATTTGTTTTTAATTTTTTGTAGAGACAGGGTCTCACTATGTTGCCCAGGCTAGCCCAATTTCTATCTCCTAGGGCCCATACAAATTGCTAATGAGTTGGTAGATTAATCAAATATGTATTTGTAATTGGGGCATCTTTTGGCCTAATTCTGGAAGCCAATAATGGGCTCCTGTCCCCAAAATGCACAGTGCAAGCCTTCACATGGCCAGTCCTTCCCTCCAAGGCCTCAAGGCTCTGACACCAGTGATATGGTTTGGGCTCTGTGTGGAACTAATCTCATCTTGGATTGTAATCCGAATTGCAATCCCTGCTTGTTGAGGGAGGGACCTGGAGGGAGGTGATTGTATCATGGGGGCGGTTTCTCTCATGCTGTTCTCGTGACAGTGAGTGAGTTCTCACGAGATCTGATGGTTTAAAAGTGTTTGGCACTTCCTCTCTTGCTCTCTCTCTCTCCTGCCACCCTGTGAAGAAGGTGCTTGCTTCTCCTTTGCCTTCTGCCATAATTGTAAGTTTCCTGGGGCCTCCCAAGCCATGTGGAACTGTGAATAAATTAAGCTTCTTTCCTTTATAAATTACCCAGTCTCAGGTAGTATCTTTATAGTAGTGTGAAACTGGATTAATACAACCAGGTACTCTTCAGTGCCGAAACATGCTGTGAGTTAGGCCTGGAGAGTCCAGCTGGGCTCACCTATCTCAAGGCACTGTCTGCTCTTCACCTTAGCAGACAGAGCCAAAGCTTCATCACCAGCAGGTGACAGACACAGCATGGAGGCATGTGCAGCAGCAGGGAATGTGTGGGGCTCCCAGGTGTGGCCCCAGGAGGCCCCACCCTGGTCGAGGGTAACACATGGCCCACTCAGGCAGATGTTGTTTCTGCAAGTCTGGGAGGGAGCTGATGTGAAAACAGGCCTCTGCTTCCCCTACGTGGGGCCTGAAACTGAGGGGGGTGGTTCTTGGGTTTGCTGGGGAAAGGGGACCTGCTGCTTCATGCTGGTTTCAGACCTTGGCAGGCCTGGAGGTGGACCTCTCCTGTGAATACAGTGCCCCTCAATTAGGAGTGATTTTGCTCCCCAAAAGATATTTGGCAATGGCTGGAGACATTTTTGGTTGCCACAGCTGGGCAGGGGTTGTTCCTGGTATCTAGCAGGTGGCGGCCAGCGATGCTAATGAGCATGCTGCAATGCACAGGACAGTCCCGCCGCAAAAAGGGTCTGGCCTCAAATGTCAATAGTGCCAAGGTTGAGAACCCTATAATCTCCCCTCTCAAGTACCCAGCAGCCCCCAGAGACGAGAGGAAGCCAGGCCCGTCTTCCAGAGCTGGAAACCAATTGTCCTTTTCCTGCCTGGAGACCCCCACTCCAGAGACAAAAAGCCACTCAAAGCCCCTAGCATAATGTGCCTTGCCTAGGCCATTCTTGTAAGGGAGACTCCATTAGCAATTCTTCCCAGGCCAAGGAAAACCTGTGATCTTCTATCCTGCCTATACCTTCAAGCCATTGCCAACTTCTTTCTTGTACAAGAAAAACCAGTCTCGAAGTGTAATTCTGATTAGGGCACTCCTCAGGTAAAGCAGTCACGATGCTCTCGTTGAGCGCCAGCTGCATGCTAAGCACTCAGTGTTGGCACCTCCTAGACGCATACCTCCCTGAGCATCTACGGCTCTCATCCGCAGTACAGACCAAGGTCTATGCCATGGCCTCCCGAACCTGGGTAGTTCCACGAACTGTCCAACAAAGTTTCAGTTAGGGTAAGTAGGATCTATTTATGATGACCAAAAAGAGGGCTTTTTAGAAAGGTTTGCACCAAAGAGTTGAAACTTTACTCAAATAGACAGCTCAATCAGTATAGTACATACCATCTACCTACATGGGAAACTTGTGATCAGTAAATTATTTTGTTGTTGTTGTTGTCGTTGTTTGAGACGGAGTCTCGCTCTGTCGCCCAGGCTGGAGTGCAATGGTGTGATCTTGGCTCACTGCAACCTCCACCTCCCAGGTTCAAGCAATACTCCTGGCTCAGCCTCCGGAGTAGCTGGGATTACAGGCGCACACCACCACACCTGGAAAATTTTTTGTATTTTTAGTAGAGACAGGGTTTTACTATGTTGTCCTGGCTGGTCTTGAACTCCTGACCTCAGATGATCCACCTGCCTCAGCCTCCCAAAGTGCTGGGATTACAGGCATGAGCCACGGCACCTGGCTATGCTTTAAGCCCTTAATTATGAGCACTGTGCTGAAGAGTACACAACCTTTAGGATCTTGGCTGACACTTCCTCCAAGTAAACCCCTTAATACCCACTGCAGCACTAAGTTCTATAAGGCAACTAAAACAGGCAGTTTATAAACCCAACATCAGGCAGAACCCATAAATAATAATGATGGTTTATAAAAAGCCATTTCACTGAGGACTTTTTAAGCTTATTAAGCAGAGACTAGTATGAAGAATCCCCCTGCCTCCATCATTCAGTTTCAACAACCATCAACTTTCTGCCTTACTTATTTCATTGACCCCCCTCCACAGAGATACACACACAATTTCTTCTGGAGCTTAAAGGAGATCTCAGCCATCACATCATTTCAGCTGTAAGTACTTTAATATGTATCTCTAACAGATGGGGCTTTTTAAAAATAGCCATAACAGCCGGGTGCAGTGGCCTGCACCTGAAATCTCAGCGTTTTGGGAGGCCAAGGTGGGCAGATCACTTGAGGTCAGGAGTTCGAGACCAGCCTGGCCGACATGGTGAAACCCCATCTCTACTAAACATACAAAAATGAGCCGGGCGTGGTGGTGCACGCCTGTAATCCCAGCTACTTGGGAGGCTGAGGCATGAGAACTGCTTGAACCCCGGAGGCAGAGGTTGCAGTGAGGCGAGATCGTGCCACTGCCCTCCAGCCTGGGCAACAGAGCAAGGCCCTGTCTCAAAAACAAACAAAAAAATAGCCATAACACCACTGACCCACCCAACAAAACTACCATCTAATATACAGTCCATCCATCCATCTTACATTGTCCTCAGCTCTCTCAAAAAATGTCTTTTTCCAGTTGGCGGCTGATACTCAAAGGAGTGCTGACCTCACAGAGAATCACAGTACAGAAACAAAGGTTTGTTGTCTTTGGCCTTCTCAGGGGCAATGGCCCTTCCTGCCTACCTCCACCCTACCTGCCATTCTCTAGGCAGAACCAGGGGTTGGGGGGACATAGTCAGAGCATTGACGGAGCAGGTGTCTTAAGCGTGGTCCTGATATCAACTTCTCCTCCAGATCAGCTCCTCATCAGAAAAGCCACCCTTTCTCAGGCCACTTTCCAGGTAGGCCCAAGAGATCAGGAAACATACCTGGCCGGAAGAGCCAGCAAGGCTCACTGCAGACCCTTGGCAACCCTATGGGGGCCACGAGCTTCAGGGATTTTGTGACATACTTAGAATGCAGTCCCTGAAGAGCTTGGGCTCTCAAGGGTGAGGGGGAAAGGCACACCTAGTAATTTATATGTTCAAATGAATACTCCCCTGTTCTGAAAAGCTTAGCAGGCCCTGTATGAGCAAATTAATTCATGCATCTGTCATGGAGAAGTTAGGGGCAGCCACCCAAGATTCTGGGACTTTAGGTGACAAGCCAGGGCAACATGGAACAAGCCTGTCAGACTTCCCTCCTAGAGCTCTGCATGCTAGACTAGGATCAGTGCTCAAGCTACAGGTTCTAATAGAAATAGCACTATGTGTTAATTATAAGTTTAAAAAAGGAGAGAAGAAATAACTTTGTTTAAACCTGATCTTCTCTGCTGATAAAAATGTTTTTAACACCTTTAGTAACCCTAGTTTCCAGCAGGTATAAAAAGTTAACTCATCTGCTTATAGATATTTTAGGGGTTCCTCCCCATCTTATAAAATAAGTTCTTGAGTCCAGGGGAATGGATTCTGAAGGCAGTATTGTGAGAGATTAAAATCAAAAGCTCAAAACTTACACTCTTCAGAGCTGTTTGACCTTGGGCAAACTAATTAGCTTCTTTGCTGTTGTTTTCCCACCTACGAACTGAGGATGAGACTATCTCCATTGCAGAGTTGTTACAAAGGTGTAACAAGATAACATATTCTCATTCAACACACATTTATTGAGTGCAGGCACCGTCCTAGGTGTCAAAGATAGAGGCCGTGAGCAAGTCAGACAAGGCTTTGGCTCTCTCAGAGCTTTTGTTCTGATCAGGAAAACACACGTGAAGAGGAACAGAAATATCCAGTAGGAATAAATTCTATTCTGAGAATTTTTTAAAACACTGCGCAATGCAGAGGATGTAAGTGACTCTAGGGAGGCCTTTTCAAGGATACGGTAACCAGCCGGAATGATAAGGAGCCAGCCACACAAAGGTCTGGGGAAAAGCACTTTAGGCAGAGGGAACAGCAAACACCAAGCGTCAAGGATGGATGGAAGTTTGTTGTGTTTGAGTGGCAGAAAATGAAGAAACGTACAAAATGCCATCTGTGAGTGATATGGTTTGGATCTGTGTTCCCCGCCCAAATCTCATGTTAAATTGTAATCCCCAGTGTTGGAGGAGGGGCCTGATGGGAGGTGATTAGATCATGGGGATGGATCTCTCCCTTGGTGCTGCTGTTCTCATGATAGTGAGATGTGGTTGTTTACGAGCGTGGGGTCCCTCCCTCTCTCCCCCATGCATGCTCCTGTTCCTGCCATGTGAGATGCCTTGCTCCTCCTTCACTTTCTGCCATGAATGTAAGTTCCCTGAGGGCTCCCCAGAAGCTGATGCCACCGTGCTTCCTGTATAGCCTGCGGAACCCTGAGTCAATTCAACCTCTTTTCTTTATAAATTACGCAGTCTCAGGTATTTCTTTATGGAAGTATGACAAAGGACTAATACAGTGAGGTAGGCAGTGTCTAAGCATGAGTTTCACGGGGCTTCAGAAGGGGTTTGGATCCAGTCTAGTGGTAATCTGAGGCCTTTAGATTAACATTTCGGAATCACTGGCCACTCTACTTTTCAGAGAAATGATTGGAGGGGGGATAAAAGGAAAAGCAGTAGGACCAGTTAGGAGACTTTTGGAGTAGCCCCACTAAGAGAGGACAACGGTATAGAGTAGGACTTGAGTGGTACAAATGGGGAGAAGGGTCAGGTTTGGAATACATTTTCAAAACAAATCTCCCAGGACTTGCTGCTTACATTTTGTAAGGAGCGAAAGGAAGAAAAGCATGAAGAATGATTGTTTGAGGCCCAGAGAGTGGGTAGATGATGGTGCCATTTACTGAGACAGAAAAGACAGGAGAAGCAGCCATGAGGAGACAGAGAAACAAGAGTTCTGCGTTGGCCACACAAGCCTGAGATGCCTGATACACCTCTAAGTGATGTCAAGCAGGCAGATGGATTTAGGACTCTGGAGATCCAGGGGGAAATTAGGCTATCAGAAGTCTTCAATAGAAAGATGGTCATGAAAGCTGAGAGTGCAGGTAGGATCACATAGGGAGAAAATGGGGAAAAGAGAAGGGGATCTAGAGTTGGGTTTTGGAATATTCCAACATTGAGAGGACAGACATTGAGGGGGGATACTGACCAGGAGCAGCTGGTGAGGTAGCAGGACAACCAGAAGCATGGGATGCCATGAAATGGCATGGAATGGGATGGGATGGCATGGAATGAAATGAAAGCTCCAAAAAAATGCTTCCAAAAGGAAAGAGTGGTCAGTCATGCCAAATGTCACTGCAAGACTCAATAAAGAGGCTAGCAGATGGACCATGGGACTTGGCAGGGTGGAGGTCTTCATTGTGAAGACAGTTTCAGCTGAAAGCCTGACTGAAGAAGACTCAGGAGAGAAGGAAATGTGGAAAAGCAAACAGACAGCAAGACACCCTCTCTCTGGGAGGGAGAGCAGAGAAATCAAGTGGTATCTAGACAGGCACAGAGATCAAAGAAGAGCCAACGGCATGTCAGCATGCCCTCCGGAGGAATGGAGCAGAGAGGAAGAAACTGATGATGCTGGACAAAAGGCAATTTTTGTAAAAGCTATCATTGCGGCAATAATTTGTGTATAGGTGCGTGTATTTATAATTTTTCTTTCACTTAGGGATTCTTCAGCTTAGAGAGTCTTTATTTCTGTTGTACTAATATACAGTTACACTTTTTAATAGAAAGAATATCTAATCCTCCATTTGTGAGAAAGTGCCCCAAAGGATGGGCTTAAATGGGTATATGAGATCCTCAGCTGTGCAAATTCTCACAGTCTTAAAATTATTCATTTCTAGTGTTCTCTGTGTACACCAGGTAACACACGGTCACTCCTGCTTATAACCTCAGCTTCTGGCAAGCTGAATTCCTCACAATTCCCCAAAGGCCACATGGTTTCAGGCAGCTGTACCTTGCACCCTCACAAAGGCACCTCACAGCAGCAGGGGTGCCTGACTGCTCTGGCTCTCTGATGCGTCTTACCTAAGGAACACCCTCTGGTCACTCTTGGAATCCTCCCTAACCTCTGTAGATTGCTTCTCGTTGTTTTCTTTTTCTAAAGGTACTGTGGAACCCCAGAGAGCGTTATGAACCAAGGATTACAACTAAACCAATTCTGTGAAACTGAGGTCTGTTAAAAACAAAACAATCATGCTAAAAAAAGAAAAAAAAAAGTGTATGCTTGCCAAAAATATAAGCAATACAGAAAGGAATAAAGCAGAGATCAAAATTCAACTGAGACCACACCCTCAGAAACAACCATCATTAACATTTTGCACAATGTCCTCCAGAACGCTCTGTAATCCTGCATGAAAGAGACCCATCCTAGGACAGAAGAATCACTCCTAGACTAACGTGTCGTTGGCTTCCTACAGTGACTACTGCAGGGGGCTTGCCTTGTTTTTTGTATCCCCAGTGTTTAGCACAAACACAGACACTGCAGAGGACCCAAACATGTTGGTCAAATTAACAAATAAGAGCATGTGTGGCTGCAGAGCTTAGCAACAGCGAGAATAATGCAGTTCCCTAACATCACTTACAGAGCAAGAAGCAGAGACCCAGAAAGAAAGATGCACTCACCTAGCATTAAGGGAGAGGGTGAAGCACTGGAAGGCTTATGGTCTTTGCTCCAAAACAGATCCAAATAAAGTTGCATTTCAAATCAATGTGGAAAATATATTTTTAATAAATGCCTGTGATTCTAGCACTTTGGGAGGCCAAGGTGGGAGGATCATTTTAGCCCATCAACCCATCACCTACATTAGGTATTTCTCCTAATGCTATCCCTCCCCTAGCCCCCCACCCCCCAACAGGCCCTGGTGTGTGATGTTCCCCTCCCTGTAATGTGATTTTTAACAAAGAGAATGGGTGGACAGAAAAATACTTTCCTTTTTTTTTTTTTTTGAGACAGAATCTCACTCTGTTGCCAGGCTAGAGTGCAGTGGCACGGTCTCAGCTCACTGCAACCTCTGCCTCCCAGGTTCAGGCGATTCTCCTGAGTCAGCCTCCCAGGCAGCTGGGATTACAGGTGTGCACCACCACGCCTGGCTAATTTTTGTATTTTTAATAGAGATGGGGTTTCACCATGTTGGCCAGGCTGGTCTTGAACTCCTTACCTCAAGTGATCCACCAGCCTTGGCCTCCCAAAGTGCTGAGATTACAGGTGTGAGCCACTATGCCCAGCCAAAAAAACATTTTGAAAGCTGGAAAATGAAGGCGAAGTAACTAACTTAAGCAAACCTGAACCAACCATAGGTAAAGCTAAGACACAACCTGAATCACATCCTGAACTTCAAAGGCTCAGGAGGCAGCAACACCCAGCTCCTTTGGAAGCAGAGAAAAAGATGGGGCAGAAAACAGAAGGTTTGATTGAAAAGTCTGTTTGAGAAGCAGTTAACTCCACCAGCTTTCTTTCCCAGCTCCACAAAGGGCAGGAGCCTGGAGGGTTTTTTCCCTCTGGAGAGGTAAAACCAAGCCTCTCTGGGCTGGGGAACACCAGGCAGAGATAAGGGCAGGAGTACTGTATGGAAGAAAGAGACGAAGTCAAAGCTGCATGCTGAGCATCTGAGTCCCAGCCTTCCTTCCCGTCGTGATGCTCAGAAGGCAGACAGCCAAGCTTAAATCCTCCAGGCAGAAGATTCAAAAACTCTTCTCTTGGGAATCCAACAAGTTCATGAGAAAGTCATCATCAGAGGGTTTCTTAACAAAACTCTCAAGCTGGGCCAGACACAGTGGCTCACACCTGTAATCTCCATGTACTGAGAGGTCAAGGCAAGAGGATCACTTGAGGCCAGAAGTTCACAACCAGCCAGGGCAACATAGTGAGACCCCATCCCTACAAAAAATGTTTAAATCAGCCAGGTGTAGTAGTGCACGCCTGTAGTCCTAGCTACTTGGGATGCTAAAGTGGGAGGATCATTTGAGTCCAGGAGTTCGAGGTAGCCATGAGCCATGATCGTGCCACTGCACTTCAGCCTGGGCAACATATCAAGACCATGTTTCTTAAAAAAACAAACAGGCTGGGCGCCATGGCTGTAATCCCAGCACTTTGGGAGGCCAAGGGGCCGGGCGGGGGAGGCGTGGATCATGAGGTCAGGAGTTCGAGACCAGCCTGGCCAAGATGGTGAAACCCCATCTCTACTAAAAATACAAAAATTAGCTGGGCATGGTGGCGGGCACCTGTAATCCCAGCTACTCGGGAGACTGAGGCAGGAGAATCATTTGAACCCGGGAGATGGAGGTTGCAGTGGGCCGAGATCATGCCATTGCACTCCAGCCTGAGTGACAGTGTGAGACTATGTCTCAAAAAACAAAAAAATGAAAAAAAAAAAAGAACAGCCGAGCTGAATCATCTTACAATTAATTCCACTGTCAGTAAAGCCCTCCACTCACCTACTACCACCAGCACCATGCAGAGCAGACTATAAACAGATTATTGGTGCACCACTCTTAAACTATAAACAGTATAGGCAAGAATCCCAAGATAACTTGAGAAGCATTTACCCTGTTTCATTGATCCTAAGATGCATGTGTCCGAATGAACATCTCTGAAATCCGCCTTACAAATCAATAGTATTGCAAAATCATGGTCAGTCAGGAGGCAGCCGTGATACGGCCATGCAAAATAATTTCGTGGACACTTTCTCGTAAGATTAAGAGCACCAGCATCGAAGGTTCTCAAAGTCGATAAAATACGGTAATCTGAAAGCCAGAGACCAAAGCAAACTGGAAAAAGGAGGTAAAAACAGAGAAAATAGCCCCCAAACCCTTATTAATATCCTGAGAGAGATAATGGAATACAATATACTCATTTTTAAAAAATATGAAAGAACATTTAAATAATCCTTGGAATTTAAAATAAGGTAGCTTGCAATAGAAGACTAGGTTGGGAAAATTTCCCAGAGAGAAGGGTAAACAGAAAAAGAGATAGAAAATAGACAAGAAAAAAATAAGAAAATTAGAGAATTGTCCAGGAGTTTCAAAAAGAGAAAATAAAGAAACCATCAGCAAAATTATTCAAGAAAAATCTCTCAGAATTGAAAGACATAAGTTTCTAGATTAAAAGGAGCCCACCAAGTCCCAGAAGACAAAATAAACCCACAACAAAGTGCATCATTGTGATATATAGGAACACTAGGGACAGAGAAAGAGTCTACAAACTTCGAGAGAGAGAGAACAACGCACGTCTTATGTAACAAGGCAGAATATAACAGAGCAGAACTTCCAAATTCCAAATTCCAAATTTTAAAACCTAGAATTGAATACTCAGCCAAACTATCAATGAAATGAGATGATACGATAAAGGCCTTTTCAGACCTGCAGGGAAAGAGGTGAAGAAATTACCCAGATAATGGGTGGAGGCAGAACTCAAGATGGCAGATGAGTCACTGCTGTGTGAGCAACCAGTGCAGTTTGGAGCAGATCAGAAGATCCAGAAGAGATTTCTTCAAGAAAATGAAATTAAACATATTGAGAGGTATGCCCAATTGAAAGAGCTGGCATTGAATTAGTTACAAGTATACAGAAAAATAAGCAAATAGAACTGGAAGACAATTATTAACTCTACGGAAAATAAAAAAGTGCAAGAGGAAGGAAACGTAATGATTGTGTACCGCGTGACTCAGCAAGCATAGTCACAATAAACACTGAAAAATGAGCCAGCCAAAATTAGAACTCAACTGGATAAAGAGAATGGAGAAGACTTAAATTGTGTTCTGAGAGACAGGCAGGTAAAAGACGGCGAAATCTCTGTATTCCAGCAAATACTTACTACCCACATTTTTTCTTCAAGAAATATGCTAGCATTTTACATATTTACAAATTTACATATTTTACAAATACAGAAATGAACATGAAAACACTCAGGTGAAAGTTACAAGGAGGTGCTTCTGGAAAGTGGGACAGGGAACTGCTGCAATGTTTGACAATCAGCCATGTTGAGTGATCTTAATATTTGCACTCTATACATATGTGGCTTTAACAAAAGTAAAAGTTAAAGTAGAAAAAAAGGAAGGAAGAATGAATGAGCATGGGCTTTGGAATCATGTGTAGGTTTGACCACCAAGTATAGTTGGCCCTCTGTATCCGTGGATTCCACGTCCGTGGATTCAACCAACCGATTTCGATAATCTGATTTCAGATTATTTCCGATTGAAAATAGCTGGAAAAACATTGTGTCTGTACTGAACATCCCACTTTGAGAGGCTGAGGCGGGTGGATCACTTGAGGTCATGAGTTTGAGACCAGTCTGGTCAACATGGGGAAACCCCCATTTCTATTGAAAAAAAAAAAAAATTAGCCAGACATGGTAGAACACACCTGTAGTCCCAGCTACTCGAGAGGCTGAGGCAGGAGAATCTCTTGAACCTAGGAGGCAGAGGTTGCAGTGAGCCGAGATGGCACCGCCTGGGTGACAGTGAGTGAGACTCACCTCAAAAAAAAAAAAAAGAAAAAAAGAGTTATGCTCTCTGGTAGATAATCAGAAATAACATGAAAGTAAATAGAAATGTTTTAAACCATTTCTTCCTCATGTAAGATATTTTCTGATGGAGTCATAAGAAAAGGAGGAAATGTACAGAAAACAGGAGGGCTTTGGAAGAAATTAGGGGGGTACTACAAAGTGTTTGGGGTTGGGAGCAACTATTCAAGGAATTTCCATTTCCAAGCTACCAACGGTGTATTGGTCCATTCTCACATTACTATAAAGAACTACCTGAGACCAGGCGCAGTGGCTCACGCCCATATTCCCAGCACTTTGGGAGGCCAAGTTGGGTGTATCACCTAAGGTCAGGAGTTCGAGACCAGCCTGGCCAACATGGTGAAACTCTGTCTATACTAAAAATACAAAAATTAGCTGGGCATGGTGGTGCATGTCTGTAGTCCCACCTATTCAGGAGGCTGAGGCAGGAGAATTGCTTGAACCCAGAGGCGGAGGTTGCAGTGAGCAGAGATCGTGCCACTGCACTCCAACCTGGGCGACAGAGCGATACTCCGTCTCAAAAAAAAAAAAAAAAAAAAAAAAAAGAACTACCTGAGACTGGGTATTTTTTAAATTTATTTTAATTTTTTGAGACAGCATCTTGCTCTGTTGCCCAGGCTGGAGTGCAGTGGCACAATCTCAGCTCACTGCAACCTCTGCCTCCTAGGCTCAAGGCATTATCCTCCCACCTCAGTCTCTCAAGTAGCTGGGACTACAGGCACCTGCCACCACACCGGGCTAATTTTTGTATTTTTAGTACAGAGGAGGTTTCACCATGTTGGCCAGGCTGGTCTAGAACTCCTGAGCTCAAGCAATCCACCTGCCTCAGCCTCCCAAAGTGTTGGGATTACAGGCATGAGCCACCATGCCTGGCCAAGACTGAGTAATTTATAAAGAAAAGAGATTTAATTGGCTCACCATTCCACAGGCTCTGCAGGAAGCCTGGCTGGGGAGTCCTCAGGCAACAATCATAGTGGAAGGTGAAGGGGAAGCTGGCAGGTCTTACTTGGCAGGAGCAGGAGGACCACCAAGAGAAAGGGGAGGTGCTACATACTTTTAAACAACCAGATCTCGTGAGAACTCACTCACTATCACGAGAACAGCAAGGGGAAAGTCGGCGCCCGTGATCCAATCACCTCCCATCAAGCCCCTCCACCAACAATGGGGATTACAATTCCACATGAGATTTGGAAACAGACACAGACCCAAACCATATCCCATGGAAAGTGACAAATACACCACTGCAGTAACTTCCTGTGCAGTTACTATGTCGAAAACCTGGGTGAACGCCTCCCACCATCTGAGGTTCTCTTCAGCCCTCCCCCGAGGCTATCAAGTCACCAGCAACCTTCACCTGCCAAGTAGGGTGCCCACTGCTCTGTCCTAGACTTCTGTGACCTTTCAGCAGCACTGACGTACTGAACGACTCTCTCCATGAACACTTTCTGTCCTGCCTTTCTGACACCATGCTCTGCTGGTGATGCTCCCTTACCATTTCCCCAGGATACCCAGCCACCCTACCCTTCTCTGAGCTTAGCTAGCTGCAGCAGAGTCCTCGTGATCCTCCCTCTGCTATTTTTGCCTGTCTCGGGTCATTCTCCACTCAGCAGCTAGAGTGGATCATTAGAAACGTAGGTCAGATCAGACCATCCCTCCCCCTTTTTTCACTCTTTTTTATTTGTATAAAGGCATAGGGTACAGGTGTAATTTTGCCATATGCACAGATTGTGTAGTGGTGAAGTCAGGGTTTTTAGGGTATCCATCACCCGAATAATGTACCTTGTACACATTAAATAATCTCTCATCATTCACCTCCCTCCCACCCCCTCGCCCTTCCAAGTTTCCATGGTCATCATTCCACACTCTATGTCCACATCTACCCATTATTTAGCTCTCACTTGTAAGTGAATACATGTGGTATTTGTCTGTGTCTGACTTGTTTCACTTAAGAAAATGGCCTCCAGTTTCATCTGCGTTGCAGCGAAACACATGATTTCATTCTTTTTTATGGCTGAATAGTATTCCATTGCATCACATCCCTCTTAATATGCTCCTATGGCTTCCTACTGCACTTAAATCAAAGGCAAGCTCCTTACCCCAGAGCCTACCTGGAGGTGCACCTTATTTGACCCTTTCTCCCCTCCAGACACCCCCTGGCTGTGGTCACCTTGCTGGCTGCCCCTTGTCTTCCAGCTGTCAGCTCACACACCCCATTCTGAAAGAGGCCTCCCCATCACTCACTCTCACACCACCCTGCTTATTTCCTTCATGGCACTTGCTACAAATTGGAATTCCTGTGTGTCCATTTACATACATGGTAATTGTGACTTCTGCCCTATGATGCAAGCTCCATGAGGGTAGAAACTCTGTCTTGCTCAGGGTCTGGCTCAGAATTAGAACTAAATGAATATTATTTATAACCAATCAATTAGTAATTAATTAGTAGAAAAAAATAGACCAAGAGAGACCGAATAAAATAAACAAAAACAAAAGACCCTAGAGGAAACAGACAATGCAGACAATAGAAGAGAGCTTCAAAACTTTCTAAACTATCTCAGAGACTTTATAGTTTATTCATTAAAAAAGAAAAGAAATACAAGCTGCTCACCAAAAAAAGTAGATAACAAAATAATTCTTGAATTTTTAAAATATAATTGACAAAATCAAAAATTCAATAAAAGAGCTAGAAGCAAAACACTGATCTTTCAGATTATAAATTTAAAATGCAAAGATTTAGAAAAAAATCACTTAAAAAGTTGAGACTTAAAAAGATCAATTCAAAAATCCTAATATCCACCTAATATATGTTCAAGTAAAAGAGGACAACAGGCAAGAAGAAAATTATTAAATTTTTCCAGAACAAAAGAAAGATGTGAGTCTCCAGGCATCACTAAGTCATGAAAAGGATAAGTTAAAATGCACACACATGGCCAGGCATGGTGGCTCATGCCTGTAATCCCAGCACTTTGGGAGGCCAAGGTGGGTGCATCACGAGGTCAAGAGTTCAAGACCAGCCTGGCCAAGATGGTGAAACCCCATCTCTACTAAAAATACAAAAATTAGCCAGGTGCAGTGGCAGGCACCTGTAATCCCAGCTACTCAGGAGGCTGAGGCAGGAGACTCGCTTGATCCCTGGGGGCGAAGGTTGCAGTGAGCCGAGATCGTGCCACTGCACTCCAGCCTGGGTGATGGAGTGAGACTCCGTCTTGGGGGAAAAAAAAAAAAAAAAGCACACACATACACAACCCTAGAGCTATCATCATAAAATTTTAGAATGCCAAATATGAAGTTTCCAGACAGAATAAGTTGCCTACAAAGGAACCAGAATCATATTGGCATTAGATTTTTAATCAGCAATCTTCAATGCCATAGGACAATAAAGTATTACCTTTAAGTTTTGAAGAAATAACATAAAAGGTTATAGCTTCCTGAGCTATCAATCAAGAATAAAAATAAAACCTAGATATTAATGTATAAGCAAAGACTCTGATATTTATCAAATAGTGATCTTCTCTGAGAGCACTACTCAAGTAGGCACCCCAGCAAAACAACAAAGGAGTGCAAGAAAGTGACAGACACAGTAGTGTTAACCCAGGAAAGCGTGAAAAGATACTCTAGGGTGATCGCTGTGCAACAGCTAGATCCAAATTAGAACCTAGAAAAATTAGAAAATTCAGCAAGCTCTAAACTAAGTGTATTCATAAAGAAAATTGATTCCCTGCAAGAAACTTTAACACTTAAAAGTGGATAATTTTAGTTATGTTATAAGATGGATGCATAAAATAATAAAAGTAAGCCAGGCATGTATCTGTAGTCCCAGATACTCAGGAGGCAGAGATGGGAAGATTGCTTGAGCCCAGCAGTTCAATTTAGCCTGTAAAAAATAATAATAATAAAGGTAAATAGTTAAAATATGCTGTCCCTCTTCCTGTCTCCTAAAAATCACTCTCTTAAGTACCTGGGTTTATAAGCATAGGATCTCATTTCCTTCTCTAGTTACACAATCACATTACGTGGTTCTTCATTGAACAAATATTTATATAATCTTATTATAAACTACGGATATTGGCTTTCAGTTTTTAGAATCAACCTGTAGGCAAAGCATAAAGGACACATATGGTTATAGAACACAATATGTGTTGTAAACCTAGACGGTGAAATGATGACAGCAGCCAAGAGACAGATGGAGCTGGAACAGTGAAGGGAAATGCAGGGGAACCAATTTTCTCATTTTACAGAGTGAAAATTCAAGGGAAACTCTAACCAATAGGTCAGGATGTAAAAGTCCAAAAATACTACTTAAAGCTACAGTGGTAGCCAAGAGAGGAACTAAAAATAAAATGTGTCAAGCAGAAACTAAAGTGGACGAAAAGAAAGAAACATAAATTAATCATTGTTGTAATGGGGAGACAATAGATACTGTCAAAAAATTATAAATCAAGGAACAGAGGTAAAATCACATCATTGCAAGCACGGCAGTAACTACCAGAAGAACCAAAAAGAGGAAGTTTAAAAACTTGTATCTCTAAGGAGAAATACAGGCTGAGGTGGCTGAAGAAAAAGGAAGGCTTGGACTTTTTCTTTTTTTTTTTTTTTTTTTGGCGTCTCTCTGTCACCCAGTCTGGAGTGCAGTGGCACAATCTCAGCTCACTGCAAACTCTGCCTCCCAGGTTCAAGCAATTCTGCTGCCTCAGTCTCCCAAGTAGCTGGGATTACAGGCATCTGCCCACGCCCAGCTAATTTTTGTATTTTTCTTTTTTCTTTTTTTTTTTTGAGATGGAGTCTCACTTCGTCTCCCAGGCTGGAGTGCAGTGGCGTGATCTCAGCTCACTGCAAACTCCACCTCCCAGGTTCATGCCATTCTCCTGCCTCAGCATCCAGAGTAGCTGGGACTACAGGCGCCCGCCACCACGCCCGGCTAATTTTTGGTATTTTTAGTAGAGACGAGGTTTCACCGTGTTAGCCAGGATGGTCTCGATCTCCTGACCTCATGATCCGCCCGACTCAGCCTCCCAAAGTGCTGGGATTACAGGCGTGAGCCACCATACCTGACCAATTTTTGTATTTTTAGTAAAGACAAGGTTTCACCATGTTGGCCAGGCTGGTTTCAAACTCCTGACCTCAAGTGATCTGCTTGCCTCAGCTTCTAAAGTGCTGAGATTACAGGTGTGAGCCACTATACCTGGCCCCAGACTTTTCAGTTATGTCTTTCATACCATTTTAAATATCTCTGTACCATTACTATGAGAAGGTATTTTTTAATAAGTTAAAACATATATGCAAAATTAATGTGCAATTTAAAATTAAGATAATAATTCTCTAGATATAAGTTAAATACCTTCAAGGACTGAAGTTCATCATTGACCAGATGATCTGTAAGATATCCAGATCTAACATTCTAAACTACCTGGAAAGTTACCTGGAAAGTCTACAAATTTAACTTCACAAACTGCCAACATCATCTCTTCTGGAAGTACATTGTCAGAGCTCCTGACCCCAACCTTATAAGCAGAGGTTGTCTCCAGGAACATTTCTGCTCCCTGCTCTGATTTAAAATACCAGGGAGAGAATCTGTTTTGAAAACAATCCACAGGACAATATTTTCCCTAAGGTCAGCTTTAGGAGAGGTGGTTCTCTTTCTTAGGGGATTTATACTGCACTTTCACATACCGTAAAGTATTCCATTTGGTGCTCACAGTACACAACTCTGAAAGGCGGAGACAGTGTGTACTACTACATCCATTTAACTTAGGAGGAAACTGAGTCCCAAATATGTAAGTTACCAGCCCCAAAATTCTTAGCACTAAATAATAAAGATCAGAGCTCAAACATGTCTCCGATCCCAAGTACTGATCTCTCCATTAACCTGGTTGCCTCTAGCATCTTCAAAAGCCCAATAATCCAAAGACATACAAATAAGCAACAGGTATATGAAAAGGTGCTTGCCATCACTAATCATCAGGGAAATGCAAATCAAAACTGCAATAAGATATCACTTCAATTCTGTTAGGACATTATCAAAAAGACAAGCAATAAGAAGTGTTGGTGAAGATGCAGAGAAAGGGAACCCTGGTACATTTTGGTGGGAAGGTAAATTGATAAAGCCATTATGGAAAACAGTATGGAGGTTGCTTTAAAAAATTAAAAAGGGAGGCCGGGCTCAGTGGCTCACACCTGTAATCCCAGCACTTTGGGACGCTGAGGTGGGCTAATCGCCTGAGGTGGGGAGTTCAAGACCAGCCTGACCAACATAGAGAAACCCTGTCTCTACTAAAAAAAAAGAAAAAAAAAAAAATACAAAACTAGCTGGACGTAGTGACGCATGCCTGTAATCACAGCTACTTGGGAGCCTGAGGCAGGAGAATCACTTGAACCCAGGAGGTGGAGGTTGCAGTGAGCCGAGATTGCACCATTGCACTCCAGCCTGGGCAACAAGAACGAAACTCCATCTCAAAAAAAAAAAAAAAAAAATTAAAAAGGGGGCCAGGTACGGTGGCTCATGCCTGTAATCCCAGCACTTTGGGAGGCCAAGGCGGGCAGATCTTGAGGTCAGGAGTTCAAGACCAGCCTAACCAACATGGTGAAACCCCATCTCTACTAAAAATACAAAAATTAGCCGGGTATGGTGGCACGTGCCTGTAATCTGAGATACTCAGGAGGCTGAGGCAGGAGAATCGCTTGAACCCAGGAGGCGGAGGTTGCAGTGAGCCGAGATTGCACCACTGCACTCTAGCCTGGGCGACTGAGTGAGACTCCGTTTCAAACAAAAAAAAAAAAGAAAGAAAGAAAAGAAAAGAAACAGAATGGAATGGTGGTTACCAGTGGCTGAGGGGAGGGGAGATGGGGAGATGCTAGTCAAGGAGTACAAATTTTCAGTTATGCAAGATGAGTAAGTTCTGGAGATCTAATATACAGCCTGGTGACTACTGTTAACAATACTGCTTTGTATACTTAAAATTTGCTAAATGGGTAGACCTTAAGTGTTCTCACCACACACACTAACTCTTTACAGAATAGAAAAAGAAGGAACACTATGCTGACTCGTTTTGTGAGCAATTGCAAGCTTAGTATAAAAAAAAGTAAAAAGGTCAATATTGGAAAGAAAAATTGAAGGTCAATCTCCTTCATGAACATAGATGCAAGAATCCTGAACAAAATATTACCAAACTGAATCCAGCAATTAAAATTTTTTAAAAATGACCAAGTTGGGTTTATTCCAGGAATGAAAAGTTAGATCATTAGAACATAAATTAATGTAATTTAGCTTATTCGTTGGAGAAAAATTATGTTGTGATTTTTTTTTTTTTTTTGAGACGGAGTCTTGTTCTGTTGCCCAGGCTGGAGTGCAGTGGTGCAGTCTTGGCTCACTGCAACCTCCGTCTCCTGGGTTCACACCATTCTCCTGCCTCAGCCTCCCAAGTAGCTCGGACTACAGGCGCCCACCACCATGACCGGCTAATTTTTAGTATTTTTAGTAGAGACGGGGTTTCACTGTGTTAGCCAGGATAGTCTCAATCTCCTGACCTCGTGGTCTGCCCACCTTGGCCTCCCAAAGTGCTGGGATTATAGGCGTGAGCCACCGCGCCTGGCCTATGTTGTGATCTTACTTGAGATGAGAAAGTGTGTGATAAAATTCAAAACAACATTCATGAGACAAAAAGTAAAAAAATAAAATCACTGACACACTAGAAACAAAAAGGAATGTTCTTAACATGATAAGTATATCTTCAAACTAATGAGCAAAAAAAGGTTTTTTCAATTGTGAAATATTAACACGTACTTTAAAAAATCAGGCATAATAAGATGTTACATAATCCTCAGTTCTACTCAGTGCTGCATTGGAATTCTAACCTGTGCAAAAATAAGAATACAAGCAAAGATAAGGAAAATAATACAGATTCAAAAAATATCTGTCATTATATGCAGGTATTATATTCTACACAGAAAACTTCCAGTTATCTATACTGTACTAGTCCATTCTTATGCTGCTAACAAAGACATACCCAAGACTGGGTAATTTATAAAGAGGTTTAATTGACTCACAGTTCAGCATGGCTAGGGAGGCCTCAGGAAACTTACAATCATGGTGAAAAGGGAAGCCAACACGTCCTTCTTCACATGGCAGCAGGGAGAAGAAGAATGAAAGCCGAGCAAAGGGAAAAGCCCCTTATAAAACCATCTGATCTCATGAGAACTTATGCACTATCACAAGAGCAGGATGGGGGGAACCACCCCCGTGATTCAGTTATCTCTACCTGTTCCCTCCCATGACACATGGGGACTACAGGAACTATAATTCAAGATGAGATT